>NC_059112.1:111228386-111572037 GCF_020740685.1 Jaculus jaculus
AGTTTCAAGTTAATAGGGTTATTTGGAGCTCAGTGACTTAATCCCTCCCATTATCACTCTGGGCAGGTATGGACAATTATGTGACCACTGCCTAGGTACCTTAGAAGGGGGGCCTCTAGGTTCTCAGAATTCTTCTAGAAAGACTCCCCCGCCCCACCTCACACCGCAGCTAGGGAATCCTTCTCATTTTTTTCTTCTTTCTTTTTTTCAAGACAGGGTCTCACTCTAGCTCCCGCTGACCTGGAATTCATTCTGTGGTCCCACATTGGTCTCAAACTCACTCACGGTGATCCTTCTACCTCTGCTTGGGTTCAAAAACCTGAGCTACCAAGCCTGTCTGGGAATCCTTCACTGTAGCCCAAGGGTTCCAGGACCCGTAGAGACCCTACCCCCAATCCAGGATAGACTTGGGGTGAGGCAGTGGAATGTGGGGAGTACCGCCCCAGCTGAGACAGCACATCCTGGTGGCTGGTCACACACCAGCCCCTCCCTGCCAGGCCTGGTGCCCGAGGCTGGAAGGAGGCCCTGCCCAGCCTCTTGTAGCTTTCACGGCACTATAGAGGTTGATAGGCCAGCTTGCCTCGTGCCCAAGTCCTAGGCTGAAACGAGGTTACCTGGAGAATTAAGTGGGCGTCAGAACCCCAGGGTGGAGCAGCTTTGATGTCCCCAGGTCCTCACCTGTCCCCATTCGTTAACTTTGCCTTTTGCATTGTGACTAGTGAATTGGAGGAGAAAATGGAAAATTAGTTCCCAAGCTCTGAAGTCTGAGAAGAATCTTTTGAGGACACTGACATGTCCTGAATGGGGTGGTGGTGCTTCAGACAAGTGCCCACGTTTAGGATCGGTCTCTGGGAAGGCGTGCTGAGAATGGTCTCTGTCCAGTGAAATCAGGGCTGTCCCCTGTGTCTGGCCAATGCAGAGTCCCTCACAGGTGCAGAGAAAGCTGAGGGCCCCCGGACTGTGCATCCTGGTGTCTTTCCTGGGTCATGGCCATAAGGGGCTGCTGTGACCCCTGGTGCCTGCTTCTCAGGTGGTCACCTGTCCTTTCAACCAGGTGTGTGTTTGTGTGGTGTGTGTGCATGTGTATATGTGTGTATGTATGTGTGTATGCACGTGTGTGTGTATGTGTGTGCATGTGTATGTATGTATGTGTGTGTATATGTGTGCATATGTGTGTGTGCATGTGTGTGTATGTATGTGTGTGTGCACACGCGTGTGTGCATGTGTGGTGCATATGAAGATGCTCCAGCTCTGTGACTCAGTATCCCCAGCTGCAGGATCTGGGCTGAGCCCCCAGTGCCTGCAGAATGGATTGGGGTAGGTAAGTGCAGCAGAAGACAGCTCCCCGGCCCTGACCCTAGGTGAGGTTCCAGGACACTGTTCCCACTGGTGTGTGACCTTGTCATCCAGGAAATGCTTTGGCATCCCTGTCTCTTGCAGGTGGGTCTTGGTTTGCTGCTGGCTCAACCTTTCCCCTCCCTAGGCATCCTTTAACTCATCTCTTAGGCTTTTGAGGTTGTTCCATCTTGGGAATCATGGCCCTGACCACCCCCAAACTCAAACGGTATTGGCTCACCTACTCACTTACTGACTACTCACCTTTTGCCAGGTACTGGGGTCACAGAAATCTTAGGGTCTCAGTTTGAGAAACACTGAGATACACATGAGACTACATAGTGAATCCCAAGTCAGCCTGGGCTAGAGCGAGATCCTACCTCAAAAAACAAAAAAGCAGCTGGGTGTGGTGGCACATGCCTCTAATCTCAGCACTTGGGAGGCAGAGGTAGAAGGATTGCCATACGTTCGAGGCCACCCTAAGACTACATAGTGAAGTCCAGGTCAGCCTGGGCTAGAGTGAGATGGTACCTCAAAGAAAACCAAAAGAACAAATTTTTAAAAAAATCATAACACATTTCCCTTGGGTCATAGGCTTAGTAGAGGGTCCTAGGCCCACTGGATCTGGCTCAGGTGAAGTGTGGGACACAGAGGTTGGGGGGCTGGTGGGGTGCGCTGAGACAAGCAGGGGGTGTGGCTCAAGGCTGGCTGTAAGCCCCAGGGAAATGCAGACCAGATGAGGTGGGCACAGCAGGGAGGGAGTCTGGGAGGGTCTGCAGCGCCACTTGTCAGAGCTGAGCTTCAGTTGTTCCCACCCCCTGAATGCGCTGGTTTCCACTCCCCATGCTAACTGGGCCAGGCTTCTGAGGCCCATGCAGGGTGAGTAATTGATCCCAAAGATGTCAGATTGCAGAAGAGCTTGAGGCACAGTGAGCCTGGAAAGTCCTCATCCTGTCTCTGCTCTCTTCCTCGGCAGGAGGTCTAGGACACATACCTTCTCCAGTCAGGTCCCTCAGGGAGAAATGGCTAGGGAAAGGCCAGCAGTTCCAGCTTCCAGCCACAGAAGGGGACTTACTGGACATTGAGAGCCAGATGTCCAGCCTGAGGGAAGGAGGCTGGGCTGCTGATCCACTCAGTGCTGGGGGAGGCCAGGACCTATCAAAGCTGGGAAACGAGCTGGGATGTAGCTCAGAAGGTAGAGCTAAGCCCTGATTATAGTGTTCATGAACTGGGTATGGTGGTGTGTGCCTGTGAGCCCAGCACTTGGGAGGCAGAAGCAGGAGGATCAGAAGGTGAAAGTTTTCCCCTGCTACATAGTGAATTTAAGGTCACGCTGCCATATAGGTGATGCTGTGTCAAAAGCCAAACTAAGCAAAAAGATGAGAAGCAGGGGCTGGAGGGATGGTTTAGCAGTTAAGGCATTTGCCTGCAAAGCCAAAGGACCCAGGTTCGATTTCCCAGGACCCACATTAGCCAACAAGGGGCGCATGCATCTGGAGTTCGTTTACAGTGGCTAGAGGCTGTGGCACAGCCATTCTCTCTCTCTCTCTTTCTTTCTCTCTGATTGCAAATAAATAAATACAACTTGAAAAAAAAAAAAGAAAAGACGAGAAGTGAGGGCCCAGCCTGGTAGCTCTGGGGCTCCTGCTTCCCTTTGGAGGAATGAAGGGGTGGTGGTGACTTCTAATGTCACCCTTCTGAACACCATAAGCTTCTCTTGCAGGTCTCAGGTGGGGCCCCCAGGCAGGTGACTTCCTTCTGGGGAAAGAAGAGCACTGAGCTGGCTTAGCCAAGCTACCAGCTGGATTTATTCTGTGTCCTCAGGGCTCTTTGGACTTCCCCTGCTGTCTCCACGTGGATTTTGGCTATACAAGATAAGGGTGCCGGGGGGCAGAAGCACCATGGTGACCCCCTTCTGGGTGGGCCGGGAGGGATGTGAGGGTCAGGGGCCACCTTCACCACTTCCTATTTCTCTATTTCTCTTCACCCTCAGTGTGCCCACCTGTCAAATTGAGGCAAGGGGGTAGGGGGGAAGACATGGTGTTGGCTTACTTTGTCACCAAGACGATGACTTCTGTAGACCAGCTTTCCCCTGGGAGGCTTCCTTTCATGTCATGTCACTCATCCAGTCCTGCTGTAGCCATGGGTGGTGTCAGGAGCCTGGCACTGCTGAGCCAGTCTCTCTTTCTAACTTTTGGATTTTTTTTTCAAGGTAGGGTCTCACTCTAGCACAGGCTGACCTGGAATTTACTACATTATCTCAAGGTGGACTTGAACTCACAGTGATCCTGCTACTTCTGCATCCCAAGTGTTGAGATTAAAGGTGTGTGCCACCATGCCCAGCTTTAAAGAAATATATTTAAAATATCCAGACTTTAGAGCCAGGCGTGGTGGTGCACAACTTTAATCCCACTCCTCAGGAGGTAGAGGTAGGAGGATAGCCATGAATTTGAGGCCGGCCTGAGATTACATAGTGAATTCCATGTCAGCCTGGGCTAGAGGAAGACCCTATTATGAAAAAAAAAAAGGATATAATTTGCAAGCAGAGAGAAAGAGGGAGGGAGGAAAATAGGACTGATGGATACACCAGGTCGTCTTGCTACTGCAAATGAACTTCAGATACATGTGCCACTCAGTGCATCTGGCTTTATGTAGATATTGGGAAATAGAACCCAGGCTAAGCCAGGTGTGGTGGCGCATGCCTTTAATCCCAGCACTTGGGAGGCAGGTAGGAGGATCACCATGAGTTCAAGGACACCCTAAGACTACATAGTGAATTCCAGGACAGCCTGAGCTAGAGTGAGACCCTACCTTGGAAAACCAGAAAAACAAAAACAAAAACCAGGCTGGCTTTGCAAACAAGTGCCTTTAGCTGTTGAGCCATCTCCCCAGCCCTAACTTTTATCCGAGTTAACAAAGAATTGAAAACACAGACTCCAAGAAGAGTAAATTATGAATTGTGAGGTTTATTTTAGGGAGAATTAGGATATAGGGAGAAGACTATCTGAAGGGCTCAACATAGAAAGGAACTCCTCCCTTGCTCTGCTGGCGATGGGGCGTGGAGATGGGGAAAGCTTTTGTCTCCTGGGAAGAACCCTCCTGAGACACAGATGCTCACACGGAAAGCAGAACGCGAGAACCCCACCACGAGGTCCCTTTCACATGAGAGATCAGAGGGTGAAGAAGTAGTAGGGGGCTAGAGAAATGGCTCAGCTGTTAAGGAACTTGTTGCAAAATTTAACGACTGAAGTTTGATTCCCCAGTACCTGCAGAAAGTGGCGCATGCACCTAGACTTTGTTTGCAACAGCTAGAGGTCCTGTCACACCCAGTTTCTCTGTCTGTCTCTGCTTGCTAATAAGTAAGTAAATAAAATAAAATATTTTGTAAAATAAGAAATAGGGAAGCCGAGCGTGGTGGTGCATGCCTTTAATCCCAGCACTCGGGAGGCAGAGGTACGAGGATTGCTGTGAGTTTGAGGCCACCCTGAGACTACATAGTGAATTCCAGGTCAGCCTGAGCTAGAGTGAAACCCTACCTCAAAAAATAAAAAAAGAAAAAGAAAAAGAAAAGAAAAGAGATGGTTTAGCGCTTGAGACGCTTGCCTGTAAAGCCAAAGGACCCAGGTTCAATTCCCCAGGACCCACGTAAGCCAGATGCACAACGTGGTGCATGCATCTGGAATTTGTTTGCAGTGGCTGAAGGCCTTGGCATGCCTATTCTCTCTGTCTCTTTCTCTCAATCTCTTTCAAATAAATAAAACTTTAAAAAACAGTAAAGGGTTCAGAGCTTAAAGAGATCAAACATGTAACAAAGCAAGAAAGCACCCCAAAACAAGGCAAGAAGCCAGACAAGAAGAAATTCTCCCCTGCTGGTTGGGAAGGGGGAGAGCTAAACAGAGGCCAGGAAGCAAGAGGAGAGTGAGTGAGGAGAGACAAGAGATGTGCGCATGGACACACACACACACACACAGGTGTGTAAGGGAGAGACCTGATTGGTTGGTGGACTCAAGAAGCTGACTGAGGAGGGGTCAGCCCCCAGGTGTGGTGAGCTTGTGCAGGAAGCTGCTGCGGGGCGGGGGGTGTTGTAGCTTGGATGAGACTGTATCGGATGCAAGTTCTGGTCCTGCCAGGGCAGGCAAGGTGGCATCTTTTTGTGCTTCTTTCCCTGGAAGACTGCCTATAAGAAGGCTGTCTTTCAAAAAATATTTTAAAATATTTATTTATTTGAGAGAGAGAGAGAGATAAAGAGACAGATATATAGAAAGAATGGGGTGCCAGGGCCTCTAGCCCCTGCAAACAAACTCCAGACACATGCACCACCTTGTGCACCTGGTTTATGTGGGTCCTGGGAAATTGAACCTGGGTCCTTTGGCTTTGCAGGCAAGTGCCTTAACCACTAAGCCACCTTTCTAGCCTCTTAAAAAAAATTTTTTTTTTGTTATTGTTTTTTTGGGGGCAGGGTCTCGCTCTAGCCCAGGCTGACCTGGAATTCACTATGTAGCCTCAGGGTGGCCTCAAATTTATGGTTATCCTCCTACCTCTGCCTCCTGAGTGTTGGGATCAAAGGAGTGTGCCACTATGTTCATAGTGAATTCCAGGTCAACCTGGGCTAGAGCGAGACCCTACCTGGAAAAACCCCAAAAAATTATTTTTATTTTTATTTACTTATTTACTTATTAGAGAGACAGAGAAAGAGAGAAAGAGTGGGCGTGCCAGGGCCTGTAGCCACTCCAGACACATGTGTCACCATGTGCATCTGGCTTTATGTGGGTACTGGGGAATCAAACTTGGGTCCTTAGGCTTCACAGGCAAGTGCCTTAACCCCTGAGCCATCTCTCCAGCCTTAAGAAGGCTGTCTTGCTCCTGTTCCTCTTCCACTGTCCATCACCAGTGCTGTAAGCCCTGCACTCCAGCACAGCTTCCATGCACTTGTGTCTGGCCCGCGTGTGTGTGTCTTTGGGGTCTGAGCCAGGAGAGGAGATGAAGGTCTGTGGTTCAGTGAAGGCTGGCTGAAACCTCGACTTGGCCCCGTGTGTCAGCCTCTCTGGGCAGGTTAGAGGTGAGCTGTGTCCCAAAGAGGTTGGCAGGGCTGGGCAGAGAAGTCCCCTCCCTAGGCCCCATAGGCTCTGCCTCTGTTGACCTAGTTCCCAGCTCTCCCTTGGAGTTGTTTGCTCAGCTGATCTGCCCTGCCTTGCCCCACCTCACCCTGTACTACCTGGCTGTCAGGTGTGGCCTGGGGACACCTCTCTGGTTGCCTGGGCCTGCCTGGGCTGGGTACTCAGGATGGGGGGCAGGCAGGGGGCTGTGGCCAGCCAACTCTCTCTGAGATTGGATTGTGTCAGCCCTCCCCTTGTCCCTACCAGGAGGAGAATCTCAGAAATGCTACCTGTTGGCCTGACATCCTAGAGTCCCATAGGATCTGGAAGGTCCCAGTGGCTTAGGGCCTTGGGACAAGTCCCCCAGGCTTATCAGAGCCACAACACTAATTTTCTCAAGGGCTCTGCTGCTGGTGGTTTGGCATTCTGAGCTGGGCCCAGGTGCGTGGGAATTAGCAGAGCAGCAGCCAAAGGCCAGGAGGAGGTGTAATTAAACGGCGGGGTGGGAGAGGGAGGCCAGCTTTGTCAGCTGCACTTGTCAATAATAATTGATGGCCTAATTCACGGTCAGTGGTTACAGCACAGAGGCCTGTGGGGACAGATCCACGCTGCCCCTGCCTCAGGAGTCCCTGGTCAAGGTTGGGGTGCAGCAGTGTCAGGAGAGGTGAATCTGATGGGCAGGGTTTGACGGGTCTCCATGGAGGTGGCACTTGGGGTGCATGGACACTGAACGGCTGGCAAAGAGTGTTATGGCTGCCCCTGCCCACAATGACCACCATATTTTCTCTTCCCAGAGAAGCACAAACTGGGGCAGTCTGGCCTGCAGGCTGCAGTCTAGGCTCACGCTGGGCTGGCACCCAGCACTTTAGAGGGTGGGGCTCAGCGGGTCACATACTGGCCATGCAAACAGGGACCTGAGTTTGCATCTGTGGCAATCACGCATGCGCCACCTGGCTAGGCGAGCCTGCTGTAGTCCCGGTGCTCAGGAGGGAGTCGGGGGAAGGTGGTCCCGGGGTAAGCTGGCTATAGGTTACCTGAATCAGTGGACTCTGGGCTCAAGTGAAACCCTGCCTCCATAAATAAAATAAATAAAGAGGGGCTGGAGAGATGGCTTAGCAATTAAGACAATTGCCTGCAAAGCCAAAGGACCCAGGTTCAATTCCCTAGTACCCACGTAAAGCCAGATGCACAAGGTGGTGTATGTGTCTGGAGTTTGTGGTGCCTTGAGGCCCTGTTGCACCTGTTCTCTGTCTCTCTCTCCTCTCAAATAAATAAATAGAGATCAAGCAGAGCAGACCCCAACTTCAACCTCTGTCCTGTGTGTGCCCTCACATACACATGCATGCATGTCACACATAAACAAACACGCATACATGCACACCATGTGCCAAATAAAACACCATTATGGTGTTTTTGCGGGGGAGGACCAAGAGGTCTTCTTGGCCTGGGGCTTGTGTAGGGGAAGAAAGGTTGGTCTCTAGTCCCTATTCTAGTAGATGTGTATCATGCCCACTTAGCTGTTTCTCCTGCCATCCCCCAGGAGCCTGATGCCACGTACCCTGGATGGGCAGGTCACCATGGAGAAGACCCCCAGCTACTTCGTGACAAGGGAGGCTCCCCGACGCATCCATAGCATGTCGCCGGCTACCAAGCTGATCGTGGTGGTGCGGAATCCAGTGACCCGGGCCATTTCTGACTACGCCCAGACGCTCTCCAAGACCCCAGGCCTGCCCAGCTTCCGCGCTCTGGCCTTCCGCCGCGGCCTGGGCCCTGTCGACACGGCCTGGAGTGCCGTGCGCATCGGCCTCTACGCCCAGCACCTGGACAACTGGCTGCACTACTTCCCCCTGTCACACTTCCTGTTTGTCAGCGGCGAGCGCCTGGTCAGCGACCCCGCCGGGGAGCTGGGCCGCGTACAGGACTTTCTGGGCCTCAGACGCGTGGTCACCGACAAGCACTTCTACTTCAATGCCACCAAGGGCTTCCCTTGCCTCAAAAAGGCCCAGGGCAGTGGCCGCCCCCGCTGCTTGGGTAAATCCAAGGGCCGGCCTCACCCCCGGGTGCCTGAGGCTGTGATCCAGCGCTTGAAGGCTTTCTACCGGCCCTTCAACCGCAAGTTCTACCAGATGACTGGCCAGGACTTTGGCTGGGACTGAGGACGGCCCCGCCAGCCCTGCCCCAGACACCCAGCAACTTTAATTTATGTCTGTCCACCTGGCCAGGCAGGCTGCTACACGTGCTGACTAGAGCGGATATTTAAGAAATAAAGACTGGATCTGTAACTCTTGCACTTGACCATGAGGCTGGGGGTGGAGCCGATTCTGTGTAGTGCTGATCATATGCTGAGAGCCTCCCAAACTCACGCTTACACACCCTCAGTCACATGTCACAGATGAACACGTGAGGGTCAGAGAGGTTAAAGGCTTGCACACGAACACCTAGGTAGGGCCTGTCCCCAGTCACTGTTCTCAGCACTGAGGAAACTGAGGCCCCAGGCTCCCATTCTAGTTGGTTTAGCTAAATGGGTGTTCTGTACCCATGACCTCAGGCCAACCCATCCCTGTGCCCAGAGGGTTTTCCTGGGGTATATTCCCAACAGCTACCAAACTGTTTCAGGGGAGCCTTGCCTGCCCACCAGGCCATGCCTGCCAGACACCACGTCCACATTACCACATCTACTGTCCAGATCTCCTGCCTTTATCCTACGCTCCCTACCAGGGCAAGGTGAGAGTCCCTGTGCCCATCTGCAGACCAGCTGCCAGCTCCTACAAGAGGCCAGATTCAGTAGGCAGAAGTGCTCATGTTCCATGGGGACACGGGCCCCTCAATAACGAATCCCCCCACCCCCGCTCTGGCCACATTCTGTCTGCCAAGGTGCCCGCCAGCTTCCCTGACAGCGACCTCTGAAGTCACTTAAGTCCAGGCATGTCTCATCATTGGCACTGTGTCCACAAGCACTGCTAATGGCCTTTTATCCAAGGCTGCTCCTTGGGTCTCATGGTATGTCTTTTTTTTGAGGTAAGCTCAATGGACTGGCCTTTGTTTTTTGTTTTTGTTTTTTATTTTTAAATGAGAGAGAGAAAGAATTGGTGCATTAGGGCCTCCATAATAATCGAACCCCAGATGTGCACCACCTTGTGTGGATGTGCAACCTTGTGCATGCATCACCTTGTGCGTCTGGCTTATGTGGGATCTGGAGAGACAAACATGGGTCCTTAGGCTTTGCAAGCAAGCACTTTAACCGCTAAGCCATCTCTGCAGCATGGTGTGCCTTTAGTCCTGGTGTGGTCTTTCTCCCTCTGAACTACTTGCGGCCACTCCCTATGCTGGAATTGGTGGTGGTGGGGGAGGTCACAGGCAGTAAGTGAGAATTGGTACGGGTGGGGTAGTCTGTGGACGTCCATCCTTCGCTGGCTGTGGAAGTTTACTGGGCAGCTGTGTGCCCAGACATGGACGGGAGGAATGCACAGCCTCCGCCCCACTCAGACTGGCATGGGCGAGGAGACAATAACCACGTGAGGAGAAGACTCACTCCACTCCAGAACTGTTGGATGGTGCCTGCTGGGTTTCGGGGCTCCATCCCCAACTTCTGTATGGAGGGAAGGAAGGAAGGAAGTCAGGACAGCCCTTAGCTCCTGGTTCAGTTTCTGCCCAGTCCACACATTTCTTTTCTTCCTGGACACACGCCCTTCTGGAGTCTGTATGGTCCCAGCGTCCACACCATTGCTCAGCCCTTCTTTTGTCCTCCTACTGGAGGGATGTCTTCAGAGGATGGCAGATCACCCGCCCCCACCCCCCCACTACTTCTTGGATGAAGACCAGATGCCTTGCCTGTGGCTGCTAAGGCCCTCTAAAGCTCTCCCGACCATGGCCTGCCTGTTTCCCTCAGTGCCACACTCGTGCCACCCCGGCCCTGCCAGTTCCACCCGGCGGCCCAGCTCTCCCCCAGCCTCACTGGCTTTGCACCTGCCGTGCCCTCTGCCTGGGGTGCCTTTCCCAGCCGATGGGGCGGATGGAGCTGGGCAGCTATGCTTCCTCCTGGATGCCCTGGAGCCCACCATGGTGACCATTTTCACCTCCTTGGTGTGTTCTTGGGTGCAGAGCTGGTAGAAGGGGCACTGGTGTGCCTGGGTCCAGGGCTCTAAGGGCAGCCTCTGGACCCAGCGAGGAGAAAGCCAGGCTGTCTTGTTCTGCTCAGCCCCCCACCCAGTGGAAAAGGCCTGAGGGCCAACGCCCAATTTGAGGTGCCCAGTTGTGCCTCAGAACACACTGTGGGCAGATGTGGTGGGTCCTACAGGCTGCATGGGGGTGGGGCTCCTTGGGGGAGTCATCAGCCTTTAATTAAAGTCTCTGAATCGCTTCCCCAGCTGCTCTGTGGGTTTTCCATGTTGGAATGTTCCAGATGGAGTGAGAAGTGCTGATTCAATTACCTTCTTCCTGTCCTGATCAGTGGAGGAGCCTGGGATCCCTGCTCTGGCCCTCAGCCACACAGGCATAGAGTGGGTGGGAACAGGGCTCCTCACAGCTCTGGGTCCCGGAAGGGCCTTGGAGAAGCCCTTGTTGGACCTGCCTCACCTTACCCCAGCTTTCTGCCACACCTGGTCCAGGTAGTGAGCACTTGGTGGGGTCAGTGTCCTTGCTCTTGCCTCTGTGCCTGGTAGACACGAGGACTGGCAGACACTAAGCAGACTCTATGCTATGAGCACCCAGGCTCAAGGGAAGCATGGAGGGGCCCCCCTGCACCCACTCTCCTCACTGCCCAGATGGACGTTCCTCATGCAAAGCCTCATCCTGGGAAGAGACAGAAAGCGCTGGCATCTCACCCACCCTCCTCACTTTTCACTGCCTTGTTGGCTTGCCAGACCTTGGGGATGGGGGAGGGCGGGATCTGGGAGCTCTCCAAGCACAGTAGGGCTATCCCTGCTGACCCTGCGCAGGGGGCCCTGTGGCTCCTGGTCCTGTGTGGCCTCTGTGCCCAAGGCTGGCTTGACTTCCTATGGGCACAGTGGGTGGGGCTGAAGGATCAGAGGAAGGTGGCCAGTGGCTTGCTGTTCCCTTTCCAGGCTCCTAAGGGGGGCTATGCAGGGCAGGGATAGGAGAGGGAGGGGGAGCTGGATCCAGTACCCCTGGATTGCTTAGGACAGCACTATGAATCTCTGAACCCTAGGGTTAAGGCCTGATGATCTTCCTGATTTATAATATGGTTGGTCTCCATGAGGCTTGTGATGGACAGATCTGGGTCAAGGGGCCATCCTCGAGCTATTGGAGGGACTGAACCATGGGTCAGAGATAGGCCCGAGGGACTTCAAGTGAATAGAATCCTGTAGCCTCCAACCCACTACCTCTCTTGGCTCCCTGGTCTTGAGCCAGCCTTCCCTGGGCTCCTTTCTGGGTTGCATTTTCCAAGGGGGTTTTTGGAGCACCTCAAATAAGCCGAGGACAGGGTAAGGACAGTGTGAAGGCTTTTGTCTGGACAGCCACCCATGGCGCTTTCATTCTGGGACATCCGGTTATTCCTGTGGAATCTATGTAGGGTGGAACGAGGAGAGCTGGAGAGATGGCTCAGTGGTCAGAGGCGCTTCCTTATAGGGTGGAATGGGGACTATGCTACCATCGATTGTTGTTTGTTTTTGCAGGACCTTCTGGAAGGTTCCTTACAAATTGGCCTTCTTCTGAAGCCAGAGAGTGAAAACTATAGGTTGAGGTAAGGTAGCCCTGGGGATAGTTTTGGGCAGCCAAGAACCACCTGTCGGCTCAGCAAGGCCCATGCCAGGACCTCTTCCTGCAGGAAGGCCCCTGCTCCTGCAGCCTAGTCCTTTGTGCCTTTCTCCAGCTCTTGGGTCCTAGGCTTACTTATTCTCTACTTCCTGTGTCAGTTAGGAGGCTGGCAGTGGAAACCTAGGGCCAGGGTCTCTTGTGGGGTCTCAGACGGGCTAGTCTTCAGACTTTTTTTTTTTGTTTGTGTGTGTGGTTTTTCGAGGTAGGGTCTCACTCTGGTGCAGGCTGACCTGGAATTAGCTACATGGTCTCAGGGTGGCCTCGAACTCATGGTAATCCTCCTATCTCTGCCTCCCAAGTGCTGGGATTAAAGGCATGTGCCACCACACCCAGCTCCCTTCAGACATTTAAAAAAATTATTTATTTATTTGACAGAAAGAGGGAGAAAAAGAGAAAAAGGCAGGTGGGAGAAAGAAAATGGGCATGCTAGGCCTTTAGCTACTGCAAACAAACTCCAGATGCATGGACCACCTTGTGCTTATGTGGGTCCTGGGGAACCAAACCTGGGTCCTGTGGCTTTGCAGGCATGCATTTTAACCATCTCTCCAGCCCTGACTTTTTTCTTTCAAATTTTTATTAACAATTTCCATGATTATAAAAAATATCCCATGGTAATATCCTCCCTCCCCGCACTTTCCCCTTTGAAATTCCATTCTCCATCATATCCCCTCCCCATCTCAATCAGTCTCTCTTTTATTTTGATGTCATGATCTTTTCTTCCTCTTATGAGGGTCTTGTGTAGGTAGTGTCAGGCACTGTGAGGTCATGGATATCCAGGCCATTTTGTGTCTGGGGGGGAGCACGTTGTAAGGAGTCCTACCCTTCCTTTGGCTCTTACATTCTTTCCACCACTTCTTCTGCATTAGACCCTGAGCCTTGGAAAGTGTGATAAAGATATTATAGTACTGAGCACTCTGGTCACTTCTTTCCAGCACCATGATAGCTTCTGAGTCATCCAAGGTCACTGCCATCTGAAAAGAGAAGATTCTCTACCAAAAGTGAGAGTAGCATAGTATATACATTTAGCCAGACAGCAGCAGACATTACACCCCTAGGGCTCATGACTACCCCTGTTTTAAGTTTTCAGTATCAGGGATGTATTCTCTCCCATGGAGCAGGCCTCCAATCCAATTAGAGGGCAGTTGGTTTCCCCCATTACAGACGTGCCACTATTGTACCTCTTGGCTTATTTGGCCTGACTGACCAAATATAAAGCTTTCAGTGTCAACTGTTGAGTATCTTCACTGGTGGTATCTCTTTCTCCCATTGAACTGCATGTAGAATAGCTTCTTCCAGCTTTCTGTCAGCTGGTCTACATGGAGGAATTTTTTTTTTTTTTTTTTTTTTTGAGACAGGTTTCACTTAAGCCCAAACTATCTTTTTTTTTTTTTTTTTTTTTTTTGTTTTGTTTTGTTTTTCAAGGTAGAGTCTCACTCTAGCACAGGCTGACCTGGAATTCACTATGTAGTCTCAGGGTGGCCTCGAACTCATAGTAATCCTCCTACCTCTGCCTCCCGAGTGCTGGGATTAAAGGTGTGCGCCACCACGCCCAGCAGCCCAGACTATCTTCAAATTTACTGCAATCCTTCTACCTCAGCCTCCCAAGTGTTGAGATTAAAAGTGTGAGCCACCATGCCTAGTTAGGGACTGGCCAGTTTGACCAGGGCTGGAAGGCTTTCAGCACAGGCTTATTGCTGGTTGTTTGGTATTTGGAGCTTGGTGATTCAGGGTGGGGGGCTTTAGTCTGTCATGTGAGAGTTAGGTAAGGGGTAGATTCAGCGAAGGACTTGGAGGTCAGGGTAGATGGAAATAATGTTTGGTCTGTAATTAATGGATGCCAAATAGGTAAATAGAGAACCTAAGAGGAGGTAGGCATGGTAGCAGTGCTGCTTATAATCTCAGCACTGGCAGGATCTGGAGTGTAAGGTCATCCTCAGCCACACAGGTAGTTCTAGGCCAGCCTGGGCTACAATGAGTCACTTCTCAAAAACAAACCTCAAAACAAAATAAACCAGACCCTTGCTAAGCTGCGTACAGCAGCAAGGCCTGGGGACTTGTGTCAGATTGGAACTGTGCTTTGGTTCATTTTGGGTCCGCGGTTGCATGGGTCAGCACAGGCCCAGGGCCTGCCAGTGGGTGGTGCAGCTCCTCTATAACACCCAGCTTCAGAGGCTGTCCGGCTTCCTCCCCAGGCAGCGAGTTCAGGGGAGAATGCTGGGCAAGCTAGGGACACAGCCTGCTGGGCAAGCTGGCCTGTGTGAAAAGTTTGCTTAAGACCTTAGGTGAGGGCTGGAGAGCTGGCTTAGTGGTTAAGGCATTTTCCGCAAAGCCTAAAGACACAGGTTCGATTGTTCAGTATCTACATAAAACCAGGTGCACAAAGGAGCACATGCACTTGGACTCCATTTGCAATGGCTGGCCTCCCCATTCTCTGTCTGTCTGTCTCTCTCTCCTCTCTCTCTCTCTCTCTGTTTGCAAATAAATAAACAAATAAACAAACCCTGGGCAGCTGTCCAAGGCTCAGGGAACCCTGCAGAAGAGGAGGTGGAAAGCAGGACCGTGAGAGCCAGAGGATGGGCGGAGCGCTGCATCCAGACGTATCATGGCTGCTGCACTTGCAGCCTCACGCATATTGAGCCCGTCAACATTCCATCATGGATTTTGGAGGAGGGCAGGAGGGCTCCGTCTCTCCCTGGGGCGTTATTGGTAGTTAATGGTTGCTAGGGTCGGGGAAACATTTTCTGCAGTGGTTTAGCCACTGATAGGTTGCATGTGCTCTGGTAAAGAATTCCCCGACTCGGGCTCATGAAGGCAACCCTAATTAGACTTAGTGGGTTACACGAATGAACAAGAAAGAGCGACGTCAAAGTAGAAGAGGGAATAGCTGGGAAGAAGAAAAGGTACAGTGGAACGGGGACGGGGAGGGATGACGAGAGAAGGGAAAGGGATTATAATCAAAGTACATTATGTACATTTATGAAAATTGTTAATCAAAAACCCTGGGCTTGGGCTGGAGAGATGGCTTAGTGGTTAAGCGCTTGCCTGTGAGGCCTAAGGACCCCGGTTTGAGGCTCGATTCCTCAGGACCCATGTTAGCCAGATGCATAAGAGGGCGCATGCGTCTGGAGTGCGTTTGCAGTGGCTGGAGGCCCTGACGTGCCCATTATTATCTATCTCTCTGTGTCTGTCACTCTCAAATAAATAGATAAAAAGAAAAAAGCACATTAAAAAAAACTCTGGGCTGGACATGATGGTGCAAGCCTTTAACCCCAGCACTTAGGAGGCTGAGATGGAAGAATCACTGTGAGTTCGAGGCCAGCCTGAGACCATCCTGAGACCACATAGTGAATTCCAGATCAGCCTATGCCAAGAGTGAGATCTTAGCTCAGAACAACAAACAAACAAACACAAAAACAAAAACAAAAACACTCTCCCCACCAACTGGAAAACCAGGCATGGTGGTACACCTTTAGTCCCAGCACTCAGGAGGCTGAGGCAGGAGGATTGTCATGAGTCCAAGGCCAGTTTGGGGCTACAGAGTGAGTTCCAGGTCAGCTTGGTTAGAGTGAAGCCATACCTTGAAAAAAATCAAAACAACAACAAAAAACCCTGGGGCTGAGGAGATAACTCAGTGGTCAAAGGCACTTGCTTACAAAGCCTGTCGCCTAGGTTAGAATCCTCAACACCCACATATAGCCAAATGCAAAAGTAAATAAAAGATTTGTAAAATTTTGTGTGGAAAAATAAACACCAAAAACAACAACCAAACAACCCTGTGTAGATTGAGGATGGGTAAGCTGGCAAGGCTCTTGATGGCTTCTGGAGGCTGGCCAGTCTGCTGGGGTTCAGAGGCAGGGCCCCACCCTCTCTGAGTTGGCCACGCACTACTTCTCCTGATGGGATGTGGCAGGACCTGGCCAGGAACACAGTAGAAAGCTCTTGGGAACCTTGGCCATGGTGGCCACCAGGGGGCCCCAGTGGAAAATAGCCCAATGAGGTCACCGAGACCCTCAGGTATGTGTGTCACCTGCGGGTCACCAAACCTCAGCTGATACCCCTACCTCAGAGCCTGCTGTCCAGGGATATTTGGCTTTGGCTTTTCAGAGAATGCTGGGATCCATCTAATGTGATGGATAGCAGCAGACACTACTGAGGCTTCTGGAATGTAAAGCCAAGCTCCTGGCCTCAAGGCTGAGAATTCCTTTCATCCTGCCTAATCTGAGCCACATTGCGCGTGCTCTTGGCTGGAAGACCCGTAAGAAAAAAGCCAGTCAACCAAAACAGTTCATGCAAGACTCCTGCCAGAAGCATTTCACACACGAGCCTTCTGATTAAGGGGGAAAATAAGCTCTTCAGTCGGGCAATCGAGAACAATCGCAGATCTTGTTCTCACTGTGTCTCTGCTCCCAGCGCTCTTTGCCGGGCCCCTCATGGGAGGGAGAGTTGGCCTGACTCGACAGCCTCCCACCCTTAGATCCTATCGTCTCTCTTCCGTCCTCCACGAGGGAAGACGGGATATCTGATGGGAGCCAGTCCTGAGACAAATGCTTTGACTGCCTCAGGGAAAGCCTGTCCCCATGGGGAGCACAGTGGCTGCCCAGTGGGGGTGGGGGGCACTCTGTCAACCGCTCCATTCCATTTCTGGGGGAGAAGCATCCGGAGACTGTCTGGCCCCTGGCTTCACTGTCTGGCCTTGAGTTGGGAAGGGGGGCCTCCTGGCGTAGGCGTGACAGAGGGGGATCTTACGTTTCATCGCTGGCTAGTCCTGAGGGGGTGGCAGAGAGAGAAGACACACAGGGCTAGGAGTGTATTAGGCAAGACATGGGGGACTCAAAGTGAGACACTGATCCTTAAGGAATTCCCTAGTTCTTGGTGGCATGCTCAGAAAGAGTCCAGACGTCCCTGGAGTTGAGAAGGAGAAAGTTCTTGTGATTTAGGTGATGGTGATGATGGTGGTGTCACTGGAAAATTTCAACCCAGCATGGATGACAACCTTCCCATGGCCATATAGTTGGAGTCTCCCCTTCAGTTAACCCCTCACACCCTATATACTTGAGCACCTCCTAAGACCACAGGAGCACGCGCGGCAGGGCCAGAACCACACACAGCTGGGTGGGCGGTTGGGGGGGGGGGAGCTGAGCTCTCAGGGGAGTTATGGTCACCTTCCTCGCCCTCTCCTGTGAAGAACCGTCAATAGACACAATCTTTTTTTGGTTTTTCAAGGTAGAATTTCACTTTAGCTCAGGCTGACCTAGACTTCTCTATGTGGTCTCAGGGTGGCCTCGAACTCACGGTGATCCTCCTACCTCTGCCTCCTGAGTGCTGGGATTAAAGGCATGCGCCACCACGCCTGGCTTTTATTTTTATTTGACAGAGAATTGTTGGGGGGAGAAAATGGGCACGCCAGGGCCAGGGCCTCCAGCCACTGCAGAGGAACTCCGGATGCATGCGCCCCCTTGTGCATCTGGCTAATGTGGATCCTGGGAAATTGAACCTGGGATTAAAGGCATGTAACAGTTTATGCATCTAGTTTATGTGGGTACTGGGGTACAGAATCCGGGTCTTTAGGCTCTGCAGGCAAGCACCTTAACTGCTGAGCCATTTCTCCAGCCCCAATAGCCACAATCTTCTTCCTTCCTTCCTTCCTTCCTTCCTTCCTTCCTTCCTTCCTTCCTTCCTTCCTTCCTTCCTTCCTTCCTTCCTTCCTTCTTTCTTTCTTTCTTTCTTTCTTTCTTTCTTTCTTTCTTTCTTTCTTTCTTTCTTTCTCAAGCTAAGGTAGTCTCAGGGTGGCCTTGAACTCACAGCGATCCTCCTACCTCTGCCTCCCAAGTGCTAGGATTAAAGGTTGGTGACACCATGTCCAGTTCAGTCGGGTTTTTTTTTTTTCTTTTCAAGATAAGGTCTCACTATATCCCAGCCTGACCTGGAACTCATTCTGTAGTCCCAGGCTGGCCTTGGACTCATGGAAAAAATGGTTGTTATTTTTTTATGAGAGAGAGAGACGGAGAGAGAGAGAGCATGTGTGTGTGTGTGTGTGAGAGAGAGAGAGAGAGAGAGAGAGAGAATTTGCATGCCAGGGCCTCCAGTCACTGCAATTTAACTCCAGATGTGTGCACCACCTTGTGCACATGTGCACCTTGTGCATGCATCTCCTTATGCACCTGCCTTACATGGGGTGTGGGGAGTTCAACCTGGGTCCTTAGGCTTTGTAGGCAAGCACCTTAACTGCTAGGACATGTCTCCAGCCCCAAAATGCTTTTTTTTTTTTTTTTTAACTTAATTTATTTACAAGCAAAAGGAAGAGAGAGAGAGAGAATGGGCAAACCATTGTCTCCTGCTCCTGCAAAAGAACTCCAGATTCATGTTCCACTTTTTATGCAGCTGGCTTTACATAGGTACTGGGGCATCAAACCTGGGTTATCAACCTTTGCAGGCAAGTGCCTTTAATCATTGAGCCATCTCTCTAGCGCCCTCCATGGTTAATTTTATGTGATGCATCACCTATATAAAAGTTGTTTAAAAAGGCAGAAGGTGGTAAAGAGAGAGGGAGAGAATGGGCACACTGGGGCCTTTAGCCACTGTAAATGCATGGGCCTCCTTGTGCATCTGGCTTACATGGGTCCTGCAGAATCGAACTGGGATCCTTTGGCTTTGCAGGCAAACTCCTTAACTGCTAATCCATCTCTCCAGCCTGTGTGTGTGTGTATAAACTTTTATTTATTTAGTTGAGAGTGAAAGAGAGAGAGAGAATGGGCCCACCAGGGCTTCCAGCCAATGCAAACAATCTCCATATGCATGTGCCACCTTGTGCATCTGGCTTATTTGGATCCTGGGGGAATCTAACCTTGGTCCTTTGGCCTTGCAGGCAAGCGCTTTAACTGCTAAGCCACCTCTCCTGCCCATGTTAAATTTCTTCTACCACATAAACAGATGCTGTCACTGCTTGGGTTCCAAGGGCTGCTTGGTTGGATGCAGAATGGGAAGGGGATGAGGTCGTTCCAGGCTCCTCTGGTATCAGATAGATACATACCATATGACACTGGCTACTCCTCGGCCATGGTGACCTTGTGAGAAGTAGGCAGTGAGGTCAAAGTTTCCACTGCTGGTTTCAGGGCACCCCAGGAGCACTGAGGAACCCACACATGAACACGGGCTACAGCTGTCTCGTCCAGTTTCTGAGGCTTGGAACAGGTGGGGGTGCGCCCTTCTCCCTCTTCTCTAGCCGTGCTGCTGGCTGCCTTCTAGTTGGAATTCACCTGTGCAAATATTTGTGTGGCTCTGCCCGCTGCTGCCAGGTCCCTTGTGGCCTGGGGTTGCTGCTGCATTTTGGAGAAGAGTATCTCACCAGCTCAGCTCATTTAATTTTCCTTTCCTCCTCAGGGCACGCACCAGTTCTATTTTAGGAGCAATTAAGGAGATGCAGTGTTCCATGCAATGATGGAAAGACACAATTGGAAAGTACAGGTGGCTCACGGTTGGTTGGGAGAAGCCTTCCATTCACCAGGCCAGTATTCTAGGACACAGGATGAATAATCAGTGAACCTCTTGCCAAGTCTTGCGATCACCTGCTATGTAGCCCTGGGCTCTGTCTTTGACTAAGTTCACCTGCTGGCCTCACTCGGCTTCTCTGATGGGACAGTGTAGTGTTTCTAAGTACCTGCTTGGAAGTCTATACTAGCTCCTGGGTCTGATCCCCTAGTCCTGGGGCGAGGGTCTGTTTAGACTGGGAGTGTTTTGCCCTTTCTCTCTTGGAAGCTGAACAGGAATATGGTATAGGGATGGGAGAGATTTCTCAGTGGCTAAAGGTGCTTTGCTTTGCAAGCCTGCAAACTGCAGTTCAACCTCCAGCTCATGTAAAGTTGGACACAAAAGCGGTACATGTGGCTGGGGATGGTGGCGCACGCCTTTAATCCCAGCACTTGGGAGGCAGAGGCAGGAGGATCGCCATGAGTTCAAGGCTACCCTGAGACTACATAGTGAATTCTAGGTCAGCTTGGACTAGAGTGAGACCCTACCTCAAAAAAAAGTGGTACAGGTGTCTGTAATCCCAGTGCTCCTATGGCAATATTGGGGAGGTGGGGTCAGGAGTATCCCAAAGCTTATAGTCTGGTTTGCCGAACCTTCCTAGCAGCAAGACTGCAAGAGAGGCTGTCTCTAAACAAGGTGGAAGGAGAGGACCAGCGCTCTGAGGTCGTCCTCTGTCCTTTACGTGAAACACACACTAATCTTTTGTTGTTGTTGTTGTTGTTTGTTTGCTTTTGTTTTTTTGAGGTAGAGTCTCACCCTAGCCCAGGCTGACCTGGATTCACTATGTAGTCTCAGGGTGGCCTCGAACTCAGTGATCTACCTCTGGCTCCCGAGGGCTGGGATTAAAGGTGTGTGCCACCACTCCTGGCTCACAAATTTTTTCTTTTTAATTTAATTATTACAGAGAGAGAGAGATAA
This sequence comes from Jaculus jaculus, assembly GCF_020740685.1. NCBI lineage: Eukaryota > Metazoa > Chordata > Mammalia > Rodentia > Dipodidae > Jaculus > Jaculus jaculus. Next base: position 111,249,041 of record NC_059112.1, read on the forward strand.
TGAAAGTGTGTACCAGGGCCTCTAGCCACTGCATACAAACTCCAGATGCGTGGCCATCATGTGCCTCTGGCTTATGTGGTACTGGGGAATTGAACCTGCGTCTTTAGGTTTCATAGGCAAGTACCTTAACCACTACACCATCTCTCCACACCCAAATCCTTTTTTTTTTTTTTTTTATTAGGAAATATGATACTGTGTGGAGGGAGTATTTAAATACATTTCTGGGGCCAGTACTGCCAGGAGGAGAACATGGGAGCCAGGTTTTGTCTCTCCAGCTGTAATCATCCCTGGTCTCAGGCTGCAGGACAGCTTGTTCCTTTGTGCCTTGGAAAGAAAAGCAGAAAATCAATGGTTTTGCTGACAAGAATGCTCCTGACATCACCAATGCCAGAGACCATTAAAATCCCACAGACACAATCATTCACTATGAAGATATAACTACTGATTTAATAGTTAGAAGGGTGAAATGTGGGAAGGCGAATGTCAGTTGGGGATGGAGAGGCCCCCTGGAGTGTGGCAGCATGTTAGAGGGGGGAGCTGGATTTTCTCTGCTTTTAATTTTTTTATTGACAACTTCCATGATTGTAAACAATATCCCATGGTTAGTCCCTCCCTTCCCCCACTTTCCCCTTTGAAACTCCACTCTCCATCATATCCCCTCCCCCTCTCAATCAGTCTCTCTTTTATTTTGATGTCATGATGTTTTCCTACTATTATGATGGTATTGTGTAGGTAGTGTCAGACACTGTGAGGTCATGGATATCCAGGCCATTTTGTGCCTGGGGGAGCACATTGTAAGGAGTCCTACCCTTCCTTTGGCTCTTACATTCTTTCTACCACCTTTTCAGCAATGGACCCTGAGCCTTGGAAGGTGTGATAGAGATATTTCAGTGCTGAGCACTCCTCTGTCACTTCTTCTCAGCACCATGGTGCCTTCTGAGTCACCCCAAGGTCACTGCTATCTGAAAAGAGAAGGTTCTCTACCAAAAGCGAGAGTAGCATTAATATATAGGTATGAACATTAAGAGAAGTGCTTACTGGGTAGTTTGGTGAGCACAGTATATACTTTTATCCAGACAGCAGCAGATGTTACATCCCTAGGGCTCATGACTACACTTGTTTTAAGTTTTCAGTATCCAGGATGTATTCCCCCCCCCCCATGGAGCGGGCCTCCAGTCCAATTAAAGGGCAGTTGGTTTCCCCCATAACAGACGTGCCATAAGGCTTGCAGTGTCCACTGTTGAGTATCTTCATGGTGATTTCTCTTTCTCCCATTGAACTGCATGCAAAATGGCTTTTTCCAGCTTTCTGTCAGCTGGTCTACACGGAGGAAGTTTTTAGCTCAGCTCCAGCAGGGTTTCTCAGTGACCTTGCAGCCCAAGTATGTGGAGTCTTCAGCAATAGGGTCTTACCATCTATTCCTGGTGGGAAACCAAGGGCCTTGGCAATGGCCTGTAATGTTTTGGGGGCATCAGGGACCTCCCTGGCCAACAATTCGCTGGAAGGTGTCCCATCCCTGGCACTGAAAATTTTCTATTTAACAATCTATGACTCCTGTGTGTTCCATTGTCCAAAAAGTAGGTTTCCATATGACTTATTTATATCCTCTTAGATTTTGATTAGCCCTCCCTCTACCTTTCCTTTACTCAATCTCTTCCCCTGATGTCAGTTAGGCCTTTTCACCCCCATTAATCTGTTCTTCTACTTATATAAATACAACACCCCCCTCCTTTCTTTCTATTCCCTTTATATCTCCTTTCACTCTAGCACATTCTGACCTGGACCTCACTCTGTAGCCCCATGCATGCTGGCCTCAAAAATCACAGCGATCCTCCTATCTCAGCTCCCTGAGTGCTGGGACAAAAGGTATGTGCCCAGCAAATGATTAAAACCTTTATACTGTGAAGGAATTTTACACGTGATCTTAGCTAAAAGTCCTAGAAGTGATTGTGAAGGAATTTTAGACTCAGGGGAGAGTTGTGAAGATAGTTTGGAGATTCCAAAGAACTTCTCACCAAGTTTATTCTCTGAGTCTCTCACTCTGTCTCCCTTCTATGGTCTCACTCTGTAGCCTAGGCTGTCCTCAGACTCACAGTGATCCTTCTGCTTCACCCTTCCAAGTGCTGGCGTTACCGGCACGAGCCACCATACATAGCTTCTTCCCCCAGTGTTGACATCTCACATCCTACAGGTAACGCATGACTGCTGACAAGGTGCCAGCCACTGGGCTGCACGCTTTATCAGATGCCCCAGCTTTGCCTCTAACGTCCTTCACTGCTCAAGATCTCATTTCAAACATCACATCTTGCTGTAGCCCAGGCTGACCTGGAATTCACTATCTAGTCTCAGGGCGACCTTGAACTCACAGCGATCCTCCTACCTCCGACTCCAAATACTGGGATTAAAGGCATGCACCACTATGCCCAGCCTCAAAAAATATGTTTATTTATTTGTGAGGAGAGAGAAAGAGAGAGAGAGAGGGAGAGGATGGGTATGCTAGGACATCTTGTATGGACTGCCTTTTACAACTGGCTTTAAGTGTGTACTGGGGAATTGAACTCAGGCTGAGATTACAGGCCTGTACCACCAGGCCAGGCTCAGGCAGTCTTTCCAAGGAGAACGATTCAGGGGACTCATGTCGAGGCAATATAGTAATCCATGTTGTTCCAATGAGCCTCCATTCTAGATATTTCTGGAACAGAAATGACCTTCGGGCTCTGCTCATTGCCTGAAGTTCTGATCATAAATGTGACTTTAAGCTGATCATGGTGGCACATGTCTTTAATCCCAGCACTGGGTAGGTAGAGGTAGGAGGATCGCCATGAGTTTGAGGCCAGCCTGGGACAACTGAATTCCAGGTTAGACTGGGCTCGGGTGAAACCCTACCTTGAAAAACACCAAAAGAAAAGAAGTGTGACTTTAGGTATAAAGGCACCCTTGTCTTCAAGCCCACGCTGCTGCCACCAGCATGTCACTTTTGTCAAGAGGAATGCATGTAATTACTAGGGGAGGCAGGGCTGGGTGGGAACCAATTATAAGAAAAATATCAGATATCTGTTGCCCAGCAGAAACCCACTTCCCATTGATTGGTGTCAATCATTTCTGGTATCCGTGCCTCTCAGGTCCTCTTTCCTGTGTCTTTGGGGACCCCTGTGAAATGTCAGTCTCTGAGTCTTGGTGGAGTCCTCTTCTGCTCCCAGCCTTTCCCCTGTCATACACCTGGGTCCTGTGTCAAGGGAAGCCAGGGTGTTTCTTCTGCTGCTGATGTTTGCATTGTTCTGACACTTCTCTGACACAGATGTGAGACTTAGGAAAACAGTGTCTGTAAAAATACATGCCTATAGGCACGGCCCAGAGATTAAGCAAGGCTTTCTCTCATAGCCGGTTTCCTGTATGTACCAGGGGGGCAGGATTCAGCCTCGAGACTTGTCACCTGCCCACAGTAGCACGTGTGCCCAACATCTCAGCTGGTGGCCTTGTGGGTGACTTCCATCTAGATGCTAGCATAATGTCAGAAATAGATCCCTTACTCTAGAACTTTCCAGTGTGGCCTGTTCTTTTTTTTAATTTTTATTTATTTATTTATTTATTTATTTATAATATTTTATTTATTTATTTGAGAACGATAGACACAGAGAGAAAGACAGATAGAGGGAGAGAGAGAATGGGTGCGCCAGGGCTTCCAGCCTCTGCAAACGAACTCCAGACGCATGCACCCCCTTGTGCATCTGGCTAACTTGGGACCTGGGGAACCGAGCCTTGAACCAGGGTCCTTAGGCTTCACAGGCAAGCACTTAACCGTTAAGCCATCTCTCCAGCCCTATTTTTATTTTTTATTTTTTTAAATTTATTTTTATTTTGAGAGCGACAGACACAGAGAGAAAGACAGGTAGAGGGAGAGAGAGAGAATGGGCACGCCAGGGCTTCCAGCCTCTGCAAACGAACTCCAGACACGTGCGCCCCCTTGTGCATCTGGCTAACATGGGACCTGGGGAACTGAGCCTCGAATCGGGGTCCTTAGGCTTCACAGGCAAGCGCTTAACTGCTACGCCATCTCTCCAGCCCCAGTGTGGCCTGTTCTATGAGTGCTGCTCCATGGCATAGCATACTGAGTGCAATTCCTGAATTTCTCTCAGCAGTCAAGTTCAGGGTTTCTGTCTTGTAGGACAAAGTTCGTTTCTCTGCCTCACTCCTTGGGCAGCAACATGAGGCCGGGATCAGGGGTTATGCATGTGTTTCATTCATCCCCAGAGCTCAGTAGAAGGTAGAGTCTGTGCTCCGGAAAGCTCTAAGTTAATGATGTGTGAATATATACTTTGGGTCTTTTAAACATTATTTATTTATTTGAGAGAGAAAGAGGCAGATAGAGAGAGAAAAACAGGCACAATAGGGCCTCCAGCCACTGCAAATGAACTCCAGATGCATGTCCCCCCTTGTGCATCTGGCTGTTGTGGGTCCTGGGGAATTGAACCTGGGTCCTTTGGCTTTGCAGGCAAGTGCCTTACCTGCTAAGTCATCTCTCCAGCCCTAATTTTTTTTTTTTAGTTACAAAATATTTTTAATTGTAAAACCAGAGTCAGACAGAGCTATGTGAGGGCATTTTCCTGGATCCTGAGTTTAGTAGGTGCCTGTGTACCAGCAAGTTTCCATTAGCGTGTCTTTCATTTCATGGTCCTTTCAGCTATGTTGACTGAATATATGTATAGATTGCTTAAAAGCAAAAAAAAAAAAAAAAAAAAAAAAATTCACCTGATATAAAACCAGACAAAATAAAACAAACAAACAAACAAACAAAAAAACAGAATGAAGAGCCAGGCATGGTGGCGCATGCCTTTAACCCCAGCACTAGGGAGGCAGAGGTAGGAGGATGGCTGTGAGTTCAAGGCTAACTTGAGACTACAGAGTGAATTACAGGTCAGCCTGGGCTACAGCGAGATCCTACCTCGAAAAACAAACAAACAATATATATATATAATATATATATATATGTATATATATTTATTAACAACTTCTATACTTACAGACAACAAACCATGATATTTCCCTCCCCTCCCCCACTTTCTCCTTCATAACTCTGCTCTCCATCATATGCCCTCCCTCCATTAGTCTTTGCTAAAGAGTATTTTTAACTTTCGAACTTAAAACTTTTAGACTGGTGGCTTAGTCACTGCAGCAAACATATCCAGCTGTATGTGGTAAACATACCTTCACCCTCATGCCTGTCCCCATAGCAGAGGGAAAACAACCACTTCTCAAAAACAGTCTAGCCTAGGCCAACTTAAACTTTACAATTTAGAAATATCAATGGCAGCCGAGCGTGGTGGCACATGCCTTTAATCCCAGCACTCAGGAGGCAGAGGTAGAAGGATCTCCGTGAGTTCAAGGCCACCCCGAGACTACATAGTTAATTCCAGGTCAGCCTGGACCAGAGTGAGCCCCTACCTTGAAAAACAAAAAACAAAAAACAAACAAACAAACAAAAAAACACCCCAAAACAAAGAAATATCAATGCCTACTCTATTGCCATATATTGTAAAATGATTTCAGAAGCAGATTAAGTATACAATTGGCTCACAAAAATAGAAATTATTTGGGGCTTTACAAAACTTTATAAAATATAACACCATGTGCAAAGTCAAGGTAAATTCACAATGCAATAGATACTTCCACAGATATGCAATCTAGTAGAATTATGAGCAGCCTGCCTTGACCACTCTTACACACATACTTCTTTTTCCAAATCTTCAAGCCTCAGGACATATCTGCTCTACTGTGAGATTTTAAAATAATTGTTTATTTCCAAAGGTTTAAAAAATTATTTTTTGATGTAGGGTCACCACATCATGCCAGGCAGCTTCTGTCTCTCTTTTTTTGTTTTGTTTTGTTTTTGAGATAGGGTCTCACTCCAGCACAGGCTGACGTGGAATTCACTATGGAGTCTCAGGGTGGCCTCGAATTCACAGTGATCTTCCTACCTTTGCTGTCCAAGTGCTGGGATTAAAGGTGTGCTCCACCACACCCAGCTGGCTTTAAAAAAAAAAATTATTTATTTGCAAGCAGAGAGAGAGATACAGAGAGAAGAGAGACAGATAGAGAGAATGGGCATGCCAGGGCCTCCAGTCATTGCAAACGAACTCTAGGCACATGTGCCCCTTGTGCATCTGGCTTATGTGGGTCCTGGAGAATCAAACCTGGGTCCTTTGGCTTCGCAGGCAAATGCCTTAACCATTAAGCCATCTATCCAGCCCTGCCAAAGATTTCTAAGACTTTTTCATTCTAAAATAATGTGAAAGCAGATGAATATGTATCTAAAAAATGTCTTACTGAAAGTAAATATAATGTAATATGCCATTTCTAAACTAGTGATATGTGTCAAACCAAACTCTTCAAAATAGCAACCTATTAATTTAAGCATATATGTGACTATTGTGATTTGGTGCCTGTAAGATGTAAAAATACAACCAGAACTGAAGAGACTTCTAAATTTAGTTCTTCGAATTACACTCATTCATGATTCATTTTATCATCACCGAGAGCACCAGCGTCTTCTTTAAATCAACCAAAAACTGAGCAGGTCTGGGCTTGGTTCATATGACAGTGTTATAACAGGAAGGCACCACTTGGTATTCCGAAACCATATTGTCACTGGTGTCTTAACCATTACACCGAACGGCAGAAATATGCTAATATTATTATTAACTAATTACATTATGCTCCTGTACCCATTATTTTGTGCTTTGTTTTTTTTCCACATAACAAGAAAAAAAAATGCAGTACAAGATCTGTTAAGTAAACATCTCTCCCCAATTTACAAAACAATCTAGAAATAAACCAGAAACCAAAACTTTATCCCATATATTTGCAACAGTGTATTCCTGTCGGAGCCCAGGGAGGAGTAGAAGGCAGGGGCCTACTTCCTATCCGAGATAGAGGCTCATAGGTTCAAAGTTTCTCAGGCAAATTCCTGGTTAAAGAGGAACTGAGAAAGCAAAGAATTTTACATTTCTCCCACAGCTGATTTCTCAGTCAGCCCAATTAAGTATTTCAAAATGTGTTCTTGGGCTGGAGAGATGGCTTAGGGGTTAAGCGCTTGCCTGTGAAGCCTAAGGACCCCGGTTCGAGGCTCAGTTCCCCAGGTCCCACGTTAGCCAGATGCACAAGGGGGTGCACGCGTCTGGAGTTCGTTGGCAGAGACTGGAAGCCCTGGCGCGCCCATTCTGTCTCTCTCCCTCTACCTGTCTTTCTCTCTGTGTCTGTCGCTCTCAAATAAATAAATAAAAAATTTAAAAAAAAAAGTGTTCTTAGTTGCTGCTGTCGTCGTTATCATCATCATCATCATGGGAGACACCTTTAAAGGGGACTTCAGTGACTGACTGAGTCTGGTCTAGCGGGCTGGCACGGGGCCATGTCCGAGGTGGAAAGCAGGTCACAGCAGGAGTCACGAGCCTGCACAGGCTTAGAAGACTGGCGGGGAAGGAGAAACCTCTTTTCAGAGCAGGCGGGCAAACAACAAAACCACGCTGTCCGCAATGGTGAGAACGATGAACAGGTGTAAACTTTGCTTTCTGACAGTGCATACACACAGTGGCTTCAGAGTCAGGATCGCAGGCAGCACGCTCATCACTGGTGTCTTCCCACTTTGGGAGAGTAAATCAGTTACACATTTATTTATGGGATTCGGCCACTCTGACTTCTCGGTGGCGGTGGCAGCAGACACTGGGATTGATTTAGTTGGTGTCTCAAAAAGCCGCCGTTCCTTAATTCTCCTTCATCTTTGAAGCATTCTCTAAGGATTGTATGTTGTTTGTTGTGCTTTTTCTTATGGATGACAATGTTGCCCTATACAAGAATATCATTAAATAAGAAAAACCAGCCGGGCGTGGTGGTGCATGCCTTTAATTTCCAGCACTCCTGAGGCAGAGGTAGGAGAATTTTTGTGAGTTTGAGGCCAACCTGAGACTACATAATGAATTCCAGGTCAGCCTGAGGTAGAGTGAGACCTTACCTCGAAAAACAAAAAAACACAAACAAAACAAAACAAAACAAAACACAAAACGAAAGAAAACCCACAGGCTGGAGAGATGGCTTAGCGGTTAAGCACTTGCCTGCAAAAGACCTCGTTTCAATTCCCCAGGACCCACGTAAGCCACATGCACAAAGTGACGCAGGCATCTGGAGTTCATTTGCAGTGGCTGGAAACCCTGACGCCCCATTCTCTCTCTCTCTCTCTCTCTCTCTCTCTCTCTCTCTCTCTCTCTCTCTCTCTGCTTCTTTTTCTCTCTCTCAAGTAAATAAATGAATTAAAAAAAGAAAAGAAAAGAAAAGAAAAACTGCCTTGCTTTAGGTTTCCTTCTGCAGAACTCAGTCCATGCTCCTGCAATTCGTCCAGGTATAGTTAAGGGCTGACCAGTTCCTCTGAAACAATTTTCAACTGTCCTTCAGCGTTTAGTATGTGCTTCGCTGTTTACCAAACAATCCACCATCTTTTGCTAATGTCCCTGCCGGGCGCGCCGAAGGTCTCACTCTTCCTGGACTTTGTCCGCTCCACCCCCTTCCAGGGGTGAGCGGAGGGCGCCCTCCAGTCGAACCCCACAACCTTTTTAAAATTATTTATGTATTTATTTATTCATGGGAGAGACAGAGGAGGAGAGAGGGAGAGAATGTGTGCGCCAGGACTGCAGACAAACTTCAAACAAATGCACCACCTTGTGCCTCTGGCTTTTGTGGGTACTTGGAAATTGAACCTGGGTCCTTAGGCTTCGCAGGCAAGTCCCAGCCTGGCTTTTGGGTCTTAGGATGAGGCCATGTGGGCTCTCCACTCTCTGGTATATTCCCCTAATATTAGTGTTCCATGTCACTTCCTGTGTTCCAGGTCAGTGAGGCATTTGGGGGTGTACCTGTGTGTTCAGCTCAGCGCACCCAGCCCTGGGATAGAGAACACTGGATGAATGTGGGTGAGAGACGGCTTCTCCTGCCAGTTTCAGAGCCAAAGGTCAAGGAAAGTTACTTCAGCGTCTTTGTGTGTGATTATCACAGATTGCAAATCTTTAAGGAGATTCTTAGATGGGGTCTCTCTCTCTAGCCCAGGCTGACCTGGAATTCACTATGGAGTCTTAGGGTGGCCTCGAACTCACAGCGATCCTCCTACCTCTGCTTCTCCAGTGCTGGGATTAAAGGCGTGCGCCACCACACCCAGCTCCCAGAATGGTTTTGTTTGCTGCTTTCGGAAACTTTTTCCCTGGGAAGATACCAACATACATCTTCACCCAGAGAGGGCTCAGACCATGGATGACTGCATCAGTACCAGTATGGTGAACCAGTGAGTTTACTGGGGTTGATTACTTACAGAGCATGGAAAAGTGCTGCTTAGAGGGACGTGGAGCCTCCAAAGCAGCTGCCTTGATGAGGCTACGGGTTCTCCTGGGACGCTCCTCCCTCAGCCTCAGGATGAGGGCTTCCTTACAGAGCATTACCACACCCAGGTAATTTTAATTTGTGCTTCTCATCTTCTTGGTTTACTTGTCTTGCTTTTTTTTTTTTGAGACAGGGTCTGATATAGCCCAGGCTGGCTTGGAACTCTCTGTGTAGCCCAGGCTAGCCTTGAACTCCAGACCCTTCTGCCTCACCCAAGACCAATATAACCAGAATTTCTGGGTTAGAACAAGCTAGGCTTCTTCAGAAGTAGGTCACAGGTGCATTAAGCACATCTGTAAAGTTTTACCAGCCTCAGATGGCTGTCCAGACCTGTCCTAAAGTTCACCACACCGAATGCTACCCAGTCATTAGTCACTGAGCTGGGGTATTAAATGCCTAGAACCTTGGCTCTCAGGAGGCCAAAGTGGAGACTGAGAGGTCAAGGCCAGACTGAGTTATACAGTATGACCCTTTCTCTCTCCCCGCCATAAAAATATTTCAAAACCAGTAAAGTCAAGCCAGTGTGGTGAATCTTAGACCTAGCATTTAGGAGGCTAAGGCAGGAGGATTGTCCATGGCTTTGGCTACATAGTGAGTTTTCAGACCAGTGTGAGTTACAGAGCAAAACACTGTCTTAAAAAAAAGTGTGTGTGGGGGGGAGTCAGGCGTGGTGGCGCACGCCTTTAATCCCAGCACTCAGGAGGTAGAGGTGGATTGCTGTGAGTCGAGGCCACCGTGAGACTCCATGGTGAATTCCAGGTCAGCCTGGACTAGAGTGAGACCCTACTCTGCCTTGGACTAAGCTCAGATACTGTTTAACACTAGTTCTGAGACAGTGTGCTGCGACAGCATCCTCTGTGCCCTCTCTTTCCACAATACTGTCTAGGGGTGTATCTCTGTGGTAGAGCACTTACCCAGCCTGCACAGGGTTCAATGCCAGTACCGCAAAAAATACACACACACACACACACACACACACACACACACACACATCAAGGGGAAACGGATCAAGTCAGGTTTGACGCAGTGATGCAGGCCTATAATCTTAGCTACTCCAGAGACTGGAGCAGGAGGCTTGCTTGTTCAAAAGCTTGGGGCCAGCCTGTTTCTTAGGGAGCAGGGACGATGGCTTAGTGGTTAAAGGCACTTCCTTACAAAGCCTGCTAGCCCAAGTTCAATTCTCCAGTACCCACGTAAAGCTAGGCACATAAAGTAGTGCATGTATCTTGAGTTTGTAGCAGCAAGAAGCCCTGGTACACGACCACTTTCTTTCTTTCTCTCTCTCTCTCACACACACATACACACATATAAAGAAATATAAAATAAAAATGTGGGCTGGAGAGATGGATTATTGACTCCAAAGAAGAAACTCCAGAATAGGATTCTAGGATGAGAGGCTCTAATAATTCCTGAACAATGGCAGCTGGGAACAGGCCTGGCCTCAGGAACTCTCGGTTAGGAGCAGAAGCCTTCACCAGACACGAGACCCAAGAGCCACGGGAACAAGAAGGAATCACCTATGACAAAGAATTAGAGGGGTGCAGGGCACGGTGGCACACGCCTTAAATCCCAGCACTCTGGAGGCTGACATAGAAGGATTTCTGTGAGTTTGAGGCCAGCTTGACCTAAAGGGAGACTCTGGGGACAGGGGAATCAAAAAAAAAAAAAAAAAATTAAGAGAGAAATCTGTTGTGCTTGTTTTTCTGGAATGACAGATAGTCCCAGCCCCAGGGCCCCCTTCTTTTTTGAGGTAGGATCGCAGGGCGATCCTCCTACCTCTGCCTCCCAAGTGCTGGGGATTAAAAGCATGTGCCACCACACCCGGCTTATTTTTTGTTATTTTGAGGTAGGGTCTCACTCTAGCTCAGGGTGACCTGGAATTCACTATGCAGTCTCAGGCTGGCCTCAAAGATCATCCTACCTCATCCTTCCTAGTGCTGGGATTAAAGGCGTGCACCACCATGCCTGGCTCTCTTTGATTTTGATGTCATCCTCTTTTCCTCCTATGATGAAGATCTTGTGTAGGTGGTACCAGGCACTGGGAGGTCATTTTGTATCTGAAAGATTGCCCATCCCCACCACTGAAACTTTTCTAGTAATATTTTATTTATTCATTTGTAAGGAGAAAGAGAGAGTGAGGGGGAGAAAGAGAATAAGAATGGATGCTCCAGGGCCTCTTGCCCCAGCAAATGAACTTCAGATGCATGTGCCACATTGGGCATCTGGTTTTATGCGGGTATTGGGGAATCAAACCCAGGCTGTCAGGTTTTCAAAGAAATACCTTTAACTGCTGAGCCATTTCTCCAGCCTTTCATATATATATATTTGTCTAAAGACAGAGAGAGAATGGGCACATCAGGGCCCCTTGTCACTGCAAGTGAACTCCAGATGCCACTTTGTACATCTGGATGTAGGTGGGTGCTGGGGAATTGAACCTAAGCCAGCAGGCTTTGCAAACAAGTACCTCTAACTGCCGAGCCATCTCTCAAGCCCTGATTGTTTTTTTTTTGGGGGGGTAGGGGTTCGAGGTAGGGTCTCACTCTAGCCCAGGCTGACCTGGAATTCACTACGGAGTCTCAGGGTGGCCTCGAACTCATGGCAATCCTCCTACCTCTGCCTCCCGAGTGCTGGAATTAAAGGTGTGCGCCACCGTGCCCGGCAAGATATTTTTTTTTCCCAAATTTTTATTAACAACTTCCATGATTATAAAAAATACCCCATGGTAATACCCTTCCTCCCCCCCCACAATATATTCTTAATTAGTTAACTTATGTGTGTGTGTGTGAGAGAGAGAGAGAGAGAGAGAGAAGAGAGATACAGAGAATGTGGCATTTTGATCATCTTGCTTTATGTGGTACTGGGGGCTAGAACCTGGGTCGTTAGACTTTGCAAGCAAGTGCTTTAACAGATGAGCCGTTGCTCCAGCACAGGGCCAGCGTTTTACGAGGTTGCTGTGGACTGCACGGAGGCCCTCATGCTTTCATGGCAAGTGCTGTTAGCCACTGAGCCCTTCCCAGCCTGGCGACTCTCCTCTGTAGTGGAGAACTTGTGAACACTAACACCAGCAAATTGGGAGTGGTACTAGAGCGAGTTCTGTTTTTGCTCTAACACTGTTTCTACCTCCAAATCAAAAACAAGACACCTCATTCCGGGGATGGTGGCTCTTCTCTCATCCTTTCACAAGTTCCTCAGAGTTCAGGATGAGCTGGCTGTAAGAGCTCGTGATGCACAGTTGAGTTTAGGAGTGATTGTAGATCCCTTGTCTGCATTAGGAGTCAGTTTTCCAGCCAGTGGGTAAAAGTGCTGAAAGATTTCTTTTTACAGTAAAGAAAAACCTTCCCCTAGGTCACTCCTTGCAATTACTGCCCCCTGAATAGAATGGAGTGCATAAATATTCCTGAGGCTTTTCTCTGAAATCCAAGTTCATTGAGGAAATGGAAGGTCAATTATCCTAAAATCTGATGAGAGCTTAGCATTCAAAAACACTGTAGTTACAGGCACAGCCTTGAATGAAGACACAAACTCTTGAGATAAACTGAAATTATTCTTTTCTTTCTTTTTTAAAATTATATTTATTTACCTATGTGTGTGTGTGAGAGAGAGAGAGAGAGAGACAGGGCATGCCAGGACCTCTAGCTACTGCAAACAAACTCCAGATGCATGGGCCACCTTGTGGCTTATGTAGGTTCTGGAGAATTGAATCTAGGTCCTTGACCTTGCAGGCAAGCAACTAACCACTAAGCCATCTCTCCACCTCTCTCTCTCCCTCTTTTTGAGGTAGGGTCTCGCTCCTCTCCCCGAACTTCAGATCCTTCTGCCTCTACCTCCTGAGTGCTGGGATTACAGGATTATGTCACAACAGCCAGTTTTATTTGGTTTTGAGGATGGAAGCCAGGGCTTCATGCATGTTAGGCAAACACAATACCAAGTGAGCTACATCATTCGCTCCAAGACTGCATGATTGAAAGGAAATAATGCTATTTGTAAAGCCTAAAGCCAGATTGTAATCCATGTATTTTACCCACTAGTATCTTGAACATTATACACATGTACACCCTGGGGAATTTCAGGTTCTGAACCCATCTAGGCAGCTCTAAGTTTTTTCAGATAATCCTGTCTTTCCTCTTTCTTACAGCCCAATACTCAACCCATCAACACTTGTGCACACAAGAGCTTGACTTTGATACAAGGAAAAGAGACCTGCGGGCCACAAACTGCTCACTTGAACTGTGTAGGGGAGTTAAGAAAGAAATTTTGAAGAAGGCTTATTTATTTTTAGCTGTGAATGTAATTGGCAGTGCAGCCTTTCCAAACAGTAGATTGCCAGAAATGATATTTAGGTGTTTCCCTTGCCAAGCATTTATGTCGGAAGGTTCTTGAGGCCTAGGAAAATATAATTAGAACGTGATTTAATTTTAAGAATGCCATAGGACCTAGCGAAGCTCAGATATGTCTAGCATAATTCAGGGCTCTGTGAGCCACGCTATTGAAGATGGAAAACGATTGAGTATGTTATGAAAGCTCATTGCAGAGAGGATCATGGGAAAGGCCGTGACCTTGGTCTTGGGTGGCAGCTATGACAGACTCCTTGCAACATTGTGTCACTAATGTGTCACACTGACTATATCCTCCTGCCTCAGTCTCCCCAGTGCTGAGATCACAGGCATGTTCTACCATACTGGGATTATAGTTTCCTTATGTGTGTGTCTCTGTCTTTCTGCCCAGGCTGGCTTTGAACTATGTAGTGAAACTCCTGATCCTCCTGCCTCTACCTCCAAAATTCTGGGATTGCAGGTGTTCAATTAGGAGCAGAATACCTAAGTGAATAAAAAATTATTTTTAAAATAAATACTTAAAAAAATTTTTATTTTTATTTTTTTATTTATTTGAGAGACAGAGAGAGAATGGGCATGCCAGGGCCTCCAGCCACAGCAAACTCCAGATACAATCACCACCTTGTGCATCTGGCTTATGTGGATCCTGGGGAATCAAGCCTCAAACCAGGGTCCTTAGGCTTCACAGGCAAGTGCTTAACCGCTAAGACATCTCTCCAGCCCCTGTGTTTAAAAATAATTTAAATATTTTATTTATTTATTTGAGAGAGAGGGAGAGAGACAGAGAAGCAGATATAATATATAGAGAGAATGGGTGCACCAGGGCCTCTAGCCACCACAAATGAACTTCAAATGCATGCATCCCCTTGTGCATCTGGCTTATGTAGGTACTGGGGAATCGAACCAGGGTCCTTGGGCTTTACAGGTAAGCATATTAACCACTAAGCCATCCCTCCCGTCCCTAATTGTATTTAGAAAAAAATTTATTGGAGAGAGAGTGAAAGAATTGGTACGCCAAGGCTTCACCCATTGCAATGGAGCGCCAGATGCTTGTGCCACCTAGTGGGCATGTGTGACTTTATGATTGCCTCCCCTTTGTGCGTCTGGCTAACATGGGAGAGTAGAACATGGGTCCTTGGGCTTCGCAGGCAAGCGCCTTAACCTGTAAGCCATCTTTCCAGCCCTTATTTTTTTATTATTATTGACAACTTCCATAATTATGACAATAAACCTCCCCTCTCACTTCCCCCTTCTCATCTCCACTTCCCATCATATCTCTCCTCTTCTCAATCAGTATCTCTTTTATTTTGATGTCATCTTTCCTCCTGTTCTAATGGTCTTGTATAGGTAGTTCAGGCACTGCTAGATCATGGATATCCAGGACTTTTTTTTTTTTTTTTTTTTTGTCTGGAAGAGTATTGTAAGGAGTCCTACCCTTCCTTGGGTTCTTACATTCTTTCTGCCAACTCTTCTGCAATAGACCCTGAGCCCTGGAAGGTGTGATAGAGATGTTTTAGTGCTGAGCACTCCTCCGTCCCTTCTTCTCAGCACTATGTTGCCTTTTGGGTCATTGCTATCTGAAAAGAGAAGCTTCTCTAACCAGAAGTGAGAGTAGCATTAATATATGAGTATGAACATTAAGTGTAGTGATTTCAGGGCAATTTGGTTAGGGTAATATATACATTTATCCAGACAAGAGCAGGCTTTATACCTCTAAGGATCATGACCTCCCCTGCCATAGGCTTTTGATTAGGTTTTCAGTACCAGGCATGTATTCCCTCCCATAGAGTGGACCTTCAGTCCAATTAGAGAGCAGTTGGTTTCCCCCAGAGCAGACATGCCACTATTGCACTTGTTCAGTCAATTTGGCCTGTCTGGCTAAACTTGAGGCTTCCAGTGTCCACTGTTTTCACTGCTGATGATTTCTGTCTCCCATAAGGCTGCATACAGTGCAGCTTTTTCCAGCTTTCAGTTGGCTGGGCTGCAGGGAGAAGGTTTTCTGTTCAGCACCAGCTTTTTTTCTCAGTGACTCTGCCCCTCAGGCATGTGAAGCCTTCAGCAATTGGGTCTTACCATCTCTTTCTCATGGGAA
The DNA here is from genome assembly GCF_020740685.1 of Jaculus jaculus. NCBI lineage: Eukaryota > Metazoa > Chordata > Mammalia > Rodentia > Dipodidae > Jaculus > Jaculus jaculus. The sequence goes on from NC_059112.1 coordinate 111,264,881, forward strand.
ACTAAGGGCCTTGGCAGTAGCCTATAATGTTTTGGAGGCAACAAGACCTCCCTGGCCAATGACTCACTGGAAGGTATCCCATCCCTGGCACTGAAAATTTTCTAGTAAAAATATATGGCTTCTGGATGTGCCATTATTCAAGAAAGTAGATTTTCATATGTCTTATTCAGAATATCTTGAATTTTGATTGACCTCCCCCCCACCTTTCTTTTATACAATCTCCTTCCCTGACCTTGCTTAGGCCATCCCCTCCCTGTAATCTGTTCTTCTACACACACACACACACACACACACACACACACACATATACACACACACACATACAATATTATCCCCTTAAGACCTTCCCTCTCCTCCCTCCCTTATAGCCTTTTTCTAGCTTATGGGACTCTGCTACTGATTTTTGGTTCCAGATTACACACAAGTCTATACATTTGTAGCTAGGATCCACATATGAGACAGAACATGTGATGTTTGGCTTTCTGGGCCTGGGTTACCTCACTTAGTATGATCCTTTCCATATCCAGCCATTTCCTGCAAATTTAATTTTTCTTTACCACTAAATAGAACTCCATTGTGTAGATGCACCATATCTTTATTATCCATTCATCTGTGGATGGACATCTAGTCTGGTTCCATTTCCTAACTATTGTGAATACAGCAGCAAAAAACATGGTGGTGCAAGTATCTCTAAGGTAGTGAGAAGAGTCATTAGGATATATGGCTAGGAGTGCTATAGCTGGATCATATAGCAAATCTATTTTTAGCTGTCTCAAGAACCTCCACACGAATTTCCACAATGGCTTTACCAGATTACATTCCCACCAACAGAGCAGAAGGGTTCCCCTTTTACCACAACCTCGCCAACATTTATTGTCATCTGTTTTCTTGATGGTAGACATTCTGATGGGAGAGAGATGGAATCTCAAGCTAGTTTTAATCTGCAGTTCCCTGATGGCTAAGGATGTAGAACACTTTTTTTAGATGATTATATGCCATCTGTATTTCTTCTGATAAGAACTCTCTGGTTCCATAGCCCATTTTTTATTTGGGTTGTTTGATTTCTGATTGTTCTGCTTTTGAGTTCTTTGTGTATTCTGGATATTAATCCTCTGTCAGATGTGTAGCTGGCAAAGATTTTCTCCCATTCTGTAGGTTGTCTCGTTTGCTCTATTCATTGTGTCCTTTGCTGTACAAAAGTTTTGTTATTTCATGAGATCCCAGTAGTTGATTAGTGGTTTTATTTTTAAGCAATTGGGGTTATATTCAGAAAGTCATTACCTATGCCAATACGTTGATGGGTTTCCCCTACCTTTTTATGGTGCCTTTTGAGTCATCCCAGAGGTCACTGCTATCTGAAAAGAGAAGCTTCTCCAGAAGTCCCCCAGAAGTGAATAAAAAAAAAATTTTTTTTGTTTGTTTTTCGAGGTAGGGTCTTGCTGTGGGTCCAGGTTGACCTGGAATTAACTCTGTAGTCTCAGGGTGGCCTTGAACTCATGGCGATCCTCCTACCTCTGCCTCCCAAGTGCTGGGATTAAAGGCGTGCGCCACCACACCCTGCCAAAATTCTTGCTACAATTATTAAATGTGGGTGAAAACAATGTGAGCTCTCATAGGAAAATGGTGTTAGTCCTGAAAATTGTTTTGTGTCACTTGAAGCTTTTGGACCTCCCTCCTTCTCTGGTTAGTGCCATCTGCAAATTTTTGAATCAGCTGTCTCTGGAAACATTAAGATGTTCTGGATGGGAGCATCAGTGAAATCTATTAATTAAACAGGCAATTATCTTCTTCGCTAGCTCCTTAAATTATTTTCTATCTGTGCATTCTTTCACCTGCTGGAGATTTTCTTAGATCTTTAGTGAACCAGAAACAAGCATGAGCTTGCAGTAAACACTTCAGAACGTGGCTGCTTCAAAGTTTGGGCCAACTTGGCTTGAAGAACTACGTGGGGAAAGTGCTCTCCCACCCACACCTGCTTCTGAATGCATCTGAGCCTCCCAGCTCCTGCCCCAGGTGCGTGCAGAACAGGGAAAGTAGGACCTTTGGTGGGGGGACTGAAACCTCTTAAAACATGATGCTTTGATATCTGCAGAAGGGACACCTGAGGCCAGGTGACTATTGTGAAGGCCACTCATGCATTGTGACATGTTCAGAGCATGTTTGCCTTCTGTCCCAAAGCACCTCTTTTTTAATTTTTTGGTTTTTCGAGATAGTGTCTTACTCTAGCCCAGGCTGACCTGGAATTCACTATGGAGTCTCAGGGTGGCCTCGAACTCATGGCAATCCTCCCACCTCTGCCTCCCGAGTGCTGGGATTAAAGGCATGTGCCACCATGCCCGGCCCAAAGCACCTCTTATGATGTTTTCAGTTGCTGCAACAAAATGCCTGAAATCTAGGCTTGGTGGCACATTCCTATCATCCCTGTACTTGGGAGGCTAAGGCAGGAGGGTGAGAGTCTTGGCTAACCTGGGTTATATAGCAAGGCTCTGTTTAAAAAAAAAAAAAAAGAAGAGGGCTGGAGAGATGGCTTAGTAGTTAAGCACTTGCCTATGAAGCCTAAGGACCCCGGTTCGAGGCTCAATTCCCCAGTACCCACATAAGCCAGATGCACGTGTATCTGGCTTAGAGTTAAGTGCTTGCCTATGAAGCCTAAGGACCCCGGTTCAAGGCTTAATTTCCCAGTACCCATGTAAGCCAGATGCGCGTGTATCTGGAGTTTGTTTGCAGTGGCTGAAGGCCCTGGCATGCCCATTTTCTCTCTCTCTCTCTCTGTCTCTTTCTCTCTTTGTCTGTTACTCTCAAATAAATAAACAAAATAAAAAAGAGTTGTTCAAAAGGAGAAGTATTAGAACAAGAAAGATAGAGTTTCTCTGTCATCAGGAGGCAGGATAAAAGGGTAGTAGAGGTATAGACCACAGGGACTTCCTGTTAACTCATGCCAGCCTGTTCTCAAGTGTGGGAAGAAACGCAGTCAGGTTCAAGTTCACTCACGTAAGTGAATGAGAAGAGGCATTAAACCCGGAGCAGGGCCCACAATGAGGCCTCTCAGTGTTGCGCTGACATTTTCCTGGGATTAAGGGTGTGCACCACCATGCCCGGCAGTGAGCACTTTTATAGAAGTATCTTTCTTTTTTCTTTTCTTTTCTTTTCTTTTTTTTTTTTTGTTTTTTGAGGTACGGTCTCATTGTAGCCCAGGCTAACTTAGAATTCACTATGTAGTCTCAGGGTGACCTCAAATTCACGGTGATCTTCTTACCTCTGCCTCCTGAGTGTGCCACCGTGCCTGGCAAGAAGCAACGTTCTTTAGTGCTTCTCAAGTGGCCTCAGTCTTAGGTAGCCCAGGCTAGCCTCAAACTATCAAATGCTCTATGGAGCTAAGGCTAGTCTTGAGCACCTGACTCTCCTGTCTTCACTTCACTTGTGCTTTGATTACAGCGCTTAACCGCTACGCCATCTCTCCAGCCCCATCCTACCAGTTTTAAGAAGGGCTTTATGGCAAGTCAATGTAATTTATAGGGCAGTGGTGAGTCAACCACTTTTTTTTTTGAGGTGGAGGCAGGAGGATCAGGACTTCGAGGTCATCCCTGCTAAATAGTGAGCTGAAGGCCAGCCTGGACTAAATTACCTACCATAAATAAACGAATTTGTATTTATTTTTTAAAAAACACTTTTAGGGCTGGAGAGATGGCTTAGGGGTTAAGCGCTTGCCTGTGAAGCCTAAGGACCCCGGTTTGAGGCTCGGTTCCCCAGGTCCCACGTTAGCCAGATGCACAAGGGGGCACACGCATCTGGAGTTCGTTTGCAGAGGCTGGAAGCCCTGGCGTGCCCATTCTCTCTCTCCCTCTATCTGTCTTTCTCTCTGTGTCTGTCGCTCTCAAATAAATAAATAAATAATTTTAAAAAATGTTTAAAAAACACTTTTATTTATATTTATTTATTTGCAAGGAGAGAAAGAGAATGAGAATGGGTACTGTAGAGTCTCTTGCCACTACAAACTCCAGATGCGTGTGCCACTTTCTGCATCTAGCTTCACGTGGGTACTAGGGAATTGAATCTGGACCATCAGGCTCTGCAAGCAAGTGCCATCTCTCCATCCTCACAAACTAACAGATTTTAAAAAGTGAATTTATGTGGAAACGCTGTTGCAATATATTTCCCTTTTCTTTAGAATATTTTTCTTTTTTTTTTTTCCAAAAACTCTCCCAAGTTTCTCCACTGTCTTATACATGTGCAGAGACTGATGTAATAAATATGCCTTGCTTTTCTGAGAGACTGGCAAAACATGAATGGAAAGATGTGACATGCAAGGTCTCCCTTAACCAGTGGCCTGAGGCCCATGCAACCACTTCATCAGTGGCTGGCATTGTAAGAAATCGTGACCTGAGAATCTCCGCCAGCTCCCTGGCATGCCATTTGTCAACAGCATGTGTAATTATAATGAGCTTTACTGACATCATAAAAATGGGAGGCCAGGTGGTATCCATTTCCCCTCATTTAATTGGAGAAATGAAAGATCTCGTAATATGGAATGGACTCAGGGAATCTGTCAAGCTGCAATAAAAGTTTGCCATAGCTGTGACCTTGGGTCATAACATAACCTTTCAAGAGGAAAAAAAATAAAACCTTTATGATATAGAAGTGACTCTACTGGATATTTCATTCTCAGCTCTAATGCCGACAGAGAGAATGAACCACTTTCTACCACCATCTGCTGTAAAGCCAAGTGATTCTGTGAGCAAATCAATGAGAGCACCAGCTCAAATCATAAGACGGATGAAGTCATCCTACATGTTGGATTTTTGTTTTTGAGGTATTGAGAAAGAGTGAAGGGTCAAGAAATTCCCGACAGGCTTTTGCAGCTAACGTCCACGTCAATGTATATACTAACATGTGAAGGAAAAACATCAGTAAATGAAGCCATCTATGTTCACAACAATATTGCTAGGAAGCTCTCTTTTCTCCACCCCCCATCTTCCTGTCAGCATCAGCGTGCTGCTACTGCAGAAGTCTGCCATGACTTCTGACTTTTTAAAACATGGGGTAAGGCAGAGGTAGGATGGCTTAGCGGTTAAGCACTTGCCTGTGAAGCCTAAGAACCTGGGTTCGAGGCTCGATTCCCCAGGACCCACGTTAGCCAGATGCACAAGGGGTCCCATGAGTCTGGAGTTCATTTGCAGTGGCTGTAGGCCCTGCCGCACCCATTCTCTCTCTCTGTCGGTCGCTCTCAAATAAATAAATAAAAATTAAAAAATTTTAGAAAAAAAAAACATGGGGTAGCCTGAGGACCCAAGTTCAAGTCCCCAGTACCCACGTAAGCCAGAGGCACAGACCATTTTCTTTTTCTTTTTTTTTTTTTGGTTTTTCGAGGTAAGGTCTCACTCTGGCTCAGGCTGACCTGGAATGCATGCACTGTGTAGTCTCAGGGGGTCCTTGAACTCACGGAGATCCTCCTACCTCTGCCTCCCGAGTGCTGGGATTAAAGGCGTGCGCCACCACGCCCGGCCCATTTTCCTGTCCTATGACTCCAGATGAAAGTATCAAAATGCCTTTTATTTATTTATTTATTTTGTTTGTTTTTTTCAAGGTAGAGTCTTGCTCTAGTTTGGGCTGACCTGGAATTCACCATGTAGTCTCAGGCAACCTTGAACTCTCAGCGAGTGCAGTGGCTAGAGGCCCTGATACACCAATTTTGTTCTCTTTCTCAGAGAGAGAGAGAAAGAAGCAGAGACAGAGAGAGTGAGTATGGATGCATCAGGGCTTCCTGCCACTGCAAACAAACTCCAGATGCATGCACCACTTAGTGCATCTGACTTTAAGTGGGTACTGGGGTATCATACTCACTCAAGTCCTTAGGCTTTGCATGCAAGCGCCTTAATGTCTCAGCCATCTCTCCAGCCCCCACCCCCAGCCACAGTTTTGAAAACAATCTATGTATGAATTTAGGGACATTTTATCTGTTTGCACTTTATGGGCATTAACATTATGGTAACCGGCTAGAGAGATGGCTTAGTGGTTAAGGTGTATGCCTGCGAAGCCTAAGAACCCAGGTTCAATTCTCCAGGTCCCACATAAGCCAGATGCACATGGTGGCGCATGCAGCATCTGGAGTTTGTTTGCAGTGGCTAGAGGCCCTGGCACGCCCATTCTCTCTCTCTCTCTGTCTTAAGTAAATAAATAAATAAATCAGAAAAAAGATTGGGTTAAAAAGATTAAAATTAAGCTGGGCGTGGTGGCACACACCTTTAATCCCAGCACTAGGGAGGCGGAGGTAGGAGGATCGCCGTGAGTTCAAGGCCACCCTGAGACTACATAGTGAATTCCAGGTCAGCCTGGGCTAAAGTGAAACCCTACCTCGAAAAGCCAAAAACAAAAAAAATTAAAGTTATGCTAACAAAAAATAAAATCCTAGCACTTGGGAGGCAGAGGTAGCAGGATTGCTGTGAATTTGAGGCCAGCCTGGGACTATAGAGTGGGCTCCAGGTCATCCTGGGCTAGTGTTAGACCGTGCCATAGAAAATCCTCCTCCCCCCAAAAAATAATAATGCTAAAATTATGGACATCCACAGACAAGTTTCTGTGAGGACATAGGTCCTCCATCCTCATGGTGAGATCTCCAGAAGTCTGTCGCCGAGTCCTAGGGTGGTGAACGCCACAACTGACCGAGCGGCTGCAGGCTGCTCTCCACGTCCCCACCAGTGGTGTGTGAGAGTTCTGATTGCTCCACATTTCGCCAGCATTTGTTACTGTCTTTGTGAGTACCAGGTGCATGTTCATGTGTGCATGAGAGGGTGCCACGGTGTGCACGTGGATGTCAAAGGTCCACTTTGGGGTCAGTCCTCGCCTCTCCACCTTGTTGGAAGCACGGTCTATCTGGATTTTCTCTGCTGTTTGCTGTGTTCACCACAAGATTGCTAGGAAACTCTCAGCGTGCTGCTACTGGAGAACTCTGCCATGGCTTCTGACTTTTTTTGAATTAATTAAGAGAAAGACAGATAGAGGGAGAGAGAGAGAGAGAATGGGCGCGCCAGCCTCTGCAAATGAACTCCAGACGCGTGGGACCTGCGGAACCGAGCCTCGAACCGGGGTCCTTAGGCTTCACAGGCAAGAGCTTAACCACTAAGCCATCTCTCCAGCCCGGCTTCTGACTTTTTAAAACATGGGGTTGAGCTGGGCGTGTGGTGCCTGCCTTTAATCCCAGCCCTTGGAGGCAGAGGGGAAAGATCACCGAGAGTTTGAAGCCACCCTGAGACTACATAGTGAATTCCAGGTCAGCCTGGGCTAGAGTGAGACCCTACCTCAAAAACCAAAACAAAACAAAATAAAACATGGGGTATAGGTGTTGAACTTAGCTTCAATGGTATGCTTTCATCCATTGAGCCCTCTCCACAGCCCCCATTTGTTTTTGGAGACAAAGTCTCACACTGCAGCCCAGGCTGGCCTGGAATTCACTGAGCCTTAAACTCATGGCAAATCCTCTTCCCTCAGCCTCTCAAGCGCTAGAATCACAGATGCAGGCTACCTTGCCCAGATTTATCTGTCTTTATTATTATTATTATTATTAATTTATGAGAGAGGGAGAGAATGGGCATGCCAGGCCCTAAAGCCACTGCAAACTCATGCACCCCTATGTGCATCTGGTTCATGAGGGTCCCGGGGAATTGAACCTGGGTCCTTTGGCTTTGTAGACAAGTGCCTTAACCACTAAGCAATCTTTCCAGACCTTTGACTGCTTTTTTTATTGACTTGTTTCCACTGCCACTGGGTAAAGTGATTCCCACCCAGCTTCAGACCTTCCCATGATGTTAATTGATAATTTTTGGATAACATAGATTTTAATGCATCATAAAGCCTCAAGTTCCCAGCTGGGCGTGGTGGCGCACATCTTTAATCATGAATTTCAGGTCAGCCTGGACTAGAGTGAGACCCTATCTTGAAAACCACCCCCCCTCAAAAAAAAGCCTCAAGTTTCCCATCAGTCCTTGTTTCCTGAATCACTTTGAAAGCCTTCACAAGTCCTTGGGAACTTTCAGTGGTGGGCGGTACCAAGTTGCAAATTGTATTTTCATATCCCTACCTCACTTTAGCGGTTCACTCTTCAATTTTAAGCTCATGCCGAGGATCATGTTTCTTTTTTTTTTTTTTTTTTTTACTTTTTTTTCAATTTTTTTCTTATTAACAACTTCCATGATTATAAAAAGTATCCCATGGTAATGCCCCCCCCACTTTCCCCTTGAAACTCCACTTTCGATCATATCCTCTCTACATCTCAATAAGTCTCTCTTTTATTTTGATGTCATGATCTTTTTCACCTATTATGATGGTCTTGTGTAGGTAGTGTCAGGCACTGTGAGGTCATGGATATCCAGGCCATTTTGTGTCTGGAGGAGCACATTGTAAGGAGTTCTACCCTTCCTTTGGCTCTTACATTCTTTCTACCACCTCTTCCACAATAGACCCTGAGCCTTGGAAGGTGTGATAGAGATATTGCAGTTCTGAGCACTCCTCTGTCACTTCTTTCCAGCATCATGATGCCTTCTGAGTAATCCCAAGGTCACTGCCATCTAAAAAGAGCCAATATCCCCCATAAAATTAGGTATTCTGGATGCTAGGTTCCCCAGCTGATGGCAATTGGAAATTAAAGCCTCCTGGAGTGAGTGTATTGTTGGGGGCAGGCTTATGGGTTTTATAGCCAGTCTCCCTACGCCAGTGTTTGGCACACTCTCCTGTTGCTATGGCCACCTCATGTTGGCCAGGGGGTGATGTCCACTCTCTGCTCATGTCATCGTTTTCCCTGCCATTGTGGAGCTTCCCCTTCGAGCCTGTAAGCCAAAATAAACCCTTTTTCCCATAAGCTGCTCTTGGTTGGGTGATTTCTACCAGCATTATGAACCTGACTACAACACATGGGTTCTGAGTAATTAAACCCGGGCAGCAGGCTTTGCAAGCAAATGCCTTCAACTGCTGAGCCATCTTCCCAGGTGCACTGCAACCCATCTACCTTATTTGTTTTGTTTTGTTTTTGCTCTTTTGAGGTAGGGTCTCACTCTAGCTCAGGCTGACCTGGAATTCACTCTGTAGTCTCAAGGTAGCCTCAAACTCATGGCAATCCTCCTATCTCTGCCTCCCAAGTGCTGGGATTGAAGGCGTGTGCCACCACGCCTAGCTGCCTATCCTTTTTTTTTGAGACACAGTCTTTTATTGACCTGAAACTCGCCAATTAGGCTTCACTTTAGGCCAGTGAGCTCCGGAGACCCACTTGATTGCCTCTGCAATGCTGGGACTATAGCTGCGCACCACTAAGCCCAGCATCTGTATGAGAGTTAACAGCTTGAATGCAGGTCCTCGAGCTTGAGAGACAAGCATGCTACTAACTGAGCCGTCTCCCCAGCCCCTGGGAAGGATATTTATATAGTTTATGTAATACTTAAGCTACCGATAAGGCTGTAGTCATAGTGAACTTTTTTATTTTTTATTTTTATTTTTAATTTTTATTAGCATTTTCCATGATTATAAAAAAGTATCCCATGGTAATTCCCTCCTTCACCCCCTCACACTTTCCCCTTTGAAATTCCATTCTCCATCATATTACCTCCCCATCACAATCATTGTACTTACATATATACAATATCAGCCAAACTTTTTTTTTATAATAAAAATGAGGGGCTAGAAAGATGGCTAGTGGTTAAAGCACTTGTCAGCTAAGCCTAAGGACCTAGGCTTGATTCCCCAGTACTCACATAAGCCAGATGCACAAGGGGCCACAGGCATCTGGAGTTCATTTGCAGTGGCTAGAGCCCTGTTGTACCCATTCTCTCTATCTGCCTCTTCCTTTTTTCTCTTTCTCTGTTAAATAACTAAACTAAACTAAAATATTTTATGGCTGGGCTGGGTGTGGTGGCGCATGCCTTTAATCCCAGCATTTGGGAGGCTGAGGTAGGAGGATCACCATGAGTTCAAGGCCAACTGGGACTACAGAGTGAATTCCAGGTTTGCCTGGGCTAGAGCGAGACCCCACTTTGGGAAAAAAAAAAAAGCACCAGGAATGATGGTGTACACCTTCAATCCTAGCACTTGGTAGAGGTATGAAGATCAAGATCACCATGAGTTTAAGGCCATTTGGTACTACAGAGTGAGTTCCAGGTCAGGCCGGGCTTGCGTGAGACTGCCATGAAAAAAGAAAAAGAAAAAGAGTGTATCCCATTGCTTACTCAAAGAATGTAAGAGAAATCATTTGCAAATCTGTGATTGGCTTTCTGCTGTCTTTTTTTTTTTTCTCTGTGTGTATATGAAGTATGTGCTGTGTGTGAGTGTTTCGTGTATGTACGTGTATGAGAAGATGCACGCACGGGTGCATGTGTGTGGGGGTGAAGAAATGTTGTGTTCTCTTCTGTAGCCCTTCTACATGTGTCCTTGATATGGAATCTCAGTGAACCAGAGCCGCAGATTTTTGTCTAGATTGGCTGATCAGTGAGTCCTAGTGATTCTCCTGTCTTAGCCCATACCCACATAGGACTGGTGTTGCAGTGAGGTTCGCATTGCTGGTAGAAATCACTTGACCAAGAGCAGCTTGTGGGAAAACGAGGTTTATTTTGGCTTACAGGCTTGAAGGGAAGCTCCATGAGGGCAGGGAAAATGATGGCATGAGCAGAGGGTGGACATCACCCCCTGACCCACATAAGGTAGACAACAGGAACAGGAGATTGTGCCAAACACTGGCAAGGGGACACTGGATATAATACAGATAAGCCTGCCCCCAAATACACTCCCTCCAGGAGGCATTAATTCCCAAATCTCCATCAGCTGGGAACCTAGCATTCAGAACACCTAAGTTTATGGGGAGTACCTGAATCAAACCACCACAACTGGGGTACAGGCATTTGTGGCCATGCTCAGCTATTATTATTATTATTATTATTATTATTATTATTATTATTATTATTATTTTGCTTTTCAAGAGAGAGTCTCACTGTAGCCCAGGGTGACCTAGAATTCACTCTGTACTTTCAGGGTGGTCTTGAACTCATAGCAATCCTCCAACCTTGGCCTCCTAAGTGCTGGGATTAAAGGCATGTGCCACCACATCCAGCTTTTTATGTAGATGCTGGGGAACTGAACTTGGGCAAATCAGGCCCTCATGCTTGTGTGGTAAGCTCTTTTAATTTCTGAGCTATCTCCTCAGCCTTCTTCTGTCTTCTTTTTTAAAAATACTTTATTTTTCCTTATTTATTTGAGAGAGAGAGAGAGAGAGAAGGCAGGTACACAGAGAAAGAATAGGTAGACCAGGGCCTCCAGCCACTGCAAGCGAATTCCAGATGCATGTACTACTTTGTGCATCTAGTTTGCATGGGTTCTGGGGAATTGAACTTGGGTCCTTAGGCTTCACAGGCAAAGTGCCTTAAACACTAAACCATCTCTTCATCCCCATCTTCTGTCTTCTGGACACAATAATTAGTTCTCAAAGAAATAGGAATGAAAAAGCTAGGCATGGTGGTTTACGCCTTTAATCCCAGCACTTAGGAGCAGATGTGGGAGGATTGCTGTGAGTTCCAGACCAACCTGAGACTACATAGTGAATTCCAGGTCAGCCTGGCCTAGAGTGAGACCCTGCCTTGAAAAAAGAAAGGAAGGAAGGAAGGAAGGAAGGAAGGAAGGAAGGAAGGAAGGAAGGAAGGAAGGAAGGAAAGAATGGCCATGATCAACCTCGATGGAAATGGGCTAAATTACAGCAAATTATAGACAATTCTTGGCTCTCATGGATTTGTTAATATTACTGAGGATAATCTGACACAGTGGAGTATAAAGGAATGATGCATTTTCTCACATTGTCGAAAAACCCAGAGATAACAATAGAAGTGTATATACTAAAATGTGTGAGTTAGCCTGTTCTGTGATTCATGTGTTAAGTTCAAAAATACGAGAAGTTAAAATCGAGGCTACTTTGGGTGTCAGTTACTGTTCCTTGCTGAGTGATAGAAAATGGTCCCTTTGGTGAAAATTCACTGCACTTTCTTGTTACATGTGCTGCACGTAATACTTGCAACAATCCTCCTGCCTCAGCCTTGAAAGTGTTGGGATTATAGGCCTGAACTACTACTCTCAGCTTTATATTTAACACATTTTTAATGTAAATCTATAGGAGATAGGAACTTTTGCCAGTCCTTACAGATGGCTGGTATGAGACTTGTCTAACAGCATTTTTAAAAATAGATGCTCTTGGGCTTGGTGATTCACGCCTGTAATCCTAGCATTTGAGAGGCTGAGGTAGGAGGATTACTGTGAGTTTGAGAACAACCTGGACTAGAGTAAGACCCTGCCTCAAAAAATATATGTATTTAAAAAAATTGATGTTATTTTTAACAACTGTTGATTCACAGAAAAATTGAGGCATTTGTTCAGACTCTCCTGAGTGGAGAAAAAAAAAAGTGGAGCCTGCCCACTTTTCTGAATACTAACTCAAAAAACATAACTTAAAAAAAAAACATAACTTTTCCTTTTTTAAAAAATTTCTTTCTATTGTGTTGGCTGAAATCCTAAGCATACTCACCCTGACATTTTGGGTCTTTTTTTTTTCCCCCCCGAGGTAGGGTCTCACTCTAGCCCAGGTTGACCTGGAATTCACTATGTAGTCTCAGGGTGGCCTCAAACTCATAGTGATCCTCCTACCTCTGCCTCCCAAGTGCTGGTAGCCCATTTATTTTCTCATTTCAGACAACTGTCTGACAAAACAGCTGTCAGAGAACTCTGATTAATGCACACCAGAGTGACATGCGTGGAGAAATTACTTATTTATTGTCATTTTTCTCAGTAATAATTTAAAAAGATCCAAGTAAGTCTTTTGTGCTGGAGGTTTTCCCCTCACTTCTTGCAGCATTTGCTAAGGACGTGAATGATCTAGATAGTTTAACAAGTTCCCAGTAAAACACTCAGAAGGTAAATAAACCCAACAGAGAGCAGCACCCCCTGTGCACGGTACACAAGCATGCCACTCTATGCTGAGTCCCAGCCCCAAGCAGGCATATGCTTTTTCTATGTGTGTGTATGTGCACATATTGGTGCGTGTGTGTGCAGGCCAGAGGACAGCCTTCAGTGTTATTCCTTAAAGATCATCTGCCTTTTTAAAAAATTAATTAATTTTTTTGCATGCAAAGAGAGATAGAAGAGAGAGAGAGAGAGAGAGAATGGGCACACCAGAGCCACCAGCCACTGCAAACAAACTCCAGATGCATGCATCCTTTTATGTGGCTTTACGTGGGTACTGGGGAATCAAATCCTGGATTTTAGGCTTTGTAACCAAGCGCCTTAACCACTGAACATCTCTCCAGATCTCCCCTCCCCACTTTTTAGGCAGGAATGGTGGAACATGCCTTTATTTTATTAATTAATTAATTAATTAATTTATGAGAAAGAGAGAGAGAGAGACAAAGAGGCAGAGAGAAAGAGCACATGAAAGTTACCAGTGTTGGGCTGGAAGGATGGCTTAGCAGTTAAGGTGTTTGCCTACAAAGCCAAAGGATCCAGGTTTGATTCCCCAGGACCCACATTAGGCAGATGCACAAGGGGGCACATGTGTCTGGAGTTTGTTTGCAGTGGCTGGAGGCCCTGGCGCACACATTCTCTCTCTCTTTCTCTCTGTCAAATACATAAAAATTTAAAACAATTTATTATTATTTATTTATTTATTTGAGAGTGACAGACACAGAGAGAAAGACAGATAGAGGGAGAGAGTGAGAGAATGGGCGTGCCAGGGCTTCCAGCCTCTGCAAACGAACTCCAGACGCGTGCACCCCCTTGTGCATATGGCTAAGGTGGGACCTGGGGAACTGAGCCTCGAACCGGGGTCCTTAGGCTTCACAGGCAAGCGCCTAACCACCAAGCCATCTCTCCAGCCCTAAAACAATTTTTTTGTTGTTGTTTATTTTATTTATTTATTTATTTATTTTTTATTTGTTTGAGAGTGACAGACACAGAGAGAAAGACAGATAGAGGGAGAGAGAGAGAATGGGCGCGCCAGGGCTTCCAGCCTCTGCAAACGAACTCCAGACGCGTGCGCCTCCTTGTGCATCTGGCTAACGTGGGACCTGGGGAACCGAGCCTGGAACCGGGGTCCATAGACTTCACAGGCGAGCGCTTAACCGCTAAGCCATCTCTCCAGCCCTCTAAAACAATTTTTAAAAAGAAAGTTATCAGTGTTACACCTCTGCAGAAAATGTCTCCAGCTCCCCCAGCAACCATTCACTGCCAATATCTCCTGGTGGGGGGGGTGAAGGGAGCTTCATGCTCTTCTGCGCCATCCATGGTAGGAGTACTGATGGTTCATCTTGGTGCAGGTCTTGTGCACAGCCTCTGGGAGGTCACGAATGCAGCAGCCATATCAGGTCCAGAAGACAGAGTTTCAAAGCTCTCTCCCCATTCTCACCCTCCCACATTCTTCCTGTCCTCTCTTCCACAATGTTCCCTGAACCTTAGAGGAGCAATGTAGATGTCCCATTTAGTACTGAGCACTCTAGTCACGCATTTTCACGAGTTTATGTGTTGTGCCAGGATCTCTTAATGTTCACTGTAAATGAACACCAGATGCTTGCATGTCTCTCTCTCTCTCTCTCTCTTTTTTTTTTTTAGGCAGGGTTTTGCTCTAGTCCAAGCTGACCTGGAATTCACAATGTAGTCTCAGGGTGGCCTTGAACTCACAGTGACCCTCCTACCCCTACTTCCCAAGTGCTGGGATTAAAAGCATGTGCGACTATGCCAGCTTTAAAACATATATATTATTTATTTATGAGAGACAGAGGCAGATAGAGAGAACATGGGCACACCAAGGCCTCATACCACTTCAATCAAACTCCAGATGCATGTGCCACCTGTGCATTTAGCTTACATGGGACCTGGGGAATCAAACTTGGGTCCTTAGGCTTTGGAGGCAAGCTAAGACATCACTCCAGTGCCTCCCCCTTTTATTTTCGAGACAGTGTCTCAGTCTAGTCAAACTGATCTTGAACTTACGATGATCCTCCTGCCTCAGCTTCCTTGAGTTCTATGATTACAGGCATTTGCCACCACACTTGGCTATAAAAGTGAGTTTTGAGGGCTGGGAAAATGGCTTAGTGGTTAAGGCATTTGCCTGTGAAGCCAAAGGACCCTGGTTTGATTCCCCAGGACCCACATAAGCCAGATGCACAAGGGGGTGCATGTGTCTGGAGTTTGTTTGCAGTGGCTGGAGGCCCTGGCGCACCCATGCGCTCTCTCTCTCTCTCAAATAAATAGATAAAATATATTTTAAATGCATTTCGCATCGTAAGGTTACCATAGGGTCATGGCAGCAGAGGCCCTGAGGCCCACATACAGTAAAAGGCCCCAGTTCTGACAGGGACTTAAAGGTTGAAGACTAAGGGAATTAGGCTACGGAGACCTTGAGATACTTGATGCAGAGATTGACGGGGTGTTTGCAGCAGGGAGACCTGAGGCCCTGCCTTGGGCTACTTCAGTCATTCATGATGATGTCACCAGCACCTACATGAGTGAGCAGCAGTAACATGGAGAGACAAGGGCAGGGGCAGTAGAGATGTTAAAGAAAAACACTTGAGCCGGGCATGGTGGTGCACACCTTTAATCCCAGCACTCGGTAGGTAGGGGTAGGAGGATCGCTGTGATTTCAAGGCCAGCCTGAGACTACATAGTGAAGACCAGGTCAGCCTGGGCTAGAGCAAGACCCTACCTTGTAAAAGGTTCAAGGCCACCTCTGCCTGGCCTAAGATACCTATGCATGAGGGAGGAGAGGTGAGTCCAGGAGCTGAGTATTAGACATATTGAACTTGAGGTTGCCATTTCTCAATCTCCAACTTGTGTTTTGTTTTGTTTTTTGAGGTAGGGTCTTGCTGTAGCCCAGGCTGATCTGGAATTCACTATGTAGCCTCAGGGTGGCCTTGAACTCATGGTGATCCTCCTACCTCTGCCTTCTTAGTGCTGGGATTATAAGCATGTGCCACCACACCGTGCTTTTTTAAAAATTTTTTATTTGAGGCAGGGTCTCACTCTAGCCCAGGTTGATCTGGAACTCACAGTGATTTTCCTATCTCAGCCTATAGAGGGCTGGGACTAAAGGTGTGTGCCACCGTGCCTGGCTCCAATTTGTTTTTAAGACAGGGCCTTGCAGTGAATCTACAGCTCACCTATTTAGCTAGATGAGCTGGTCAGCAGGGCCCAGGGACCCTCCTGTCTTTGTCTGGTCAGCACTGGGATTACAGGCACACACTGCCACACTTGACATTTTTCATGGGTTCTGTGGATCCAAACTCAGACCTTCATGTTTGTACGGCAAGTGCCTTAGCCACGGAGCATTCTCCTCAGCCCTTCCTCCTTCCCTCCCTCCCTGCCCCCTGCCTGCCATCCTTTTGTGACATGCTCCTTGATGGCTTGACAGCTGGTGTGTTCAGGGAGGGGATGACTGGAGCTACCTACCATTTCTTCAGACAGACATCCAAGCTAGTCCAGCCCTGACCTTTGCTTGCTCACCCTTGACCTCTACATCACGTGACAAGAGCGAGGCTTTCCTTGTCCTTATTGTTGCTCATGTACATTCAAAATATATTGACAGGTCAGTTCTTTTGTTAAGAACAAGCCAATTACATTGAATTTCTGCACCGAATAAAAGAAACAAATACTTTATGCAAAAGGGAGAGTCCTAATTGCATTACCAATGTAAGCAATTCCACCCACTTCCAGGCTTGTGTTGTGAAGCATAACATCATATGAAAGGCCTGTTGTGTCTTGGTGAAACTGATTCTGCTGGATTAATCTCATGTAGCTTTCAGCAAAAATTAATTTGTTAAAATATCAAAAATACAAACAACAGATTGAAACATAATTCCCCCACTGAGACTCAAAAAATGCATGAAAAAATTCATATATTTTTGTCCCTTCTTTAAAAATTTCTTAAGATGCCAATTCATCCTTTTGGAAAGATCAAGATAAGTTCTTTTAAAGACAGAGACCAAAGCTGGTGCAGGCCTGCAATCAAGAGGATCAGGGTTCATGGTTATGCTCCATTATACAGTGGATTTGAAGCCAGCCTGGACTATATGAGATCCTTTATCAAAACAAACAAACAAAAATCACAGAAATAAATAGACATAGACTGGACAGGAATATGGAAACATTTTAAAAGTTTTTTTTCCCCCATTACATTTGAAATGGTAAATACACTTTATTTAGATTTCCATTATCACTGGAGGAATTTTTTTAGTGAGGACAAAATAAAGAACATTATTTTGTTGTTATTGTTTTGTGGAGGTAGGGTCTCACTGTAGCCCATGCTGATCTGAAATTCAGAATGTAGTCTCAGGGTGGCCTCGAACTCTCACGATCCTCCTACCTCTGCCTCCCGAGTGCTGGGATTAAAGGCGTGTGCCACCACACCCAGCTTAAAGTATAATTTTTTAATCCCAGCACTCAGGAGGCAGAGGTAGGAGGATCGCCGAGAATTTGAGGCCACCCTGAGACTACATAGTGAATTCCAGGTCAGCCTGAGCCAGATCGAGACCCTACCTCGAAAAACAAAAAAAAAAAAAAAAAAAAATTATATTTTGGGCTGAAGAGATAGCTTAGTGGTTAAGGTTCTTTCTTGCAAGGCCAAAGGACACAGGCTGTTACCTCAGACCCACAAAAGCCAAATGCATAACATAGCACATGAGTCTGGAGTTCATTTGCAGTGACTAAAGGCCCTGGTGCACCCATTCTCTAACTGCTTCTCTCTCTGTCTCTTAAATAAATAAATTGATAAATGAAGTTATATTTTGATGACACAATAAAAATTTGTCTCTAATGTATGCTTTGTAACATATTACTTCTTAATGTTTAGCAGAGTTGGGTTTTTTCTGCTTATGGGAGAAATACAAAAATTTAAACAATGCTACATGTGGAGAGTCATTTTGATAAGCTTAATGGAGTTAGTTGTCAGATACTAATTTATATGCTACAATGAGTATTAACAAAAAAGTGATTCATTTGAGAGAAATAGACTTCTATATGATAGTAGCTTTGTTAGTTTTAGAAGGGATCGATTCAATCCAGGTTGACCTCAAACATTTTTTAGGTCTTACTCTGTAGCCAGGCTGGCCTGGAACCACTCACTGTGTAGCCCAGGCAGACCTCATGACCCTTCTGTCTAAGCTTCCCAAGTGTTGAGATTACAGTCATGAGCCACCATGCCTGGCTCCATATGATAGTCATTTAAAACACAAAGAGGTAGGGGTAGCAAATCTTGGTGGGTCTCCTAAATCCACTCTTGAGCACATCTACATATATGTACATGCATATAAATACATATATATATGTAATAGGGATGGGGGTTGAAATGATATATGGAATATTATACTATTTTGTATAACACCGTGATGTTATCCATGCTATTGAATAGTTTATGTAATATTTTATATGCATCTTGTGACATATGATAAGTGATACCGCCAGGAAAATTCTAGAATACCAGCTTCTCTTCCACAACTCTATTAGCCTTTATATCCTCATTTTCTTTAGTTGAGAATGTTACATTTCCTTTAAGATAATTTTATTTATTTGAGAGAGAGAGAGAGTCAGATACAGAGAGAGAATGGGCATGCCAGAGCCTCTAGCCAATGCACACGAACTCCAGACACATGTGCCACCATATGCATCTGGATTACTTGGGTACTGGAGAATTGAACCTGGGCCCTTAGGCTTTGCAAACATGTGCCTTAGCCGGTCATGGTGGCGCACGCCTTTAATCCCAGCACTCGGGAGGCAGAGGTAGGAGGATCGCCATGAGTTCAAGGCTACCCTGAGACTACAGCGTTAATTCCAGGTCAGCCTGGACCAGAGTGAGACCCTACCTCGAAAAACAAAACAAAGAAAAACACGTGCCTTAACCGCTAAGCTATCTCTCCAGCCCATCATTTAAGATATTTTTAAAATTTTAAATATTTGATTGTTTTTATTTGAGAGAGAGAGAAAATGAGGCAGACAGAGAGTGAGAGAATGGGAGGGCCAGGGCTTCTAGCCACTGTAAACGAACTTCAGTTGCATGTACCACTTTGTGCATCTGGCTTACGTGGGTCCTGGGGAACCGAACCGGGCTTTTTAGGCTCTCACACACAGCCAGGGACTAGCCTATGCCAAATTCTCCAGAATAATTTAGGCCTAGGGGGCGGGGCCAGCGCGCAGGGGGCGGGGCCGGGCCGGGCGGGGCGGGGCCACGTGCCAACGGTCGCGCGAGCTCCGGGCTGCCGGCCAGCGGCTGAGGCCAAGTCTCCGAGCGCAGCCGAACGTGTGGAGTAGCCCGCGGGGCCTCAGTCCAGCTCTGAGGGACGGTGGGCGTCGTGGGGAAGTCCGAGGCGGGACCGCGCGGGCCTGAGCCCCGAAGGTTCGCGAGCAAGCACGCAGATATTGGCCTGGCAAGACCGTCCTCGGGCGTCTTCCTGTCAGGTCCAGTCAGGTCCCCCCTCGGGCGTCTTCCTGTCAGGTCCAGTCAGGGCCCCCCTCGGGCGTCTTCCTGTCAGGTCCAGTCAGGGTCCCCCTCGGGCGTCTTCCTGTCAGGTCCAGTCAGGGCCCCCCTCGGGCGTCTTCCTGTCAGGTCCAGTCAGGGCCCCCCTCGGGCGTCTTCCTGTCAGGTCCAGTCAGGTCCCCCCTCGGGCGTCTTCCTGTCAGGTCCAGTCAGGTCCCCCCTCGGGCGTCTTCCTGTCAGGTCCAGTCAGGGCCCCCCTCGGGCGTCTTCCTGTCAGGTCCAGTCAGGTCCCCCCTCGGGCGTCTTCCTGTCAGGTCCAGTCAGGGCCCCCCTCGGGCGTCTTCCTGTCAGGTCCAGTCAGGGCCCCCCTCGGGCGTCTTCCTGTCAGGTCCAGTCAGGTCCCCCCTCGGGCGTCTTCCTGTCAGGTCCAGTCAGGTCCCCCCTCGGGCGTCTTCCTGTCAGGTCCAGTCAGGTCCCCCCTCGGGCGTCTTCCTGTCAGGTCCAGTCAGGGCCCCCCTCGGGCGTCTTCCTGTCAGGTCCAGTCAGGGCCCCCCTCGGGCGTCTTCCTGTCAGGTCCAGTCAGGGCCCCCCTCGGGCGTCTTCCTGTCAGGTCCAGTCAGGGCCCCCCTCGGGCGTCTTCCTGTCAGGTCCAGTCAGGTCCCTCCTCGTGCATCTTCCTGTCAGGTCCAGTCAGGTCCCTCGTCGGGCGTCTTCCTGTCAGGTCCAGTCAGGTCCCTCGTCGGGCGTCTTCCTGTCAGGTCCAGTCAGGTCACCCCTCGGGCGTCTTCCTGTCAGGTCCAGTCAGGGCCCCCCTCGGGCGTCTTCCTGTCAGGTCCAGTCAGGTCCCCCCTAGGGCGTCTTCCTGTCAGGTCCAGTCAGGGCCCCCCTCGGGCGTCTTCCTGTCAGGTCCAGTCAGGTCCCCCCTCGGGCGTCTTCCTGTCAGGTCCAGTCAGGGCCCCCCTCGGGCGTCTTCCTGTCAGGTCCAGTCAGGTCCCCCCTCGGGCGTCTTCCTGTCAGGTCCAGTCAGGGCCCCCCTCGGGCGTCTTCCTGTCAGGTCCAGTCAGGTCCCTCCTCGTGCATCTTCCTGTCAGGTCCAGTCAGGTCCCTCGTCGGGCGTCTTCCTGTCAGGTCCAGTCAGGGCCCTCCTCGGGCGTCTTCCTGTCAGGTCCAGTCAGGTCCCCCCTCGGGCGTCTTCCTGTCAGGTCCAGTCAGGTCCCTCCTCGTGCATCTTCCTGTCAGGTCCAGTCAGGTCCCTCGTCGGGCGTCTTCCTGTCAGGTCCAGTCAGGGCCCTCCTCGGGCGTCTTCCTGTCAGGTCCAGTCAGGTCCCCCCTCGGGCGTCTTCCTGTCAGGTCCAGTCAGGTCCCTCCTCGTGCATCTTCCTGTCAGGTCCAGTCAGGTCCCTCGTCGGGCGTCTTCCTGTCAGGTCCAGTCAGGTCACCCCTCGGGCATCTTCCTGTCAGGTCCAGTCAGGGCCCCCCTCGGGCGTCTTCCTGTCAGGTCCAGTCAGGTCCCCCCTCGGGCGTCTTCCTGTCAGGTCCAGTCAGGGCCCCCCTCGGGCGTCTTCCTGTCAGGTCCAGTCAGGTCCCCCCTCGGGCGTCTTCCTGTCAGGTCCAGTCAGGGCCCCCCTCGGGCGTCTTCCTGTCAGGTCCAGTCAGGGCCCCCCTCGGGCGTCTTCCTGTCAGGTCCAGTCAGGTCCCCCCTCGGGCGTCTTCCTGTCAGATCCAGTCAGGTCCCCCCAGGGCGTCTTCCTGACAGGTCCAGTCAGGTTCCTCCCTATTAAGCACAGCTCCTCAAGTTCCTCACCCATGTGCCTCTGGGTCAGGTCCTGATGAGTCAGCACTCACTTTGTAACCCAGGCTAGCCCTGAATTTGGATCCTCTGCCTCATTCATGTCCTGGATTATTGGATTACAGCCAGAACCGCTTACTCCACCTTAGGAGAGAAGTCCTCTTCTCTTCCCCTCCTTTTTCTATTATCTTCCTTCTCTTCTTCTCCCCTCCCCTTCTCTCTTCCACCTTTTCCTCTTTCTCCTCTTCTTCCTCTTCTTCTTTCTCCTCACTCTCCTTCTTTTACTCCTCCTCTTCTCCTTCTCCCCTTCCTCCTCTTCTGTCTCTTCCTTCTTCTTCCTCTTCCTCCCTCTCCCCCTCCTCCTTCTCCTTCTTTGTTCTCTTTCCCCTCCTCCTCCTTCTTCCTCCTCCTCTTTTTTTTTCCTCTCTCTTCCCTCCCTCTCTTTTGCCCTCCCCCCCCCACTTTCCCTCTCTTTCTCTTTCAGCAGGGCATCAAGCACCCAGGCTGGCTTCAAATTCACCATGTAGCCCAGGTTGGCCTTGAACTTATGATCCTCCTGTCTTGACCTCCCAAATGCTGAGAATACAGGTGTGTGCCACTAGATCTGGCTTGAAGAGAGCCTGTCACGTTTAAAATCCTACACTCAATATATATGTAGAAAACTGTGGAACAGTCATATATGCATGTGTGTCATGGAGAATCCTGGGAAAGATGTCTGTCAGGGTAGAGTATGTATTATATGTAAAATACATATGACCCACATGACCTATATTATGCAATATATAAATTATATATATATATGTGTGTATATATATATATTGCCAAATATGTACTATATCTTTGTCAAATACTCTTTCAGTTTGCATTAGGCTCCCTTTTGGTGTTGTGACAAATGCATGTCACCTAGCCACCATTACATGACCCTACACACTAGTTTCCCTGCCCTAGAAATCCCCTGTGCTCCATTGGTCTTCTCTTCCTCTGTCCACCCTAGAACCTAGCAATCAGTGATCTTTTCCCTGTATCTAGAGTTTTGACTTTTCTAGAATATTTTGCAGTTGGGAATCATCAAAATATATGTTAAAACACTGACTGGACAAACAGGGAACACTGCATTTCACGACAAAGTTTAAAACACTGGATCCCTGTCATAGAATTTTCCAAGTTCTAAGTTTGTCAGCTATAAGATGCAAATGTATGAGGAAAACATAAAGTGATAGCTTTTGGAAATGTAAGCCATATGTCCTTTTTTTTTTTTTTAAAGAAATGTTAGAAATGTTGAAATTTTGACACTGTCTTAGGTTACTAACATTTTCTTCTGTCTTCACATGGGAATTTTTCAGCATGATGGCCAGGAGGCCAGTTTTCTAATGGACAACTCCAAATGCTTAGAAGTCAACTATAACTTCTTAATGAAAATCTGGCCAGATTCCAATGAAAGCAGCAGGAGTAAAAACATTGATAAAAAGGAAACTGTTTCCCTCTATGAGGAAACAAAACAGTTTTATCAAAGTTGTTACAAAATTCGTGGTTTGTGGTGAGAGGTTAGAGAGATGCTCTGTATAGAAATGACCCCGGAATCTGGGCATGGTGGCACACAACTTTAAATCCAGCACTTGAGAAGCAGAGGTAGGATTGCAGTGAGTTCAAGGATACCCTGAGAAGTGAAGTCCAGTTCAGCCTGGGCTAGAAAGAAACTCTACCTCAAAAAAAAAAAAAACAAAAAAAAAACAGAGAGAGGTTTTTCTTGCAGTAGCATAGTCCAACATTAGTCTTTAGAATAAAATAAGATCATAGAAACCTCATCTTTGAGCTCTCTGGAAGCCTCCTTTGACTAGAGTAGCCAGACACAAGTCACACTTATTCCCATAACTTATTTTTTTGGTATAAACATTAATATAAAGTATTAACTAAAATTCTTATTTATTTGAAAAGCTAACTGAAGCAATATTATCAACAAATTACAAATTAAAATTTTAGGACTTTATTTGGTCAAATATTTATCAGATACTATGTGGGAGACAGTGAACTACCTAGACCTTTGTGAGACATACTAAGGGAAGAAACAAGGCATGGCCTTGTCCTTATGAGGCAACCATGGTGACAGAGAGACTGAGGCAAAGTAGGAAAGACCTTTCCTTGAGACCTAATGCAGAGGAACTTGCTCCGGAGGTGTGAGAAGGTGGGTGTGGTGGGGAGAGAGTCAGGAAAGAGGGAGCTGTCCCTGCTAGGCTCCACAACTTCTCTAGGCTAAGAGAATAAGAGCAGCTGGGACACTGAGAGTGATCAGAAGAGAGGGTAAGGTAATAAAAGCCATCAACTGGGCACTATAGGCTGTGGCAAGGAGTTTGGACTCTATTCTCAGTGCCATGGGAAGAGTTATGAAGTAAAGAAGTAATATGATCTTAGGTGATTTTTGTTTTTAGGCAAGGTCATATTCTAGCCCAGGCTGACCGGGAACTCACTTTATAGCCCAGGATGGCCTTGAACTCACAGAAATACTATGTCAGCCTCCTGAGCGCAGGCATGAGCCACCACACCAGCCTGGACTACATATCCACACCCTATCTTAGAAAGAAAGAAAGGAAGGAAGAAAGGGAGGGAGGGAGGGAGGGAGGGAGGGAGGGAGGGAGGGAGGGAGGGAGGGAGGGAGGAACAAGCCAGCCAGGGATGGTGGCTCATGCTTATGATCCCAGCACTCAGAGGCTGAGGTAGGAGAGTGAAATTTAGGCTAGCCAGGGCTGCACAGTGAGTTTCATGTCAGTTTGGGCTAGAGTGACACCCTGCTCAAAAAAACAAGAGTAGAGGCCGGAGAGATGGCTTAGTGGTTAAGCGCTTGCCTGTAAAGCCTAAGGACCCTGGTTCGAGGCTCCATTCCCCAGGACCCACGTTAGCCAGATTCACTAAGGGGGCGCATGCATCTGGAGTTCGTTTGCAGTGGCTGGAGGCCCTGGCACACACATTCTCTTTCTCTCTCTCTCTGACTCTTTCTCTCTCTGTCGCTCTCAAATAAATAAATAAAAATAAACAACAACAACAGCAAAAAACAAGAGTAGAAAAATAGTGTAAAGGTCAGGGGCATGAGGAGAAGTGATCAGAGAGAATGAGGAAGAAAGAACTAGCAGAATTTGACAACGATTGTCTAGGGCCTAAGTAGTAATGAAGAGTTTTTTTTTTTTTTTTTCTTTCTTAGTCAGTGTCTCATGTAGCCAAGGCTAGCTTCAGACTCACTATGTAGCCAAGGCTAACCATAAACACCTGATCTTTCTGTCTCCCTCTTCCAAGTGTGAGGATAGTAGACACCACCACCTGACTGAAGAAGAGGAAATGTCAGCAATGACAGAGTGGATGTGAATGCAGTTATTTGATGGGGAATTCTGAGGAAGCTCCAGGGCATTAGGCCTAGTGAATACTCTTGGTACTGAAAAGGACATGCAGTCCATATAGGCATATACACACGTATGCAAACACACCTATTTTGGGCTGTCACCAGCACCATAATATCAACCAAGCTCTGGCTTCCTCTCTACCTCTCTGCTCATAACTCCTGTATCCTAGGCCCAGATCTTAACCTGACTGACTTGTCTGCTCAAAATTTGACCATAGCCTCAAAATTAGGATTATTTTATTTTATTCATTTTAGAGAAAGAGAGAGAGAGAATGAGTGCCCCAGGGCCTCTAGCCACTGAAAGGAACTCCAGATGCATGCACTACCATATGCATCTTGTTTACATGGGTTCTGGGGATCGAACATGTGTCTGTAGGTTTCACAGGTAAGCTGCTTAACCACTACGCCATCTCTTCAGCCCTTATTTCTTTTTGAGATAGGATCTTACTCTATCCCAGGTTGGCCTGGAACTCACTATGTTATACAGGCTAGCCTTGAACTCATGGCAGTCCTGTGCCTCAGCCTCCCAAGGGCTAGGATTACAGGTGTGAGCCACCACACCCAGATTTAAACATGTTTTTTATAGGCTAAACCTGTACTAATTGATCTTTTTTAACTTTTTTATTGACAACTTCCATAATAAATCATGACAATTCCCTCCCCACCCCCACTTTCCCCATCACAAATCCACTCTCCATCATGCCCCTCCCCTTAAACTTGTATTAATTTATATTCCACCATGATAACAAAAGTTATCTTAAGAATGAGTAAAATATTTAGTGCTTACTTAGTTTTATAATTTTTGAAAACTTTCATGATTTATTTTCAACAATTCATACATGTAAATCGTATTTTCTAAAACAGATTTAAAGCATGGCAAACTCCTTTGCACTGAAGACATTCACTGCACTTTCAGATCTGCACCCAAATATGGTTAATCTGGTAGGTTTCAATGATGTGGTAATTTGAGTGTTCACTCTTGAAACTATGAGGCAGTTGCTAGAAATAGTAAAAACAATTTAGCTCTTTCCTTTCAGAAAAAGAATTATTTTCATCTCTTGAAGCACATTTTAATATTTAATTAAGTTTTATTTGATACTCACTAAAGAGAGCATTAAACCTTTTTTTTTTTTTTTTTTTTTTTTTGGTTTTTTGAGGTAGGGTCTCATTGTAGCCCAGGTTGACCTGGAACTCACTATGGAGTCTCAGGGTAGACTTGATCTCATGGCAATCCTCCTACCTCTGCCTCCTGAGTGCTGGGATTAAAGATGTGTGCCACCATGCCTGGCTTTAAAACCTTTTAAAAGATGTCAATATCTGAAAGGTTTAAGATCCAGGACTTTATTTTTTTTAATGTTGTTTATTTTTATCTATTTGAGAGCAACAGACAGTGAGAGAATGAGGCAGATAGAGAGAGAGAGAAAGAATGGGTGCACCAGGGCTCCAGCCACTGCAAACGAACGGAACTCTAGATGCATGTGCCACCTTGTGCTAACATGGGTCCTGGGGAATTGAACCTCGAACCAGGGTCCTTAGGCTTCACAGGCAAGCGCTTAAGTGCTAAGCCATCTCTCCAGCCCAAGATCTAGGACTTTAAATTTGTTAGCAGCAATATGTAAATTTTGTTGTAGTCTATTTTATTGTCCAACATGTTTGGATTAAGTAGCTAAGCAGTTTTATGTTAGAAAACCCTATATAAGGAGAGCTTTGAAGACCATGGCAAATAAAATTGAATTATACTTAAGCTTTGATGAATTCAGTAAGGACTGATAGCATAGAGCAGTTACTGTGCTCCATCTAGTGATTGAAAATAAAGTAGAAACATACTAAGTACTAAATGTTTATATTTGTAATAGCAGTTAACTGTCTTTCTTATTACTTTTTACTATTTCTCATGGAATTGAATATTTATGAAGATTGGTTAGATGTTTGTCTGGAATAAATACATTTAAATATTTCCTAGTCAAAAATGTTTGTTAGAACCTGGGCTAGAGTGAGACCCTACCTCGAAAAACCAAGAAAAAAAATTGTTTGTTAGAACTAGTAAAATATAACAAGTCCATGAAATTGAATTTACCATCTACATCTGTGTTTAATATTGTTCTTCTATACTCTTTTGTTTTTCAGAAAATAATCGGTATAGTTATTGGAAAAACAGATGTCAAAGGTTTTCCAGACAGAAAAAGCTAAGTTCTATTTAACTCTTTGTTTCATTTTTTATCAACTTTGGTTTATGACTGCAACAAAGTATATGTAACAGATTAAATTTTCTATACTTGAGCCCTGTGTGGTGATGCACGCCTTTAATCCCAGCACTGGGGAGGCAGAGGTAGGAGGATTGCTGTGAATTTGAGGCCACCCTGAGACTACATAGTGAATTCCAGGTCAGCCTGAGCTAGAGCAAAAGACAAACAAACAAAAAAAAAAAAAAAAAAAAAAAAAAAGAAAGAAAGAAAGAAAGAAAAGGAATAAAAAAAAGGTTGTATATGTGAACACAGAGATAGTTCAGTGATTTGATATGAAGTTCCACAAGTACATTTTAAAGGTTTTTGTTTACAAAGCCAAAATAGCTAATTAAATCTGTCTATTCATTACCTTATATAGTCACACATATCACTAGATGTAATAGTCTCTAAGAGCATGAACATGGAACTGACTGCCCTTCATTAAGTGATCTAAGATACTTCTTGCATTCACCTATGAAATAGGTGATCTGGCTAATAGAATTAAATGAATTCTTATGTCTAAGGTTTACCATCGTGTGTACTATAATAAGAACTCCAGCTGGGCGTGGTGGCACATGCCTTTAATCCCAGCACTCGGGAGGCAGAGGTAGGAGGATTGTCATGAGTTCAAGGCCACCCTGAGACCACGTAGTTAATTCCAGGTTAGCCTGGACCAGAGTGAAACCTTACCTTGAAAAACCAAAACAAACAAACAAAAAAACAGAACTCCAATGGTTGGAGGGACAGCTCAGTGATTGAAGGCACTTACTTGTAAAACCTGATGACTCAAGTTCAATTCTCCAGCACCCATGTAAAGCCAGATACACAAAACAGTGCTTGTGTCTGGAGTTCATTTGCAGTGGCTGGAGGCCCTGGCGCACCCAAACATTCTCTCTGTGCCTCTCTCAAATAAATAAATAGAAGTTTAAAAAAAAACTCCATGTTAACTGTCACTTCTACTCTGAGAGGTGGCAAATAGACATGTAAATCTCATGACACAAGTAATAAGGATAAAGGCTTTGAGTAAGCATGAGATATAGAGCAGGGCCAATGGGAGAGAAAGTATCACAGCAGTGACTGTGAGCTTGTTCAGACAACCAAAAGTTTCAGTGGAAAATTCATCTTTTTAGTGTGGAAAAGTTACCTTTGGTTTGATGGTTCTTATCAGGTGGAACTTAGCAAAATGGTACTACACTAAAAATAATTGATTTAAAATAAATTATGATTACCCAGGGTCACATAAAAATTTCTCTGGCAGACAGGGGTTACAAGTAGAAAGTTTTAAGAAGCCTGGCCTAAAGAAGTCCTTGCTGCTTTCTTTCTTTTTCTTTTGGTTTTTCAAGGTAGGGTCTCACTCTTGCCCAGGCTAACCTGGAATTCAGGGTGGCCTCAAACTCACACAATGATCCTTCTATCTCTGCCTCCCAAGGGCTGGGATTAAAGGCATGTGCCACCACTCCCTGCTCTTTTTTCTTTTTCTTTTTGACTGTATCTCTTCTATTCCAGGCTGGCCTTGAACTTGCTATATTGTCAAGGATTGCCTTGGACTCCTGAGCCTCTTATCTCTATCTCCCAATGCTGGGATTACTGGTGTGTCACCAAATCAGTATATATAGTTTCTGGTTTCCTGCATGCTATAGCTAAGTACTGTGCCAGTTGAGCTACATCCCTAGGCTCCCCCTCCACACTTTTTTTTTTTAAGGTAGGGTGTCACCTCCAACTCAGAATGATCTGGAATTCACTATGTAGTCTCAGGGTGACCTCAAACTTATGGTGATCCTTCTACCTCTGCCTCCTGAGTGCTGGGATTAAAGGAGTGCACCACCATACACAACCTTACAACCTTTTTTCTTTTAATTTTATTTTAATTTTAGAGAGCAAGATATATAGAGAGAATTGGCATTGTGAGGTCATGGATATCCAGGCCGTTTTGTGTCTGGAGGAGCACATTGTAAGGAATCCTACCCTTCCTTTGGCTCTTACATTCTTTCCCCCACCTCTTCCACATTGGACCCTGAGCCTTGGAAGGTGTGATATAGATATTTCAGTGCTGAGCACTCCTCTGTCACTTCTCAGCACCATGGTGCCTTCTGAGTCTTCCCAAGGTCACTGCCATCTTTTTTGAGGTAGGGTCTCACTTTAGCCTAGGCTGACCTGGGAGTTTGAGGCCAGCCTGGGTAACATGAAATCCTGTTTTAAAAAAGACTTTGGGGCTGGAGAGATGATTTAGTGGTTAAGGTGCTTGCCTGAAAAGCCAAAGGACTCAGGCTCAAAACCTCAGGACCCATGTAGGCCAGATGCACAAGGTGGCACCTGAGTCTGAACTTCGTTTGCAGCGACTGGAGGCCCTGGCATGCCTATTCTCTCTCTCTCTCTGTGTGTATATCTTTCAAATAAATAAATAAAATACAAAAAAAACCACAGTTTGGAAAGTACGGATGCAATACATAGCAAAATGTCTATTATAAATAATCACAAACAAGTCAATTTTGTTACATAAAGTAACCCATTTATTGTAAGTTAGGGATGATAACACTTCTACAGGTCTTTGGATTTTTTTCATTTCTGCTGGCAGACTTGACAGTAGAAGTGATACTAGAGGCTGGAGGTCTAAGCCCCACCAGCCTCTGCTTCCTTTTTCTTGTCTTTTTTTTTTTTTTTTTTTTTTTTTTTTGGTTTTTCAAGGCATGGTCTCACTCTGGCCCAAGCTGAACTGTAATTAACTACATAGTCTCAGGGTGGCCTCGAACTCAAGACCATCCTCCTACCTCTGCCTCCCAAGTGCTGGGATTAAAGGCTACCACGCCCGGGCAGCCTCTGATTTCATGCAAGAACTACAGTGCCAGATGCCCACAGCCCATATCTTCATTTTGGTTTTATCACAGAAGGAGAAAATGTACTTGGCATGCTGGCTGATTTCAATTTTCTTCGCCATTTTTCAGAAGGAGGCATGATAGGACATTCTGTATTTACCCATGATTCTGACCTTCTTGGTGCAATTAGCCATGTTGCCATGACCTAGGCCTGAGCCCAAAGAGCTTGATTGTATTTTAAATGTTACAAATTAACAGAGTAAGGTGGCTTATGCCTGTAGTTCCAGCACTTGGGAGGCTAAGGTAGGAGGATCACTATGAATTTAAGGCCAACCTGGGCTATAGTGAGACTGTTTCTGAATAAATAAAATGAAATTAATTAATTAGAGCTTAATTAGAGCTTTAGTCAGCCAGTACTTTAGCAGAAAAAAAAAAAAAACACTTGGTTTTGGTGTTTTTGAGGTAGTGTCTTGCTTTAGCCTAGGCTGATTTGGAACTCACTGTGTAGTCCTAGGCTAACCTCAAACTCAAAGCAATTCTCCTACCTCTGCCTCCTGGCAGCTAGGATTAAAGACATGCACCACCATGCCTGGCTAAGACATTAATTTTGCTAGAATCATTTGAGTATTTATAGCCATGAAATAGTGATAGTTACTTTTATTCTTGTTTTATTTCACATTAATATTTCATTGTTATTATGTTTTGTTCTTGTTTGGGCATTTATTTTTTTTGAGAGCTCTTATATAGCCCAGACTAAATTCAAACTCACTGTGTAGCTGAGGATGACCTTGAACTCCTGATCCCCCATTCTGCCTTCACCTCCTTATAGGCATGTCTTGCCACAGTCAGATTTTATTTTTATTTTGTTTTGTTTTATTTTATTATTATTATTTTTTTAAAATATTTTTTGTCCATTTTTTATTTATTTATTATTTGAGAGCGACAGACACAGAGAGAAAGACAGATAGAGGGGGAGAGAGAGAATGGCGCGCCAGGGCTTCCAGCCTCTGCAAATGAACTCCAGACGCGTGCGCCCCCTTGTGCATCTGGCTAACGTGGGACCTGGGGAACCGAGCCTCGAACCGGGGTCCTTAGGCTTCACAGCAAGCGCTTAACCGCTAAGCCATCTCTCCAGCCCTTATTTTATTATTTTGAGACAAGTTCTTACTAAGTAGCCCAGGCTGGCCTAGCCTAGAACTCATGGTATTCCTGCCTTTGCCTCTTGAGCACTGCCAGGATTGGCATGTATTACTTTTTGATTTTTTCTGGTGTGCATGTGTTTAGTATGTTGTGGTGTATGTGTGTGTACATGGTGTATACATGTGTGTGTAGATGTGTGTGTCTGCCTTATGTCTCTGAGATAGGGTCTCTTACTGAACTTGGAGCTTCCCATTTTTTGGTTAAGCTGGCTAACAAGGGAGCCCTAGCAATTCTCTCTGCCTGTCTCATTCAGTGCCAGGGTTACAGGCATGTGTGCACACTCCCAGCTTCTTCTCCTTCTTTTTTTTTTTTTGTTTGTTTGTTTTAGATTATTTTTTTGAGGTAGGGTTTGTCTCTAGCCCAGGCTAACCTATAATTCACTATGTAGTCTCAGGCTGGTGTTGAACTCCCAGCAATCCTACCTCTGCTTCCTGAGCTCATAATGTACTCCCAGGTTTTGGTTTTTTTTTCGAGGCAGGGTCTCACTCTGGTCCAGGCTGATCTGAAATTCACTATGTAGTCTCAGAGTGGCCTCGCACTCATAGCGAACCTCCTACCTCTGCCTCCTGAGTGCTGGGATTAAAGGCGTGCGCCACCATGCCTGGCTACTCCCAGGTTTTTATGTAAGTGCTGGCAGTCACAGTCAGGTTCTTAGTCTTGCACTTCTTACCTGCTGAGCCTCCTTTTCAACTCCTTGTTTTACTTTAACAAAATTCTATTTATTTATTTGAGAGAGAGAGAGAGAATGGGTGCGCCAGGGCCTCTAGCCACTGCAAATGAACTCCAGACACATGCACCACTTTATATATCTGGCTTAAATGGGTCCTGGGGAATCGAAACTGGGTTCATAGACTTCACAGGCAAGTGCCTTAACTGCTAAGCCATCTCTCTAGCCCTACTTTAACAATTTTTTTTTCATTGTAGGCTCTCGCTGTATCCCATGCTGACCTGGAATTCACTATGTAGTCTTAGGGTAGCCTTATACTCACAGTGACCCACCTACCTCTACCTCCAGAGTGCTGGGATTAAAGGCTTGCACCACCATATTTGGCTCCTTCCTATTACTATATATATAGTAATAGGATATATATATATATATATTTTTTTTTTTCCTAAAAAATGATGAGAAAATTACATTCTGGAAAAAAAGGTACTTGGTGACCTCTAGTGGTAATTTAGTAATAAAAATCTGTTTTGAAATAACTAGATCTGCATTATGACTTAGGAAAAAACAATAGTAGTAGAAAGAGAGAGAATACAAGCTAACGTGGACAATTCAGGTATACATGTCACTTCCCTTTAAGTACACAGGTAGCTGGGAAAAGGGAGAAAAAGTGCCATTGGTGAGATCTAACTACCTTGGCAGCTGGTTACCACTTCACTTTGAAATTCATGAAAACATATGTACTGCAGACAATACATTGGGGTGGGATATGATAGCACTTACCTGGAATCTTTTTTTTTCTAAATAATTATTTATTTATTTATGTTTATTTATTTACAAGGAGAGAGAAAGAGAGAGAGAGAGAATGGGCACGCCAGGGCCTACAGCCTCTGCAAACGAACTTTAGACACATGTGTCCCTTGTGCATCTGGCTTATGTGGGTCCTGGGGAATCGAATCTGGGTTCTTTGGCTTCGCAGGCAAACCCCTTGACCGCTAAGCCATCTCTCCAGCCCTAGAATCTTTTTTTTAAAAGATATGTATTTATTTATATATTTATTTATGACAGAGAGAGGGGGGAGAGAGAGAGAATGGGTGGACCAGCGCCTCCAGGCACTGCAAGAGAACTCCAGACACATGCACCACCTTGTGTATCTGGCTTATGTGGGAGCTGGATAATTGAACCTGAGCCCATAGGCTTTGCAAACAAGCGCCTTAACCACTAAGCCATCTTTCCACCCATACCTGGAGTCTTATAAATCAGAATGACTACAGCAAGTTCAAGGTCATCATGACCTACACAGTGAGACCCTATCTCAATAAAACAAGAGTGTACATCTGAAATAACATTTTCTACTACATGCTTAAGTATTTTTACCATAATAATCACCAACAATTGGCTATTTTAAAAAAAATCGTTTTGTTCCAAGTCATCTTCATCTGAAAAATAAATGCATTGATTTTCTCTTAGATATTGGATCAGAAAGATACACATTCAGTTTCACCATTCGTGACTCACCAAACCATTTTATAAATGTATCTTCCTGGGGCAGTGAAGACTACATCAAGTCATTGTCTTATAGCTTTAGGATTGGTGAATGTGGTAAGTTAGCATGGATTTTTGTTTGTTTTTTAATTTTATTTATTTATTTATTTATTTGCAAGGAGAGAGAGAGAGAGAGAGAATGAGGATGGGCATGCAGGACCTCCAGTCAATGCAAACAAACTCCAGATGCATGTGCCACTGTGCATGTGGCTTCATGTGGGCATTGGGGGATTGAATCTGGTTTATTAAACTTTGCAGGCAAGTGCCTTAACTGCTGAGCCAACTCTCTAGCCCCTGCTTATTTGTTTTTTGAGGCTGTGTCTCCTGATATAGCCCAGGGTAGCCTCAGACTAGTGGCAGTCCTCCTGCCTCAGCCTCCTAAGTGCTCCCAAGTCCCAAGGTGGTACAGGAATATACCACTAGGTACAGTAGCATTTTTCTTGAGCTGTTTCTATTACAGTTTTATTTTATTTATTTGGTTTTTCAAGGTAGGGTCTCCTCTAACCCAGGCTGACCTGGAATTCACTGTAGTCTCTGGCTGGCCTTGAACTCACAGTGATCTTCCTCCCTCTGCCACCCAAGTGTTTAGATTAAAGGCATGCATCACTACACCTGGCTACAATATCATTTTTGTGGTGTATTTGTGGCAACTATACCGAGTCTCAACGAAACATAACATAGTTTATGATTTTGATCCTTATGAGAAAAATTAAATGCTAAGAGAAGGCAGACTCCAATATGTTTCCTGTTACATGCAAACACGGGAAATGATACTTTTACTAGGTACTTCACCATGTTTGGTTTATTTCATATTTCCACCTGCACCAAATGCTATTATTTTTGTAATCACTTATCTGTCTGTAGGTTTACACTAGGGACACTGAAGAGATTTTGATAAAAATTGATATTTGAATTTTTTTTTTTTTTTTGGAGGTAGGGTCTCACTGTAGCTCAGGATGACCTGGAACTCACTATGTAGTCTCAGGATGGCCTTGGACTCTTGGCGATCCTCCTACCTCTGTCTCCCAAGTACTGGGATTAAAGGCATGCACCACCATGCCAGGCAAGAACTTTCTTAATTTGTTGGACTTTAACTATGACATAATACCCCATTAGGTTCTTGTGAATGTTAAGTGAGGGAAGATGACTAAAATAAAGGAAGAAACATTGCCACTTGATAGATTCCAGTTCCAGCCTATACCAGAAACAAGAAAGTAGGTGAACCAGCCCTTCTTTGTGGCAAAAGGGGATGAGGGAAAGAGTATTATATTATTAAACCACGTTTCTCCAATGCTGTGGCATCAAGCAGCCAATTACTCATGCCAGTTATTTAGGACTTAACCTTGGGTCCTTAACCACATGCACCATGTGTGTTCCAGGGATATGGACAGTCTCTCTCCAATTGAACAATAGGATCATTGAACATTGAACTATAAAGGCAGAAATTTTGCAAGCTTTGTAGGGCCTATTACAGTTAAAGACATCCCTTGAATGAATGACAGGACATTCATTTTATAGAGAGTCTTTCAGTATTTAAATTCTATAGGTTGATGGTTATGAGAAAAAATGAGGTAAGAGATTTCTTCCGAAGTTAAATGCAGAGTGGAGGCCAACTAAATATTTATTGAAGGGCGTGTTGTAACCAAATCAAATGTTGGATGCAATTAAATCAATAAATTAATGTTAGTATGGTTCATATGTTGAGATTCAAACACAAAACCCTGGGGTCAAACTGATAGCTGCACCCTAATAATTCACTTCTCACAGTGACATGAGAAGATGCCTGTGGAGGATGTCTGACTAGCTCAGAAGTTGGACAAGGATGAGATTCAGTGTTACCTATATTTGTTTTGATTAATCCTGTCCCATTTTGTGATGCCACCTCACTTCCCTCTGTTTCAGTGACAATCGAAAATCCCCTGATCCAAAGAAAGGAAACAGAAAGAGAAGAAAAGTTCAGCCCTGCAACTCCTAGGTACAGAGACCAACAATGTTTGTGCTAGAATGACCATATTAATAATTTTATATTAGGTTAGCAGAGGGCTTACTAAAGTAGCTCTATTTCAACTTGAAAATTAGGAGTGGGATTCTCATAAGAGATAAATGAGATAATTTATAAGAATTAATTTTGATACAGAGTCTCATGAAAAAAAATGGCTTTGCTTTCAGTGTAGTTTTCCCTTGGTATCCATGGATGATTGTATTGAGATTCCTCTGAGGTTTCCCTTATATAAAATGGTGTACTATTTGCAGCTGGACGTGGTAGCTTACACTTTTAAATCCCAGCACACCTTTAATGCTAGCACTTGGGAGGCAGAGGTAGGAGGATTGCCATGGGTTCAAGTCCACCCTGAGACTACATAGTGAATTCCAGGTCAGCCTGGGCTAGAGTGAGACCCTACCTCGAAAAACCAAAACAAACAAACAAAAAAACCCAAGTATAATTTCTTAATAGAGTATAAATTCTGACCAAAAATAATTGAATATGACTTTTTGTTTTTTTAATGACTTTTATGCTTTTAATTTTTTTTTTTTTCTAGCTAGGGTTTCACTCTAGCCCAGGCTAACCTGGAATTCACTATTTAGTCTCAGGGTGGCCTCGAACTCATGGTGATCCTCCTCCGTCTGCCTCCTGAGTCCTGGGTTTAAAGGCATGCACCACCACACCCAGCTTATGCTTTTAATTTTTATGACAGGGTTTCATTCTGTATTGTAGGCTGGCCTGGAACTTGTGGTGATCCTCCTGCCTGGCTAAATAATTGAATGTGAAACTGAAAGTATTTTTTGATTGAAGATGATTTGATATTTACTTTTTGTGTGTTTTCTCAATTTAGCAAATATAAATTATTGCTCAGTGAGAATCACTCAATGGTGAAAGTTTATTCCAGTTATGAAGTGGATACCAAGTTACTTTCTCTGATACACTTACCTGTTAAAGAGTCTCGAGATTATTACTCATTGACGGACATTATTGCAAATGGACACAGTCTTGATGGGAGGACCATTAACGTGCTTGCAGCTGTGAAATCGGTAAGTCAGTAGGTGGAAGCCCCAGGAAAACCACATGCAGTTTAGTGGGGCCCTCTGTCATCTTATTTATTTGTAATGTAGTGGTCAATACCAGTTGAGCTTTTTTTCCTCTTTACTTTGGTTGTTAGTAAGTTGAATTAAGAAAATGATAATGGGGCTGGAGAGATGGCTTAGTGGTTAAGCGCTTGCCTGTGAAGCCTAAGGACCCCAGTTTGAGGCTCGATTCCCCAGGACTCACGTTTGACAGATGCACAAGGGGCGCACGTGTCTGGAGTTCATTTGCAGTGGCTGGAGACCCTGGTGTGTCCATTCTCTCTCTCTCTCTCCCTGTCGCACTCAAATAAATATGAATAAACAACAAAAAAATGTAAAAAAAAATGATAATTGGGGCTGGAGAGAAGGTTTAGTGGTTAAGGAGCTTGCCTGCATAGCCTGAGGACCCAGGTTTGAGTCCACAGATCCTACATAAGCCAAATGCTCAAGGTGATGCGTGCACAAGGTCACACATGTGCATAAGGTGGGACATGTGTTGAGTTTGATTACAGTGGCTGGAAGCCCTGGTATGCCAATTATCTCTCTCTCTCTCTCTCATAAAAAATAAATTAAATTAAAAAAAAGAAAATGATAATGGGCTAGAGAGATGGTTTAGCAGTTAAGGTATTTGCCTATGAAGCCCAAGGACCCAGGTTCAATTTCCCAGAACCAATGTAAGCCAGATGCACATGGTGGTTCATGTGTCTGGTGTTCGTTTGCAGCAGCTGGAGGCCCTGGTGCACCTATTCTTTCTATAGCTAGCTAGCTAGCTGGCTGGCTGACTGGCTGGATATCTATCTATCTATCTATCTATCTATCTATCTATCTATCTATCTACCTACCTACCTACCTACCTACCTACCTCTTTCTCCCTCTCTCAAATAAATAAAAATATTTTTTTAAAAAAAGATGGGTGTAGTGGCATACACCTTTAATCCCAGGACTCGGGAGGCAAAGGTAATAGGAGGATCACCATGAGTTCCAGGCCACCCTGAGAATACAGAGTGAATTCCAGGTCAGCCTGGGCTAGAGTGAGACCCTACCTTGAAAAGCCAATAAAAAAAAGGACTCCTTACAATGTGTTCTACCCAGACACAAAATGGCCTGAATATCCATGACCTCACAGTGCCTGACACTACCTACACAAGACGATCATAAGAAGAGGAAAAGATCATGACATCAAAATAAAAGAAACTGATTGAGAGGGTGAGGGGATATGATGGAGAATGGAGTTTTAAAGAGGAAAGTGGGGGTGGGGGAGGGAATTACCATGGGATATTGTTTGCAATCATGGAAGTTGTTAATAAAAAAATAAAAATAAAGAAAGAAAGTGACCAGGCATGGTGATGCATGCCTTTAATCCCAGCACTTGGGTGGCAGAGGTAGGAGGATCGCCATGAGTTGGAGGCCACCCTGAGACTACATAGTGAATTCCAGGTCAGCCTGGGCTAGAGTGAGACCCTACCTTGAAAAACCAAAAAAAAAAAAAAAAAAGGAAATCAACTTCACAGGGTGGGGGATGGATTTGGCTCCATGGTAGAGCTTTTCCAGCATTTGTGAAATCCAAGTTCCATCCCCATCCCTAGCATGACAAAACTAAAAAACAAGCAAACATTTAAAAAAAAAAATGGGGGCTGAGGAAATGGCTTAGAGGTTAAGGCATTTGCTTGTGAAGCCAAAGGACCCTGGTTCAATTCTCCAGAACCTACATATGCCAGATGCACAAGAGGGCACATGCATCTGGAATTCATTTGCAGTGCCCATTCGCTCTCTCTTTCTCCCTATCTGCCTCTTCCTTTCTATCTATCAACTAAATGAGTAAATAAAAACCCAGCTAGGCATGGTAGCATACACCTTTAATCCCAGCTCTCAGGAAGCAGTGGTAGGAAGATCGCTGTGAGTTCCAGGCCAGCCTGAGACTGCATAGTGAATTCCAGGTCAGCTTGGGCCAGAGTGAAACCCTACCTGGAAAAAAACAATAAGTAAATAAA
Organism: Jaculus jaculus; assembly: GCF_020740685.1. Lineage (NCBI taxonomy): Eukaryota > Metazoa > Chordata > Mammalia > Rodentia > Dipodidae > Jaculus > Jaculus jaculus. The sequence goes on from NC_059112.1 coordinate 111,303,033, forward strand.
GCTTCACAAAATAAAGCATGTTCAGAAAATTAGACTTAGTGTTGTTTAGGATAGAGAAATGGATACCATATATGACAACTTTAAATAAGGAGAGTTCACTTTCTAGGCCATTTCTGTCAGTCCTTGTAAGCTTCATGTTCTGTGGCACCAGTTCCCCATAGCTTTCTGTAACACCAACACGTTTGTAATGTGATTAAGACCTGTCAGTATGACCATAAACAAACCTCTGCAAGAAACCATTCAAGAACCTGATGCCCTCTTTTGTACATCACACTTCTTTTTGTGCTTTTTCCCCCTCTTCTTTTCATTCTTTTTATCACACTTTTATGAGAGGATCCCCCATCCATGCCACTGGGGGGCTGCAATGGAGCTTTGTCCTGACTTCTTTTTTCAAGACAGAGTTCTGATATGTATCCCAGGCTGACCTCAAACTCACGTCAGTTCTCGTGCTTCAGCCTCCTTAATGCTGAGATCACAGGCACATGCCACCATGCCTGGCTGTCCTGTTTCTTAACAAATAAGACTCATGTATATCTCTGTGTCTCTCTTCAAAGTGTACAATTTCTTTCTTTCTTTTTTTTTGGAGGGGTAGGGTTTTTTTTAGGGTGGAGGGTTTTTTTTTTTTTTGAGGTACTGTCTCACTTCTCAGTTGAGTTCAGGCTGACCTGGAACTCACTCTGTAGTCCCAGGCTGGCCTGGAACTCACAGCGATCCTTCTATGTCTCTCAAGTGCTGGGATTAAAGGCATATGCCACCATGCTGGGCCTTTTTTAAAAAAAAATTTCTGTTTTTATTTTTTAGAGAGAGATATTGAGAATTGGCAGGCCAGGGCTTCAGCCACTACAGTTGAACTCCAGACACTTGTGCCACCTAGTGTGTATATGAAACCTTGTGCTTTGTGTCACCTTTGTGTGTCTGGTTTATGTGGGATCTGGAGAGAGATTGAACATGAATCCTTAGGTTTCACAGGCAAGCACCTTAACCACTAAGCTATCTCTCCAGCCCCAAAGTGCATAATTTCTAAGTTCAGCTAAATATACCTAGTTTAGGCAGAAAGTATCTTTAAATTATCAAATATGGGGATGAAGAGATGGCTTAGCTATTAAGGTGCTTGCTTGCCTATGAAGTCTAAGGACCCAGGTTCAATTCTCCAGGTCCCATGTAAGCCAGGTGCACATAGTGGAGCATGTGTCTGGAGTTCGTTTGCAGTGGCTAGAGGCCCTTATGCACCCATTCTCTCTCTCTCTTATTCTCCCTTTTTCTAATAATAAATAAAAATAAATCAGAAGCTAGGCGAGGTGGTGCATGCCTTTAATCCCAGCACTCGAGAGGCAGAGGTAGGAGGATTGCTGTGAGTTTGAGGCCACCCTGAGATTACATAGTGGATTTCAGGTCAGCCTGGGCTAGAGTGAGATCCTACCTCAAAAATAAAAAAATAAATAAATCAGAAAAAAAATGACTGCAAAGTTGTGCTCTACAGGAGGCCTACTTGAGCAATAAGGTCTCTTTTCCCCATGAAGTCATCCTGGTTCTTTGAAAAAAATTATCAAAAATGAATTGTACTTTCTCTTTTAGTATTTAAAATTTAATTTTTTAAAGCATTTTATTTTTTAATCCCAGCACTTTGGAGGCAGAGGTAGGAGGATCACTGTGAGTTTGAGGCCACCCTGAGAATACATAGTGAATTCCAGGTCAGCCTAGGCTAGAGTGAGGCCCTACCTCGGAAAAAAAAAATTATATGTGTGTGTGTATGTATATAAATATGTGTGTGTGTGCGTGTGTGTGTGTGTGTAATTTATTTATTTATTGTATTGAGAGGGAAAGAGGGAGGAGAGAGAGAATGAGTGCACCAGGGCCTCTAGCCCTTGCAAACAAATTCCAAATGCATGCACCACCTTGTGCATCTAGCTTACATAGGTATTGGGGAATTCAACCTGGGTCCTTAGACTTCACAAGCAAGAGCAAAGGCCTTAACCACTAAGCAATCTCTTCAGTCCCCAATTTAATGTTTAAAAGGTGAGCATTTGAGCCAGGCGTGGTAATGCATGCTTTTAATCCCAGCACATGGAAGGCAGAGGTAGGAGGATCGCCATGAGTTCAAGGCCAGCCTGAGACTCCATACTAAGTTCCAGGTCAGTCTGAGCTACAGTGAGACCGTAGCTCCAAAACAAACAAACAAACAAACAAGCAAGCAAACAAACAAACGGTGAGCATTTAATTACTTATATCAGCAAATATCTAGGTACCTCTACATCTATAGGAGAGGAATAATGATTTCTTTTAATTTTTAAGGTTGCAGAGCCAAAATACTTTACAACTTCAGACAGAAGAAAAGGCCAGAGATGTGAAGTTAAACTCTTTGATGAAACAGAGCCTTATTTTGTAATGACATGGTAAACTCTACATCTTTCACAAACTATGATATCCTACTTTTATTACAGAACATTTTTATTTTATAAAAAATAGAATTTTGGAGCTGGGCGTGGTGGCACACGCCTTTAATCCTACCACTTGGGAGGCAGAGGTAGGAGGATTGCTATGAGTTCGAGGCCACCCTAAGACTACATAGTGAATTCCAGGTCAGCCTGAGCTAGAGTGAGACCCTACCTCAAAAAAGAAAAAAGAAAAAAAAAAAAAGGAATTTTGGGCTGGAGAGATGGCTTAGCAGTTAAGGCATTTGCCTGCAAAACCAAAAGACCTTGGTTCGTTTCCCTAGGACCCACATAAGGCAGATGCACAAGGTGGCATATGTGTCTGGAGTTTGTTTGCAATGGCTGAAGGCCCTGGTGCGCCCATTCTCAATCTCTCTCTTTCTCCCCCTGTGTCTTTCTCTCTCTCAAATAAATTAAAAAAAAGAATTTTATGGGGCTGGGGTGAGGGCTCAGCAGGTAAAGTGGTTGCAATGCAGGCATGAATACTGAGTTTGGATTCCCAGCACCAGTGCAAAATGCTGGTGTGTACCTCTAATTCTAGTGCTGGGGAGCTGGAGCTGGAGGATCCTGGGGACTTGCTGGCTAGCTAGTTTGTACAAACTGGTGAGCTGGAGAGCAGCTGCAGAAGATACCTGATGCCCAACTCTGGCTTCTGCCTGCATATACACACACGCATTCACATCTTCACACACATGCACCTACACACATATAAACACACACATACTCAGGCATACCACATACATATGCAGAAAAGGATTTCATATCAAGAGAGATGTAATGATAGAAGATACATGACTCTAAAAAATAAGTCTCTCTTTTGGGAGGTGATTTTTTTTGAGGTTTTTTTCAAGGTGGGGTCTCAGTCTAGCCCAGGCTGGCCTGAAACTTACTCTGTAATCCCAGGCTGGCCTTGAACTCATGGCGATTCTCATACCTTTGCATCCTGGATGTTGGAATTAAAGGTGTGTACCACCATGCCCAGCTTAACCTCTTTCTCTCTCTCTTTTTATTATTTAATTTAATTTATTTGAGAGAGAGAGGGGCAGAGAGAGAAAATGGGTGCACCAGGGCCTCTAGCCCCTGCAAATGAACTCCTTGTGCATCTGGCTTATGTGGGTCCTGGGGAATTGAACCAAAGTCCTTTGGCTTTGCAGGCAAGTGCCTTAACCACTAAGCAATCTCTCCAGCCCAAAACCTCTCTCTTGAATGTTGTTATAGGCTCTGCTTTAGATGGCATAGAATGGCTTAGTGGGCCAGATGTGGTGGCCCATGCCTGAGTATTGGGTACCAAAACAGTCTGGAAAGTGCTTTCTGTCCATCAAGTCACCAGAGCTATTTATCCATTTGGGTTAGAACGTTTGACTTTAAAGACTTTATTCTTTTAGTTATTTAGTTCTATCTAGTCGGGAGTGACCAAGTGCTGGGAAGTAACTAAGTGCAGAACTCGTGTTGGGACAAATACGCTGAAGAGTCACTGACACATAGATGTTTGGCACACTGTCTTAGCTTCTGTCTTTGACTACCTGGGAATTGTTAACCCATGAGGCATGTTTTTTAATGTGTTAGTTTTTTAGGGGGTCTTTTTGGGAGGAATGCATTACTACCAGATTTTTCTAAGATATTCACTTTGTATCACTTCCTTTTAAACAAATGCAGTTGGGATAATGAATCCATTCTACTTGCACAGAGCTGGGTGCCACGAGAAACAGGTATAATTCAATGGTTGTATTCATAATATTTGTCATTTTATTCCCTCACATGTTAATTTTAAAATGTTTTCTCCAAACAGTGATATTTGCTTCAGATGTACGAATAAGTTTTAACAAATTTCAGAACTGCATGACAGCCACGGTGATCTCAAAAACAATTATCACAACTAATCCAGGTAAACAGCTTTTTGGTGCTCACTGTTTTGGAAATGATCATGAACATGTGCCAAATCTGCATGCTGTATTTAAGAATGACAATGCGACTTGGATTGTAAAAAGCTACTTACTTTATGGTGACTGAGAAGCAAAAAGATAAACAGGAAGGGGTCAGGGGTAAGTATACCCTTCAGAGACATTCCACTCTAATTGGGCCCTGCGTTCTATAGCCCATTCAGCTATGCATTCATCAATAGATTAACCCATTGATGAGGCCAGAACTATCAGGAGCCAATTACCTCTCAATAACACCACAGGCTGGGAAACCCCTGAGCCATCTCTTCAGCCCTGACCTAGAACTTCTGATCCTCTTACCTCCGCCTTCCAAGTGCTAGGACTGTAAGCATGGCCGTTATGTCCAGGAGGTTGTGGGGAGCATTTTATATCAAAACCATAAGACTTAGCTTTGTTGGGGGGGAGCAGTGAAAACACTTAAGATCTGCACTCAGGATTTTTCAAGAATGCAGAACAAGGGGCTTGGGAAAATGGCTCAGCAGTTAAAGGTGCTTGCTTACAATGTCTGCCTGCTTGGGCTCAGTTTCCCAGTACCTACATAAAGCCAGATGCACAAAGTGGTAGATGCGCCTGGAGTTGGTATGCAGTGGCAGAAGGCACTCTAGTGTACCCAAACTCTCTCTCTCAAATAAATAAAAGTAAAAAAAAAAAATGCAAAACAATATTGCATTATAGTATTACTAATTATAGTTGATAGTTGTACATTAGAGCTCTTGAATATATTCTTTCAAAGAGAAAAATATAATGAAGAGTATTCATAAGGGTGTTTAAACTTGATTGCTTGTTTAAGTCAGCCATATTTTAAATTTTCTGGGTATACCTACCTTGTAGAAATTAAGAACCTATAAATGGCTTAGGTTTAGAGCCTAGACAAGATGTTATATTTTCCTTTTCCTTCCTCTGCTCTAAGTGTGGGAATTCTGTCTCCCCACCTCTTCTCTGCCCAAGACAGTCTGGTCACCTTCTCCTTAGTAGGGGTCTGCACTCTACCCTTTTGGCCAGCTTTGGTTCCAACAGGCTCATTGGTCTGATTGTGGTAGCAAGACAAGCGTCAACAACATAGTGAGTTTGAGGCCATCCTGGGCTACATGAGACCCTGTTTCAAAAACAATAAACATTGCCATAGCAAACAAACAAAAAACACCTGGTTTCTTTCTTTTATTTTTCTTTTTTCTCTTTTTGTTGTTTTTTGAGGTAGGGTCTCACTCTAGCCTAGGCTGACCTGGAATTCACTATGTAGTCTCTGGGTGGCCTCAAACTCATGACGGTCCTCCTACCTCTGCCTTCTGAGTGCTGGGATTAAAGGCATGTGCCACCATGCCTGGCCCTCATTTTTTAAAAAAAACTTTTTATTGACAGCTTCCATAATTATAGACAATAAACAATTCCCTCCCTTATCCCATTTCTTCCCCTCTCAAATCCACCTTGCATCAAATCCCTCCCCCCTTTCAATTAGTCTCTCTTTTATTTTGATGTCATCCTCTTTTCTTCCTATTATAAAGCTCTTGTGTAGGTAGTGTCAGGCACTGTGAGATCATGGATGTCAAGGACATTTTGTGTCTGAAGATTGTATTATAAGCACTTTTACCCTTCCTTTGGCTCTTACATTCTTTCCACCACCTCTTCTGGCAATGGACTCTGAATCTTGGAAGGTGTGATAGAAATGTCTTAGTGCTAAACACTCCACTGTCATTTCTTCTCAGCACTATGGTGACTTTTGAGTCATCCCAGTGGTCACTGCCATATGGAAAGAGAAGCTTCTCTAACCACAAATGATACTATCATTAATATTTGGGCATAAACACTAAGAAAAGTGTTTACAGGGCAGTTTGGTGGGCATAATATATTCATTTAGCCAGACAACAGCAGGCATTACTCCCCTAGGGCTTATGACCGCCCCTTCTATAGGCTTTTGACTAGGTGTTCAGCACCAGGAATGTATTCCCTCCAATGGAATGGGCCTCCAATCAAATTAGAGAGTTGTTGGGTTCCCCGATAACAGACATGCCACTGTTGCACCACTTAACACATTTGGTCTGGCTGGCTAGCCTTAAGGTTTGCAATGTCCACTACTGTTTACCACCATTGAAGACATCTCTCTTCCATAGGGCTGTGTGCAGCATAGCTTTTTCTTGCTTTCTGGTCAACTGACAGAAAAAAGACAGGCATGGTAGCTCACACCTGTAATCTCAACCCTCAGGTGGTAAAGGCAGGCAGATCTCTGTGAGTCTGAAGCCAGCCTGATCTACATAGCTGGATCCTATCTTTAAACAATAAAATCAGGGACTACATAAAAGAATTAAAAGGAACCTATAAAACTACTATATAGAAATAATTATGTCTGTTACATATATTCTTCCAGATAATTTTGTATATTGTTTTTCAGTTAAGAAGAGTTTTATACCAGATAGTTCTACAAAGCTGCTCTTTGTTTTGTTTGTTTGTTTTGAGGTAGGACCTTACTATACCCCAGGCTGACTTGGAACTCACTCTCTAGTTCCAGTTTGGCCTTGAACTTGCAAGGATCCTTCTACCTCTTCCTCCTAAGGCCAAGCTTCTCTTTTCATGGGCAACACCTGGTATACATTTCTCCATTTTTATCAGAATTCTCCCTCATGCCAGGCATGGAGGTGCACGCCTTTAATCTCAGCACTTGGGAAGCAGAGGTAGGAGGATCACTAGGAGTTTGAGGTCAGTCTAAGACCACATAGTGAATTCCAGGCCAGCCTGGTCTAGAGTGAGACTCAAAAAAAAAAAAAAAAAAATTCTCCCTCACATTGCTAATGGCTGAATTATATTCTGTTTAGTTACATTCTTATATGGCTTCACTTTTTTTGTTGTTTTTATTTTTCAAGGTAGGGTCTCCCTCTAGCCCAGCTGACCTGGAATTCACTCGAGTCTCAGGGTGGCCTTGAACTCACAGCGATCCTCCTATTTCTGCTTCCTGAGTGCTGGGATTAAAGGCATATGCCACCATAGCCAGCTCACTTCACTTTTGACAAAAATAATTTTAAAAACATAATTATTTTAAAAATAATCAGTTTGCTTTTTTGTCATTTTTTTTAATTTAAGATACTCCAGAAGCTAATATTCTACTGAATTTTATAAGAGAAAATAAGGAAACAAATGTGCTGGCTGATGAACTTGACAGTTATTTAAAAGAATCCATAAACTGTAAGTGACCTTTAAAATACCTTTTGTTACACCTAAAGAGATAAATATAATATGTGCACATATATATAGAGAGAGGAGAGTAATTATTTTTCAGTGTTGGAGGTCAGACTCGGGACCTAATACATGCTAGGCAAGTGCTGTACCACTTTTGGGTTTTTTTCGTTTGTTTTTTTCAAGGTAGGGTCTCACTCTAGCTCAGGCTGACCTGGAATTCCTATGTAGTCTCAGGGTGGCCTCGAACTCATGGCGATCCTCCTACTCTGCCTCCTGTGTGCTGGGATTAAATGCGTGTGCCACCATGCCCGGCTTCAATCTCCTTTTAAAAACCAAAAGTGGATAATCTGGGTGTGGTGGCATGGAGATTGAATCTACAAAGTTTTGATTTGGTGTGGTAAAATATATTTTATTAACTACTGTATTTCCACTTTTTTTGCAAGAGGTTTCTTTTGTAATTTGTTTTATTTATTCTAGAGAGAGAGAAAGGCAGCTAGAGAAAGGGCTAGAGAAATGGATGCACCAGGGCCTTCAGCTGCTGCAAATGAACTTATTTGTTTATTTGTTTATGAAACAGAAAGAAGCAGGCAGAGAGAGAGAAAGAGAGTGAGTGAGTATGAGATTGCCAGGGCCTCCTGTCACTGCAAACAAACTCCAGATGCATGTACTACTTTGTGCATCTGGCTTTACATGGGTACTAGGGAATTAAGCCCAGGATGTCAGGGTTTTTATTATTATTATTATTATTATTATTATTATTATTATTATTATTATTTTGTTAGTTTTGTATTCAGCAAATACAGGCAGTTTGGTACCATTATTAGGCTCATCCGTGACCTACCACCTCCCCATTGGCCCCTCCTTGTTGAGGTATATGGGTCATGTATTGTGGAGTTAGCCCACAGTTATTGGTACGATAAATGTCTCTGCATATCATGACCCAACATGTGGCCCTGACATTCTTTCTGCCCCCTCTTCCGCAAATTTCCCTGAGCCATGTTGGTTTCATTTTTGGTCTGCTTTAGTGATGAGGTGTTGGGGGCCTCTGAGGCTCTGGCTCTCTGATTTGGTAGGAGTTGATTTTTCTCTGTGTTGGTCTCCTTTCCCCTTGTGCTGGTATCCAGTTCATCAGGAAAACAGCACCCTTGCTTGTCTGGCCAATTTTCCTTAGTTTCAGTCGGGGCCCTTTTGAGGTATGATGGGGTGGCTCTGTCCTTAGGATCTGCATCTATCTTTCTTTCCTCGGGATTTGCAGCGCAGCTAGGCGGTCGCCATCTTTAAGATGTCAGGTTTTACAAACAAGTGCCTTTAACCTCTGAGCCATATCTCCACTTCTTACCTTTTTCATACTATCATTTGATGGTCAGAAATGCTTTATTATTATTATTTTTTTGAGGTAGGGCTTCGCTTTAGCCCAGGCTGACCTGGAATTCAGTATGTAGTCTCAGGTGGCTTTGAACTCATGGTGATCCTCATTTATTTATTGATTTATTTTTGTTTTTTTGAGGTAGGATCTCACTGTGTGATAGGTGAATCACTGTGAGTTCAAGGCTTCCTTGAGGCTACACAGTGAATTCCAGGTCAGCCTGGGCTAGAGTGAGTAGGAGGATGGCTGTTGGTTTGAGGCCACCCTGAGACTATATAGTGAGCCTGAGCTAGAGTGAAATTTCTTTCTTTTCTTTCTTTCTTTCTTTCTTTCTTTCTTTCTTTCTTTCTTTCTTTCTTTCTTTTTTTTTTTTTTGATAGGGTCTCGCTCTAGCCCAGGCTAACCTGGAATTCACTATGGAGTCTCAGGGTGGTCTTGAACTCACAGCGATCCCCCTACCTCTGCCTCCCAGTGCTGGGATTAAAGGCATGCGCCACCACGCTCAGCTATTTATTTTATTTGTTTATTTTTATTTATTTATTTGAGAGTGACAAACAGACACAGAGAGACAGAGGCAGAGAGAGAGAGAGAGAGAGAGAGAGAATGGGCATGTCAGGGTCTCCAGCCATTGCAAACTAACTCCAGATGTATACACTGCCTTGTGCATCTGGCTTACGTGGGTCCTGGAGAATCAAGCCTTGAACTGGGGTCCTTAGGCTTCACAGGCAAGCACTTAACTGATAAGCTATCTTTCCAGCCCCTATTTATTAATTAAAAAAAAATTTTTAGGAAAGCCCAACAGATTGACCTTTTTTTTTTCAGATTGGCCTTTTTTAATTTAATTTTTTATTTACTTGAAAGAGACAGACAGACAGAAAGAGGCAGAGAGAGAGAGAGAGAAAGAGAGAGAGAGAGAGAAAGAATGGGCACACAAGGGCCTCCAGCCACTGCAAATGAACTCCAGATGCATGTGGCCCCTTGTGCATCTGGCTTATGTGGGTACTGGAGAATTGAACCATGATCCTTTGGCTTTGCAGGCAAACACCTTAAATGCCAAGCCATCTCTCCAACCCCCTCCCCCTTTTTTTGAGGTACGGTCTCACTCTAGCACAGGCTGACCTGAAATTCACTATGTAGTCTCAGGTTGGCCACGTACTCACAGTGATCCTCTCCTACCTCTGCCTCCAGAGTGGTGGGATTAAAGACGTGTGCCACCACACCAGGCCTAGACTGGCCTTTTCGTAATGAAAGAGAGAGAGTTGGCACGCCAGGGCCTCTAGCTACTGTAATTGAACTTCAGACATGTGCACCAACTTGTGTGCATATGCAACCTTGCATGCTTGCATCACCTTGTGCATCTGGCTTACATGGGACTTGGAGAACCAAACATGGGTCTTTAGGCTTCACAGGCAAGTGTCTTAACCACTAAGCCATCTGTCAAGCCCAGAAAAATCTTTTTTTTTTTTTTTTTTTTTTGGTCTTTCGAGGTAGGGTCTCACTTTGGTCCAGGCTGACCTGGAATTCACTATGTAGTCTCAGGGTATCCTCGAACTCAAAGTGATACTCCTACCTCTGCCTCCCAAGTGCTAGGATTAAAGGCGTGCACCACCACACCCAGCTCCAGAAATTCTTTATCTAATGACAACTAACTTCTCATTTTCATTTTTGCTTATTTTGTAGTTTTATATGCATTTATATTATCAGTGTTGATACAGCAAATAGAACATTTCTGTTAAGCTACTTGAATGTTCTTATTTGAACATCATAGCATTTCTATTTGTATGGAATCCTTTGTAGGTCTTACAATTTATATGGAGCTGGAATGTTTGTGTTTTTTTTTTTAGTGAATACTATAGTTGATGTCTATACAGTGAAACAATTAAAGACAAACGTGAAGACTGAAGGAAACGCTGACCCTTTCTATGGCATTCTTTATGCTTACATTTCTACACTGAACATTGATGATGAAACTACGAAAGTAGTGAGAAATAGATGGTAAAGACACTTCATTTTTAAAATTTTATTATTGACATTTCATTTTTACTAAATTCAGTTTTTTTTAAATATATTTTATTTATTTGATAGAGAGAAAGAGAGAGAGAGAGAGAATGGGCATGCCAGGGCCTCCAGCCACTGCAAACGAACTCCAGACACATGCACCCCCTTTTACATCTGGCTTATGTGGGTCCTGGAAAGTTGAACTGGGATCCTTTGGCTTTGCAGGCAAACGCCTTAACCACTAAGCCACCTCTCTAGCCCAGTAAATTCATTTTTAACGTTTTTATTATTCTATTTATTTACATATTTATTTGAGAGGGGGAGATACAGAGAATGGGCCTGCCAGGTAAATTTATTTTTTATTTACTTATTTTTTAATATTTTATTCTTATTTTTATTTATTTGAGAGAAAGGCAGAGAAGGAGGGAGGGAGAGAGGAAGAGAAGAGAAGAAGAGGGAGAATGGGCACACTAGAGCCTCTAGCCACTGGAAACAAACTCCAGATGCATGTATCACTTTGTGCATCTGGCTTATGTGGGTCCTGGAGAATCAAACCTGGGTCCTTTGGCTTTGCAGGCAAATGTCTTAGCCACTAAGCCATCTCTCCAATCCCCTATAACTTTATTTTTAAAAGAAATAATTAGCCGGGTATGGCCGGGTATGGTGGTGCATGCTGTCGATACCAGCACTCGGGAGGCAGAGGTAGATCTCTGGGAGTTTGAAGCCAGCATGTGACCACAGTGAGTTCCAGGTTACCCTGGGCTACAGTAAGACCCTATTTTGAAAAAAAAGAAGAAGTAGAAGAAATAGTAACAAATATAGACTCCACAGTAGTTAAAGCTATTCTTTGCCATAACAGTAGTTATTTGAAAGAAATATATAAATGAATAAACTGTAATTAAAAGTTTCAGAGCTAGGTGTGGTAGCACATACGTTTAATCCCAGCACTTGAGAGGCAGGGTTAGGAGGATTGCTCTGAATTCGAGGCTAGTCTAGAACTACTGTGAGTCCCAGGTTATCCTTGGCTAGAGTGAGACCCTACCTTGAAAAAACTGAAAAGAAAAAGTTTCTATGCCAAACTATTTAGATTCAAAGATTAGAACTGACTTTTAGAGCTGGGTATGTAGCTCAGTATAGTACTTACCTAACACAAATGAGGCTGTGGGCTCAATTCCTAGCAACACACACAGTGACAAAGTAAAATAGGACCACCATATTTCTGCAATCCTAAAAGATGATAATAATAAACCCTGAATCCCTGAAACTTTTATCTGTGATGACAGACTTGTCTTATAATTTGTCAGAAAACAGTTTTGCTTGTCATGTCTTATAGCAAGCAATATGATAACAGTGCTTCAATTTTCTTCCAACTGCATGATGCATATGACCTTTATAGCAATTACCTTCTTGTTGCTGGGATAAAACACTCAACCAGAGGCAATGTATGGGAGGAAAGGGTTTACTTTGGCTCATAGTTTTAAAAAATATTTTATTTGAGAGAGAAAGAAGCAGACAGAGAGGAAAAAGAAAAAAGAAAGAGAGAGAGAGAGAGAGAGAGAGAGAGAGAATGGACATGCCAGGCCTCCAGCCATTGCAAGTAAACTCCAGATGCATGTGCCAATTTGTGCATCTGGTTTTATGTGGATATTGGGTAATTGAACCTGACCGTTAGGCTTTACAGGCAAATGCCTTAACCACTGTGCAATCTCTCCATCCCTGGTTTTACTTTTGAGAGGAAGTTTCGTCATGGCAAGGAAAGCATGACTGGCAGCTCAGTGTCACAGCTCCACAGCAGCAGAAAAAAGTAGTCTAAGTGCTGGGCTTGGAACTGGACTGTTACCCTAAAGCCTACCCTCAGTGTGACACACCTCCTCCAGGAGGGTTCCACCTCCCAAAAGCACAATAACCTTCCTAAATTGCCACCAGCTGGGGACCAACTACTCCAACCACACGGGTTATGAGGGACATTTTACAAACTACCACACTCTCCAGCCTCTCCTGGTCACCATTAGTAACTCCTTACATAAAAAGTAAACTCCAGAAGATTTAATAATCTTAACCAAGTGATGATGCTTTGGCAAGAAACATCTAAAAAATTATAAAAGTTTCTCTATGGATCTTTTAAAAAAGATTTATTTGCATGCAGTTTCTCTGTGTGTGGACAGAGGATGCTGCAGACCTATGTGGTGAGCACAATTTCTGCCCTCAGAATTTCCAGTGTAGGGCTGGAGAGATGGTTTAGCGGTTAAGCGCTTGCCTGTGAAGCCTAAGGACCCCGGTTCGAGGCTCGGTTCCCCAGGTCCCACGTTAGCCAGATGCACAAGGGGGCGCACGCGTCTGGAGTTCGTTTGCAGAGGCTGGAAGCCCTGGCGCGCCCATTCTCTCTCTCCCTCTATCTGTCTTTCTCTCATCTGTCGCTCTCAAAAAAAAAAAAAAAAAAAAATTAAAAAAAAAAAAAAAAGAATTTCCAGTGTGCTGGCTAGGGTAGACATCAGGAAGAGCCCATAGGGAAAGAGACAGCTAGGTCTCAGGAAGGAAGGAAGCAGACAATGAGGCTGGTGTTGCATGCTGGAAATGAGTCGTGTTGTTTCCGTGCGTGCCTCACTTTCTGTGCAGCCTGAGCTTCAGTGAGCACTCAGGCTCAATTATTTTTTGTTTGTTTGCTTTTGTTTTTTTTCAAGGTAAGGTCTTGCTCTAGCCCAGGCTGACCTGGAATTCACTATGTAGTCTCAGGGTGGCCTCAAACTCATGACAATCCTCCTACTTCTGCCTCCCAAGTGCTGGAATTAAAGGCGTCTACCACCACACCTGGACTGTGCTTAGATTTTTTTTTTTTCGAGGTAGGGTCTCCCTCTGGTACAGGCTGACCTGGAATTAACTATGTAGTCTCAGGATGGCCTTGAAATGGTGATCCTCCTACCTCTGCCTCTCTAATGCTGGGATTTTTTGTTTTTTTTTTTTCTTAATGAGAGCAACAGACAGAGAAAGAAGGGTGGGGGAGAGAATGGGCGCGCCAGAGACTCCAGCCACTGCAAACAAACTTCAGACGCATGCTCCATCTTGTGCATCTGGCTTATGTGGGTACTGGGGAACCCAGCCTTGAATCAGGATCCTTAGGCTTCACAGACAAGCACTTAACCACTAAGCCATCTCTAGCCCATTTTGTGATATTTTTTTTGGTTTCGTTTTTTGTTTTTTTTAATTGCTTAATGCTGAGATTAAAGACATGCACCAGCACACCTGGCCTGTGCTGTACTTTTTAAGGGCTAACTCTGCTAACGACCAAATGTGTCACCTAGGATTATTACATTGTTATAGCCTGTGTTTCTTTTCAGCTCCAGCTGTGGTTATCTTGTAAATGAAGCCTCCAACACTTGTACAATTTGCAACAAAGATTCTTCTGGACTTAAATCTGTTTTTCTCAGCTTTGATATGCTGATTGATCTTACCGACCATACAGGAACACTCCATTCTTGCAGTCTTACGGGAAGTGTTGCTGAAGAAACTTTGGGCTGCACGGTAAAGAGCAAAAAGGAAGAAATGTCTAGAATTATTTCCAAATTGAATATTCCTCCTTAAGTTATAGATTTTGTTTTTTTCGAGGTAGGGTCTCTAGCTCAGGCTGGAGGCCTGGCATGTCCATTCTCTCTCTCTCTCTCTTTTTCTTTTTCTTCTCTGTCTGCTTCTTTCTCTCTCAAATAAAATATTTTTTAAAACTATGAGCCAAAGTAAACCCTTTCATCCCATACATTGCCTCTGGTTGAGTGTTTTATCCCAGCAACAAGAAGGTAATTGCTATAAAGGTCATATGCATCATGCAGTTGGAAGAAAATTGTACTCTCAGAAGTATAGATTACTTTGTTGAATATTTGATAGAAATCAGTTAATTAATAAAGAGGTCTGGAGCTGGAGGGATGGCTTAGTGGCTAAGGTATTTGCCTGCAAAGCCAAAGGACCCAGGTTCAATTCTCCAGGACCCGCATTAGCCAGATGCAGAAGGGAGTATATGCGTCTGGAGTTCGTCTGCAGTGGCTGGAGGCCCTGGTGCACCCATTCTTTCTCTCTCTCTCTCTCTCTCTGTCCCTCCCTTCCTCATTCCCTCTTTCTTTGTCAAATAAATAAATATAAAATATTTACATAAAATAAAATAAAGAGGTCTGGGAAAAGCCATCTTGGTTTAAACAATATATATATATATTATATATTATATATATATATATATATAAATAAAATTTGTTTGTTTGTTTGTTTTTCGAGGTTGAGTCTGGCCCAGGCTGGTCAGGAATTCACTATGTAGGCTCAGGCTGGCCTCAAACTCACTGCAATCCTCCTACCTCTGCCTCCCGGGTGCTGGGATTACAGGCGTGGGCCACCACACCTGGCTTTAAACACCATGATTTGAATGGACAAGTAGTTACATGATCTATTAAAATCCCAGCTAATCTTGACTATTATAAATATCCACTGAGGCCTTCAGCCAGATGGAGGACTAAGTTTGATACCTTATATAGTCAGGGAATGATGAGTAAACATGCTGGAGATGTTGATTGACACACATGCTATGCCAGGAGGCTATACTGGTTGGCAAAATTTCTCTTTCCCAGCTTGTGTTCTCCCCATGGTCTGTAGCTACAGGCACTTGGAGATTGGCATGTTTTTGTTTTTTTCCAAGGTAGGGTCTCACTGTAGCACAGGCTGACCTGAAACTCTGTAGTCTCAGGTGGGCCTTAAATTCAGTGATCCTCTTACTTCTTACTTCTGCCTCTCCAGTGCTGGGATTAAAGGTGTATGCCACCACATCTGGCTTCTGGCATAGTTTTTATGATTAAAACCAGGTCATAAAACTTAACCTCAGGGCTGGAGAGATGGTTTAGCAGTCAAGGCACTTGCCAGCAAAGCCTAAGGACCCAGGTTTGATTCCAAGTACCCACATAAAACCAGATACACAAAGTGGTACATGCATCTGAAGTTTGTTTGCAGTGGCTGGAGGCTCTGCTGCACCCATTTCTCTCTCTCTTTTTTATTTTATTTATTTATTTACTTATTTATTTAGTTTTTCAAGGTAGGGTTTAACTGTAGCACAGGCTGACCTGGAATTCACTACATAGTCTCAGGGTGGCCTTGAATTTATGGCGATCCTCCTACCTCTGCCTCCCTAGTGCTGTGATTAAAGGTGTGTGCAACCACGCCGGCAAAATCTCTCTTAAAGAAAGAAAGAAAAAAAATTTTTGTTCATTTTTATTTATTTATTTGAGAGCAGCAGAGAGAGAAAGAGGCAGAGAGAGAGAGAATGGGCATGCCAGGGCCTCCAGCCATTGCAAACGAACTCCAGATGCATGCATCCCCTTGTGCATCTGGCTAACATGGGTCCTGGGGAATCGAGCCTCAAACTGGGGTCCTTGGACTTCACAGGCAAGCACTTAACCACTAAGCCATCTCTCCGGCCCAAGAAAGAAAAATTTAAATATATTTTATTTTTATTTATTTATTTGACAGAGAAACACAGAGAGAAAGAGATATAATGGGTGTGCCAGGGCCTCCAGCCACTGCAAATGAACTCCAGATGAGTGCACCCCCTTGTGCATCTGGCTAACATGGGTCCTGGGGAATCAAACCTAGGTTCTTTGGCTTTGCAGGCAAATGCCTTAACCACTAAGCCATCCCTCCAGCCCATTTTTTTTTTAATTAAAAAAAACATTTAAGCCAGGCATGGTGGTGCATGCTTTTAATCCCAGCACTTGGGAGGCAGAGGTAGGAAGGAGGATTGCCATGAGTTCGAGGCCAGTCTGAGACTACATAGTGAATTCCAGGTCAGCCTCAGTTAGAGCAAGACCCTACCTTGAAAAATCAAAAAAAAAAAAAAATTTATTTATTTATTTGAGAAAGAGGCAGGTGGAGAGGGAGGGGAAGGGGGAAGAAAGAAAGAGAATGGGCACACTAGGGCCTCTAGCACTGCAAATGAACTCCAAATGCATGCACCACCTTGTGTATCTGGTTTATGTGGGTACTGGGGAATGGAACCTAGATCCTTAGGCTTTGCAGGTAAGCACCTTAACAACTAAGCCATCTCTGGAGTCCAAATAAAAAACATATGTTTAAAATTTACCATCAAATGTTAACTCCAAATTCTGCTTCCACTGTATTGAGAGGAGTTTTCCCTGCTAAACCCCTAACTGGCTTTAGAACTTCTGGTAATAGCCTTTGGTGCCTTATCTACTCTGTCAAAAGAATTGAGCCATAATTACTAGGAATAAAATTCCTATTCTACTGAGCAAGTTTTGTCAAAGTGAGTCATCTATGTATGCTCTAGAAATATTTGTTTAATCTTTAAATTTTTTTTAAATTTAGTTATTAGAGGCAGAGAGAGGGAGAGAATGAGAATGGGTATGCCAGGGCTTCTAGCCACTGCAAACAAACTCCAGATGCATGCGCCCCCTTGTGCATCTGGCTAACGTGGGTCCTGGGGAATTGAACCTGGGTCCTTTGGCTTTGTAGACAAGCACCTTAACCACTAAGTCACCCCTCCAGCCTGTTTAATTTTTTTAAAAATATTTTATATATTTTATTTATTTATTTGAGAGAGAGGCAGATGATGTGTGAGAGAGAATGGATATGCCAGGTCCTCTAGCCACTGCAAACAAACTCCAGATGCATGTGCCATTTTGTATATCTGGCTTATGTGGGTACTGGGGGATCAAACCTGGGTCCTTAAGCTTTGCAGGCAAGTTCCTTAACCACTAAGCCATCTCTAGTCCTTAAAAATATTTTTATTGGGCTGGGCATGGTGGCACATACCTTTAATCTCAGCACTTGGGAGGCAGAGGTAGGAGGATCAACATGAGTTTGAGGCCAGCCTGGGTCTACTGAGTGAGTTCGAGGACAGTTTGGGCTAGAGTGAGACCCTACCTTGAAAAAAAATATATTTTTATTGGGGCTGGAGATATGGCTCAGCAGTTAAGGCACTTGCCTGCAAAGTCTAACAATCCATGTTTGATTCCCCAGTACCCATGTAAAGCCAGATGCAGAAAGAGGAGCAAATATCTGGAGTTCATTTGCAGTGACTAGAGGCCCTGGCATGCCCACATTCTCTCTCTCTCTTTCACTCTCTCTCTCTCACCTCTCTACTTATAAATAAATAAATGAAAATGTTTGTTTATTTATTTATGAGAGAGAGTGTTATGGGCATGCTAGGTCCTCTTGCCAGTATAAATAAATCCTACACCCATGAACCACTTTGTGAATCTGGCTTTACATGGGTACTGGGGATTGAACCCAGGCCAGCAGGCTTTGCAAGCAAGTGCTTTTGACCATGGAACCATCTCCCCAGCCCTATTTATTTGATCTTTTTGTTCACCAGGTGAATGAGTTTCTTGCAATGACAAGTGAACAGAAAACAACACTGAAGTGGAAGTTCCTTTTGGAAAGAAGCAAACTTTATTTAAAGGTGAGTGTATTTTATGGTAGGGTTATTTTATAAATCCAAAAGTATATACATATATATGATTTTTTTTCAGAGTGAACCAATGGCATTTTAAATCCTTAGCAAGTGCTCCACTCCTGAGTTTCACCCCAGCCCAGAATTTATTGTTTATTTTTCATTCATTTGCAAGCAGAAGAGACAGAGAGAAAAAGAGACACAGAGAGAATGGGCACACCAGGGCCTTCAGCTTCACATGGGTACTGGGAAATCAAATCTGGGGTCATTAGGCTTTGCAGACAAGCACCTGGTCTATTGAGCCATCTCCCCAACTCAAGAATTTATTATTTTTAATGAAGTTCAGAAGTGAATTATGATGGCTCATGCCTTTAATCCCAGCACTCTTGAGACTGAGGTAGGAGAATTGCTGTGAATCTAGGCCAGTCTGGTGCTACAGAGTGAATTCCAGGTCAGCATGGGATAGAGTAAAACCCTGACTCAAAATGAAAAAATAAAAACAAGATGGGCATGGTTGTGCATGCCTTTAATCCCAGCATTTGGGAGGCAGTGGTAGGAAGATCAGTGTGAGTTCGAGGCCAGCCTGAGACTACATAGTGAATTCCAGGTCAGCCTGGGCTAGAGTGAGACACTACCTCGGGGGTGCGGGGGAGAAAGAAAAAGTAAAATAAATAAAATAAAAATTTCCAGTTCCCAGATGTGCAGAAAGATTTGGCTACCATAAAAACAATGGCAACAATTAGGTTTCCCCACATAGTACAAAGGGAGTTAGAAATGACACCAAGTAGACTAATAAAGAAATGTCCTGAATTGGAGAGATGGCTTAGCAGTTAAGGCACTTGCCTGTGAGGCCTAAGGACCCATGTTCAACTCTCCAGGTCCCACATAAGCTAGATGCACAAAGGTAACACAAGGCACAAGGTCACACATGTGCTCAAGGCGTTGCACATGTCTGGAGCTAGGTTACAGTGGCTTGAGGCCCTGAATTGGCTTGAGCCAGTTCTCAGTCTCTCTCTCTCTCTCTCTCTCTCTTTCTCTCTTTCTCTCTCTCTCTATCTATCCATATCTTTCTCTCTCTCTCTCTCTCTCACATAAAAAAAAGGGGAGGTCAGTCTGTTGGGCTTGCCTTAAAAATAAAAAACAAAACAAAACAAAAACTGCTTTGATGTCAACTTTAGAACTGGAGTGAAAACTGGGGCCATGCGCAAGCTCACTTCAGGGAAGTAAAAAATAGCAGCTCAGCTCCTACCTTTTGAGTTGAAATGCATGGGGGTGTGAACCCAGTCCCATCATATCTCAGCCTGTGTGAACGACCCCAGGAAGTTAGTGAGCTTCTCTCAGCCTGAAAGATTCTGTGACCCTACAGCTGTGAAGAACGGGCACTGACTCCTGAGGCACCAGCAACCCTTGGTGTTGGAGGATCACAGAATCTTCCTGAAGATGTGGGAAGCAGACGAATGCATGACAAGCTCCTGCTCTCCTTCCCAGGTCACCTGTGAGAGGAAACTAGCCAGTGTTACCTCCTTCCCACCATGCTTTGCAGTGCTTTCTCCTGTACTCCTGAAAGTTACTGAGCTCCCGTTTATGTGAGTGATATCTGCTGACCATATATATATATATATATATATATTTTTTTTTTTTTTTTTTTTTTTTTTCAGGTAGGGTCTCACTCTAGCCCAGGCTGACTTGGAACTCACTCTGTAGTCCCAGGCTGGCCTCAAATTCACAGCAGTCTTCCTACCTCTGCCTCCTGAGTGCTGGGATTAAGGGTGTGCACCACCATGCCTGGCTTTAAATTTTTTTTTAAATTTTCTTTTGAGTGAGACCCTCTCTTAAAATACAAAACAAACAAACAAACAAAAAACCTAGAAGAGATAATTTAAGAAATAAAAACTGGATGCCAGGTGTGGTGGCGCACGCCGTTAATCCCAGCACTCAGGAGGCAGAGGTAGGAGGATTGCCATGAGTTTAAGGCTACCCTGAGACAACATAGTGAGTTCCCGGTCAGCCTGGACTAGAGTGAGACCCTACCTTGAAAAACAAAAAAAATAAAATAAAATAAAAACTGGGCTGGAAAGGTTTCTCAGTGGTTAAGGCGCTTGCCTACAAAGCTTAATAACCCAGGTTTGATTCCTCAGTACCCATGTAAAGACAGGTACACAAACTGGCACATGCATCTAAGTTCGTTTGCAGCAGCTAGAGGCCCTGACATGCCACTCTCTCTCTCTCTGGTCTCTCTTTTTCTCTTACCTCCCTCTGTTTGCAAATAAATTAAAAAAAATAAGAATCTATGTTACTTGACAAATTAAATAAAAACAAAGTGTGCCAGCCAGGCAAAGTGGTTCACATCTATAATCTTAACACTCAGGAGGTGGAGACAGGAGGATCTAGAGTTCAAAGTCATCTTTGGCTACATAGCCAACTTCTAGGCCACATGTGACCCTGTCTCAAAAAAAATTAAAAACCACTGAACGTGGTGGTGTACACCTTTAATCCCAGCATTAGGGAAGTAGAGGTAGGAGGATTGCTGTGAGTTTGAGGCCAGCCTGAGAATACAGAGTGAATTCTAGGTCAGCCTGGGCTAGAGTGAGACACCACCTTGAAAAACCAAAAATAAAAAAGAAATCAAAATCAAAAACCCCAAACAACAAAGTATGTTTATATAGATTGAACATTTTATGTACTTCTCATTTTTCAATTGAAAATAACTTCTAATTAAAATGATTCCAAGCTGGGTCTGGCAAGTGCATGTCTATAATCTCAGCACTTGTGAAGCTGAGACAGGAGGAACAGGACTTTGATCAAGTCAGCCTGAGCTACATAGCCAGACCAGCTCTCAAAAAAAAAAAAAGTTTTTTGTTTTTTTTTTTTTGACTGGGTATGGTGGCACACACTTTAATTCCAGCACCTGGGAAGCAGAGGTAGGAGGATTGCTGTGAGTTTGAGGCCAGCCTGGGACTACAGTGAGACCCTATCTTGAAAAAACAAACAGCCACCCCCCTGCACCAGAAGGAAAAAAAAACAAAAACAGTTTTGCCATTCTTTCTTTGTGGTCATTGCTGTTCAACTGTATGTAAAGTTGATGCTTAAAGCTAACCCCCTCTCTCTGTCTCTTCTCCCTCAGCTTGTTTCCTCACACAGAGCAAGGGGTGGGCTGAAGGTTAGCATACTCTCCTGTAAGCTCGCAGATCCTGCTGAAGCAAGTAGGAAGTTACCTGGACAAGGGCACATTTAAAACCAATTTTCTTCTAAACTCTGGAAAAGTACAAGGGTTGAACACTTAACATGGAATGTTAGTTTGATCATTATGGATGTAATTGCATTTTGTCTACATGTAGTCATTGTGTTTCATGGATGGTCACTGTTGCCTTCAGAGTTGTTTGGCTTCGTAGAAGGCCATTTCTACCTACTTTGCCATCTTTTCCCAAGTTGGAAATGTTCCCATGTATTAATAAGAGTTACTCTGGGCTGGGGAGATGGCTTAGTGGTTAAGCGCTTGCCTGTGAAGCCTAAGGACACCGGTTCAAGGCTCGATTCCCCAGGACCCATGTTAGCCAGATGCACAAGGGGGCCCACGCATCTGGAGTTCGTTTGCAGTGGCTGGAAGCCCTGGCACACCCATTCTCTCTCTCTCTCTCTCTCTCTCTCTCTCTCTCTCTCTCTCTCTCTGCCTCCTTCTCTCTGTCTGTCACTCTCAAGTAAATAAATAAAAAAAGTAAACAAAAAAAGTTTTAAAAAAAGATTTACTCTTCCTCCCAGATGGGAATAAGTTCTTCTTTTGTTTTGGTGCTCTGAAAAGGTTAGAGCCTCTCCAAATGTCTTTCCTGAAGTGTGGTAGCACTTGTTGCCTGACAGGGCACTGCAAGGGCTCTTGGTGCAGATGGGAACAGCAGCAGTCACAGGCAAGCCAGAGCAGTTGCTTGCCCTCACCTTCAGTGATGACACACTGGGGCTACCTGCTGTCTACAAAGGATTGCTGACTCAGGGTTGACATTTATGAGCCTGAATCAACTGGGAGGAGACCAGCTTCAAAAGCTATAGGAGTGGTTCTCCAGTCTCAAAAACCTTGAAGAGGTTGCCTACTCAAGACATTAGGGCAACAGCGGCTTTTCATGCCAGTCTTCTCTGTAGCAGCCCAGGGCACAGCACTCCGCTTATACTGACTGAGCTGCTTGTGTCATCACTGCTCTCTGTGAAGACCCTCAGCTGAGCACTGACTGCTGCCTGCAGGGTCTCCCAACTTCAGAACTGACACAGACTCCCAAAGTGAGTATTGGAAACTCTCACGAAGCTGGTGTTGGGTGTCACACTTGCCTTGTCTAATTTTTTCTCTAGTTTTTACTAAATGCAGTCTTGAAGGATAAACACCAGGTGATGATCCTGGTGTGTCCCAGTTGAAGCTGAGAAAGATGGCCTGATGAAGAGCTTTCTCACATCCTTCTTGGGGAAGGAGGTGGGGTTCAGTGTAGAGTGACAGGGATGGAGGGACAAAGAAGGAACAGTGATTCACATCTGTTGTGAGCTAAGCAAGAGCAGGCATGGACTATATTAGTCAACCTACCAGATAAATAATCTTGAAGGTAGAAATATTCATCTTGTCTCATAATTCCAGACCTGGTCTATTGGTCTCATTGCCTTGGACTTGAGAAGACTCAACTTATGAGGCTGGGAAGGAGAGAGAGAGAGAACGAAGAGGAGAGGAGGGGAGGGGAGAGGAAGGTGTAGTGGTTTGATTCAGGTGTCCCCTATAAACTTAGGTGTTCTGAATGCTAGGTTCCCAGCTGATGGAGATTTGGGAATTAATACCTCCTGGAGGTAGTGTGTTGATGGGGGCGGGCTTATGGGTATTATAGCCAGCGTCCCCTAGCCAGGGTTTGGCATACTCTCCTGTTTCTATTGTCCACCTGATGTTGGCCAGGGGGTGATATCCATCATATGCACATCCCATCATTTTCCCCTGCAATCATGGAGCTGGAGCTTCTTCTTGAGTCTATAAGCTCAAATAAACCTTTTTCCCATAAGCTGTTCTTGATCCAGTGATTTATGCCAGCACTGTGAACCTGACTGCAGCAGTAATGTTGGTAACCAAGGAGTGGTGCCATTTGCTGTTTGAAACCTTGGCCTAAGAGACACCTTGCAGTGCTGTAAGTACAGCTTGATGGATTATTCTGGTCAGAGTTTCAAGACCTGAATGCAGTAAGAACTATGGACTGTGAGGTTTGACTTATGAGGGTGAAAAGGAGCTTTGTCTGGACTGGGCTAGAAGAAGTTTGTGTGAGAGGCTTGCTGTTATGCCTGTGTCCTGAGAACCTGTGCAGGGTTGCAGTGCATAGAAACAGACTGTTGTGAGCAGAGAGACACGACACAGAAAGAAATCTTTGGGCCAAAACTGCTGCTATTTAGCTGCAGCTGTATGGGAGATCACAACCATTGTGATTTGGCTAGCTGAACTGCATTGAGACAACAGAAAGAATGCAGTCCTATGAAGGGGCCTCAGTGCTGAAGGAGTGTCCTGTTCTTCCAGGTCTGCTTTATTCCCCCCTGGACTAATAAATTGGCACCCTACCTGGTATTATGGAGTATAAGAAATGCAGGAAAGAGAGGGTCAATGAGTTTGCAATGTGGTCTTGTATTTTGGAAATGGCTGTGGACAGTGTGAAGCAGGTTTGCTGGATGCTTGCATGAAGATCCATTGGAATTAGGAGGATGAACCATGGGTTGCAATGGAGACCCAGTGGAGATACTGGGACCACGAGATGGCTGCTAAGGAGAGCTACTGCCTGGATGAAGTTTTCCAGGACTGTGAGTAGCCTAGCTGGAGGGGTGGAGTTGGAACTCCAAAGACTTGTTGCTGGTTAGAATTATCTGACTTGAAGACTTTTCACTGACTAGAGTTGTTGGACTTGGAGCTAACAGAGTTTGATGTTTGCCCTGTTTAAATCTTGTATTGGTTGAATATTTCTTTCTTTTTTTGGGAGGGGGGTTGAGGTAGGGTCTCACTGTAGCTCAGGCTGACCTGGAATTCACTATGTAGTCTCAGGGTGGCCTTGAACTCACAGTGATCCTCCTACCTCTGCCACCACACCCAGTGAAAAATATATTTTTATTTTATTTATTTACTTACTTGAGTGTGAGGGGGAGACAGAGAAAGAGAATGGCACATCAGGGTCTCCAGCCACTGAAAATGAACTCCAGATGCATGTGCCACCTTGTGCATCTGGCTAATGTGGGCATTGGAGAATCAAACCTGGGTCCTTAGGCTTTGATGACAAGTGCCTTAACTGCTAAGCCACCATTCCAGCTCTGGTTGAATATTTCTTTGCTATGCCCAATGTCATCTTTTGCAGTGAGCGTTTATCTTGTGCCATTATGGGTATTTTTATTTTTATTTTGGTATTATGACTCAGTTAAAAGACCTTGGATTATGGGGATGTTTGAACATCATTAGGATTGATAAAAACTATGGGAACTTTTAAAGTTGGACTGAATGTATTGCATTTTACATCTGGATGGTTATCAGTTTGTGGGGGCCAGGGACAGAACGTGGTGGTTTGATTCAGGTGTTCCTCATAAACGTAGGTGATCTGAATGCTAGGTTCCCAACTGATGGAGATTTGGAAGTTAACGCCTCCTGGAGGCAGTGTGTTTTTGGGGGCGGGCTTAAGGGTGTTATAGCCAGTTTCCCCTTGCCAGTGTTTGGCACACTCACTCTCCTGTTCCTGTTGTCCACCTGATGTTTGCCAGCGGGTGATGTCCACCCTCTGCTCATGCCATTTTCTTCCCCTGCCATCATAGAGCTTCCCCTCGAGTCTGTAAGCCAAAATAAACCTTTTTCCCACAAGCTGCTTTTGGTTGGGTGATTTTTGCCAGTAATGTGAACCTGACTGCAACAGAAGGAGAAAGGAGAGAGAGATGGTGACCTGGAACAAAATAAGATTACCAAGAGCAGGCCCCAAGGGGCCCTTCCTTCCACTGGATTCACCTCCTAAATCGTTCTCCTCTCATCAATCCTCTCCACTCTTCTCCTCCACCCTCTATTTCACTCCTTCTCTCCTCCTTCTTCCTCTTTCTTTTTTTTCTCTCTCCTCCCCCACCCCCATTTCAGGAGGCTCTTTCTGTGTAGCAGGCTGGCACTAAATTTCTAATCTTCCTGGCTCAGCCCTGAGAGTGCTGGGATTATATACCGCTGACCTACCTCTTCAGTTTCCTCTTTACCTTAATTTTTGTGAGGAAAGGTCTCATGCTAGTCCAGGCTGACCTGAAACTCACTCTATAGCATAGGCTAGACTTGAACTCAGAGACCTTTCTGAGTGCTGAGATTAAAGGCCTGAGCCACCACACCTTGCTTCTATTTTTTCTGTTATTTAAAAAATATTTGGCCGGGCATGGTGGCACACACCTTTAATCCTAGCACTCAGGAGGCAGAGGTAGGAGGATTGCCATGAGTTTGAGGCCACCCTGGGACTCCATAGTGGATTCCAGGTTAGCCTGGGCTAGAGTGAGACCCCACCTTGAAACCCGCTCCCCCCAAAAAATTATTTATTTGTTTGAGAGTGAGTGGAAGAAAAAAAGAGAGGAAGAAGCAGACAGAGAGAGAATGGGCACACCAGGCCTCCAGCCACTGCAAATGAACTACAGATACCTCTGCCACCTTCTGCATATGGTTTACGTGGGTACTGAGGTATTGAACCTGGGTCCTTAGGCTTTGCAGGAAAGTGTCTTGACCACTAACCCATCTCTCCATCCTTTTTTTTTTCTTTTGTTATTTTGAGAGTATTTTGTGGGGTTCTTAAGTCTGTGTGGTGGTGAGGGGAGGCATGTCTGAGGCTAATCCTATCTACCCGGTGGTTCTTACAGTCTTTCCACCCCTTCTGCAATGTTCCCCGAGCCTTTGTGGGCATGTTAGAATCTGATTTAATGTTGAATCCCCTGTAGCCTCTGGATTTGTTTGCTGAGATTTGAGTGACCACCGTGTCTGCCAATGTCTCCCTGGAGCAGTGAGAGTCTCTTCTACAATGACTCCTGGGCTCCTACAGATGTAGTAGAGGCAATCCATCTCATGATAAGCAGTTGCTGTCTTGACTTGGTGTATTGGTCAGAGCCTTCTTGATCTGCCCACATCCTAGAAGTAATTCAGGGCAACTAAGCCTTTAGCACAAGGCTTTTGGCTCCCTAAATAAGTCCCTTGACCAGGAGCTCAGGACTGAGGGTGAGAGGAGGATGCTGTCTAGATGTGTAGGGGCTACTGAGATAGGGTTTGGATTCTCATCCCCAGAAATAGGTCTGAGAGCACTAGATCTGGCTCCTGGGTCCCCAGCCTCAGCTACTTCATTTCCTATACAGAGAGGTATTCTCATGTGGGCACACTGGAGTGCTGTTCCAGCCACGGTGCAGTCGGTCAGTATGTGGCCAGTAGGGGGCTCTCAATTACCTCCTCACATCCCAGAACCAGCACAAAGCCAGCCCTTTGCCAAGGTGTAGAAACCTACAAGGCCAAGTGTCAAGCCACACTGAGTCTAAGGCGTCACAAAACTCACACTTTTGTGAATGAACATTACAAAATCAGCCAATAATTTCTTCTTGTCCCGGTGGCTAAAATTAAGTGCAAAATTAACCAGCATCTAAAGTTCCATTGCAGATTAGCCAGAACGCAGGCACTCAAGGAAACCGAAAAGAGGCATTGCACATCCTCACCAATGGCTATGTCTTCTTGTTTCCCACTTGCTCCAGGGACTGCTTTTCTATTGGCCTCTGCTGAGCTGTAGGGCTCATGTTGCTTTTTATGAATAGTTAAATGATTAGGTGACTTTCCCTCAGGGTCATTTCAGTACAGTTTCCTTTGCAATTCTGTGTTGTGGGTTTATTCATTCCATCTTTTGCACATAGTAGAAATACCATTACTCATCCTGAGAAATACTGTGTTGTTTTGCTTCTCAATTTTTAAATGAAGTTTTATAATTGTTATATAAAAAGCTAGAAAATCATAAATAACATAAAAAGAGAACCCATAATTTCCCATTCCACATTTTCCAACTGGTAGGTCAAACTTTTTTTTTTTTTTTTTTTTCCTGAGGTAGGGTCTTCCTCTAGCCCAAGCTGACCTGGAATTCACTCTGTAGTCTCAGGCTGGTCTCTAACTCACAGCAATCCTCCTACCTCAGCCTCCAAAGTGCTGGGATTAAAGGCATGTACCACCATGCCCGGCAGGTCATGGTTTTTGTATGCATTTTTGTTTTTATTCTTAGGAAACATACATAGCACAACTTTACTATTTTAACCATTTGCAACCCAGTAGCTCAATTTACATTCATGATGCTGTTCATCTTTCATCTCCCTCCTTTCCTAGACCTTGTCCTATGGTAGTCAGCTTCATGTTGTTGGGACAAACATGGAAACCAAGCACAGTTGAGGGGAGGAAGGGTTTATTTCAAGCTTACAAATCCAGGGGAAGTTCCATCTATGGTGGGAGAAGTTGCTTCCATGCATCCAAGCAGAGAGAAACACCCAAACAGCCAGCAAAAGCCAAAAGTAGCAAGTACAAAACTGACAGCAACAAAAGAGGCTCAGGCAGAGCTCGGATCTCTCTGCATACTTTTTGGCTGGAATTCAGATCAGCCTCCAACACACTTAGGGGTAGAGTCCAGGATCCACCCCCAGTGACCCCTCCTCCAGCCAGCTGGCTGAAGACAAGCTTTAATAAAACACCTGAGGGGCTGGAGGGATGGCTTAGCAGTAAGCCAGAAGACCCAGGTTCAATTACCCAGGACCCATATAAGCCAGGTGCACAAGGTGGCACATGCATCTGGAGTTTGTTAGCAGCAGCTGAAGGCCCTGGCACACCCATTCTCTCTCTATCTGCCTCTGCTCCTCTCCATCTCAAATAAATAAAATAAATATTTAAAAAACCACCTCATGTGCAGGGTGTGGTGGTGCATGCCTCCCAGCACTTGGGAGACAGAGGTAGGAGGATTGCCATGAGCTCAAGGCCACCCTGAGACCACATAATAAATTCCAGGTCAGCCTGGGCTAGAGCAAGATGCTACCTCAAAAAACAACAACAAAAAACAAACAAACAGCAACAACAACAACAAAAAAAAAAAACCTGAGTTTATGGAGGAAATACATTCAAATTATCATACCTCTCCATTTGGGTAACCTCTCCTATATGTTTTGTCCCTGTGAAGGGTTCTGTTCAGTGCTCTCCGTGTAGGTACTTAGACTCATACATATAGTTTATGATAAATAAATATTCATGAAGGCGCATTCCAGACGCATGTACTTAGTCCAAGATAAACATCATTTAGGAAGGTTCTTAGACTCATGTGATTAGGTCAAAATAAATATCAGACTGGAGAGATGGTTCAGCAGTTAAGGTGTTTTCTTGCAAAGCCTAATAGCTTAGGTTTGATTCTCCAGTTCCCAAGTAAAGCCAGACTCACAATGTGGCACATATGTGTGGAGTTTGTTTGCAAAAGTGGCACGCCCATTGTTTCTATCTCTTTCTCTCTCTCTCTCTGCTTGCAAATAAATAAATAAATAAAGATAAATAGGGCTGGAGAGATGGCTTAGCGGTTAAGCATGCATCTGGAGTTTGTTGCAACAGCTGGAGACCCTGACATGCCCATTCTGCCTGTCTCTCTTCTTTCTACCTCTCTCTGCTTGCAAATAAATAAATAAATAATTAATTAATAAATACTAAAGTTGAGGGGCTGGCTCAGTGGCTAAAGGCATCTGCTTTCAAAGCCTTATGGCCCAGTTTTGATTTCCAGTACCACAAAAAGCCAGATGTACAATGTGGTGCATGCCTCTGGAGTTTGTTTGCAGTGGCTCTGGTGTGTCCATACTCAATCTCTGTATTACTGTCCCTGTCTCTATCTCAAACCACACACACACACACACACACACAGAGAGAGAGAGAGAGAGAGAGAGAGAGAAAGAAACAAAGAGAGTAAAGTTGACATTTATCTGGCACATCTGGTGATATATTGGAGTGGCATCTCAGTTTTATATTTTGTTTCAGTATACTTAGTCAAACATGCTAAAACCTTCATCTATTTTATTTTTATTTTATTTTATTTTATTTTTTGGCTTTTTCAAGGTAGGGTTTCACTCTGGCCAGGCTGACCTGGAATTCACTATGGAGACTCAGGGTGGCCTCGAACTCACAGTGATCCTCCTACCTCTGCCTCCCAAGTGCTGGGATTAAAGGCATGCGCCACCACATCCGGCTACCTTCATCTATTTTAAAGGGAAAGAAGAAAATACTGAAACTATAAAACTCTAGAAAAAAATTCAAACTATGCAATTCATATAACAATATTGCCAAAATGAGGGCTAACAAAAATTATAAGCCTCAGCCTTACGGTGATACTTATTTATCATGGACTAAGCTCATGAGTCTAAAGCACTTTAAATGAATGATAATTATTTATCTTTATTTTTTTTTAATTTTTATTTATTTATTTATTTGAGAGCGACAGACACAGAGAGAAAGACAGATAGAGGGAGAGAGAGAGAATGGGCGCGCCAGGGCCTCCAGCCTCTGCAAATGAACTCCAGACGTGTGCACCCCCTTGTGCATCTGGCTAACGTGGGTCCTGGGGAATTGAGCCTCGAACTGGGGTCCTTAGGCTTGACAGGCAAACACTTAACCACCACGCCATCTCCCAGCCCTACTTTTTTTTTTTTTTTTAATTGGTTGGTTGGTTGTTTTTCAAGGTAGTGTTTCACTCTAGCCCAGGCTGGCCTGGAATTCACTGTGGAGTCTCAGGCTGGCTTCAAACTCATAGTGATCCTCCTACCTTGGCCTCCTAAGTACTGGGATTAAAGGTGTGCACCACCATGCCCAGTTACTTTACTATTTTTAATTATCACTATTATTGCTCTGTGTGTGTGTATGTGTGTGTATGGGCATGCAGAGGCCTTGGGATTGGTGCCCTCTTCCCACCTTGCTTGAGATTGGGTCTCCATTGTTTGGCTGTGTGAATGCCAGACTCTGTGAGCATTAGGATTTTTCTGATTTTGCCTCCCATTGAGATATGCACATTGGGATTATAGATGGTTTTATGTGGGTACTGGGCATCTGAACTCCAGTCAGCAGGCTTAAGAAGCCTTTACCCATGCAGCCTTCTTCTCAGTCCTCTTAAGTATTAAAAGGGATACAATTAAAACCACCATAGACCTAATGGGTGTGGTGGCACACACCTTTAATCCCAGCACTTGCAAGGCAGAGGAAGGAGGATCACTGTGAGTTTGAGGCCACCCTGAGACTGCATAGTGAATTCCAGGTCAGCCTGGGCTAGAGTGAAACTCTACCTCGGAAAAACAAACAAACAAACAAACAAACAAACAAACAAACAAACAAACACCCCACCATAGTCAGTCCTCATACTGAATCTTGGCTAGAGTGTGGTGGGGTTGGGGACATTCTACAACTGTTGTCAAGTACAAGTTGGCATATATTTTCCTCCACAACTTGACAAAATGCATCTAGAATTTTCATTGCAAGTCAGCTGACGAGTTTCTTGTCCATTTGTCTCCTGTGGAAATGAACAAGTGTCCAGTACTATTTCCAGGCTGGTCCCTGCCTCCGTGTTCCTAAGAGTGAAGCGTTAGGAGCTGTGGGGAATGTTAGTCTGCACCAAGGCCCCACTCACTTGAGAGTTTGAGGGGACCCCCTAGCTTCTGTGAGGGGCCAGAAAGCGGACCTTAGTAGGCAGCCTGCACTAGTAAGTGTTCCCTCCCCTTGGAGCCCCACTCCTGCTCTAATTCCTCTTCCTGTTTAGCTGCTGTGTCTCGCCTTTCCACTTTCACTACCCTTCTCCCACATGCATCCCTTCAATAAATCACCTGGGCAACAATTTCCATCTTATGCTTCTGAGGCACATGACCTAAAAGGATGCAGCCATTAAAGATGATCATAAACCGGGCATGGAGGCACACCCCTTTAATCCCAGCACTTGGGAGGCAGAGGTAGGAGGATTACCGTGATCCTCACCATCCTGAGATTATGTAGTGAATTCCAGATCACCCTGAGCCACTGAGACCCTACCTTGGAAAACCAAAAAAAAAAAGATGACCATATCCATCTGTGTTCACTGACCTGAAAAGATGTTCATAACACATGGAGTGAAAGTGTACAGTCTCTCCTTTTCTGTGCTTGGGATTAGTAAATCCAGATTTACTATCCTAGCACTATTGATAGCTAAATTCTCCCATTTGAAAACAAAACAAAACAAAACAAAACAAACCTTTTTGGGGCTGGAGAGATAGCTTAGCAGTTAAGGTACTTGCCTGGGAAGCCTAAGGACCCAGGTTCAACTCCCCAGAACCCATGTAAGCCCTATGGACAAGTTGACACATGTGCACAAGGTGGTACATGCGTCTGGAGTTCGATGGCAGTGTCTAGAAGCCGTGGCACCTCAACTCTTTCTCTCACTAAAAAACAAACACCTTTTTGAAGGGCTGGACAGATGCCTTAGCAGTTAAGGTGCTTCCCTGCGAAGTCTAAGGACACACGTTTGACTCCCCAGATCTCACGTAAGTCGGAGATGCACAAGGTGCTGCATATGCAAGGTTGCACATGTGCACAAGGTGGTGCACACATCTGATGTTTGATTGCAGAGGCTGGAGGCCCTGGTGTGCCAAATTTTCTCTCTCTCTCATAAAAAAAAAAAAAAAGAAAACAAAACCTTTTTGAGACAGGCTTTACTAATTAAGCAGAATGCCCTTGTAACTTCTGAGGCCCAGATAGGCCTTGGACTCCATTCAGACCCTCTCACCTGACAGTCCTGAGATTACAGGACTGCAGCACTGGGCCTAGCATGTCCACTACCACGCCTGGCTTCGGCCTTGGGTTTTGATTTTTGCATTCAAGGACTCTGTGTGCTACACCGCTGATGTCAGGTGTTTGTGACTAAGCTTTCTCCACTGCTGAGGGAACATTGACCCCACAGGCCCTGGATACTCCCTGGGTGCTGGCTTAAACCTTCACCTGCTTAACTGGTGTTTGTATTTCAGCTGAACCTTGTACTTATAGCTAGACTAACAGTACATGTTCAGTGTGAGCATACCCTTTCCACCTGTGAGAACCCAGCCAAAAGAATTAACAAATGAGCTTATCCCACCAGCAAATAATGAGACAATCCCAATGTCTAAAACCAGAGGACTGACCTAGAGTCTCATATAATCAATGAAAACCACAGTTCAGAAATATGTTGACTGATGTGGAGAAGCTGCAATAGCCAGAGTAAAAATCAGGATTGAGGGCTGGAGAGATGGCTTGGCAGTTAAGGCACTTGCCTACAAAGCCTAAGGACCCATGCTGGACTCTCCAGGTCCCACGTAAGTCAGACGCACAAGATGATACTAGTGCGTAAGGTTGCACATGCGCACAAGATGGCGCATGCTTTTGGAGTTTGACTGCAAATGGCTAGAGGCCCTGGTGTGACAATTCTCTCATAAAAAAAAAAAAAGACAGTCTGTTGGGTCTCAAAAAAAAACAAAAAAGTCAGGATTGAAAACTACAGAGGTTGTGGTTTATGCCTATAATTCCAGCAGTACACAGGTGACTAAAGACTGTGAGTTCCAGGCCAGCTTGGGCTACATGGTGAGAACCATCTTGGGGAAGAAAGAGTATAGTGGGAGTAAATTCTATGTATTTCCATTCTCATCCACACCAGACCTGCAAGAATCCACACCAAATGCTTAGCTTTGGCTGTCTCTAGGGAGATGAAAGTTTAGGCGTTTTGTTGCTTTTGCTAATCTGTATTCCATAACACTTCTGTAATAAATGCACATTGCCAGGCAATTATTATTTATTTGAGAGACAGACAAAAAGAGAGA
Organism: Jaculus jaculus; assembly: GCF_020740685.1. NCBI lineage: Eukaryota > Metazoa > Chordata > Mammalia > Rodentia > Dipodidae > Jaculus > Jaculus jaculus. The sequence continues at coordinate 111,336,216 of NC_059112.1, forward strand.
GAGAATGGGCACACCAGGCATCCTGCCACTGCAAATGAACTCCACATGCATGTACCACCTTGTGCATCTGGCTTATGTGAGTAATGGGGAATTGAACCCGGCTCCTTAGGCTTCGCAGGCAAATGCCTTAACTGCTGAGCCATCTCCAGCCATTTGCTAAGCAATTAAATGAACTATTTTTTTGAGGCAAGCCCAACAGACTGGCCTTTTTTTTTTCAGAGTGAGAGAATGGGCATGCCAGGTCCTCCAGTCACTGCAATCGAACTCCAGACGCGTTTCCCCACCCTTGTGAGTATATGCAACCTGTGTCACTTTGTGCATCTGGCTTACATGGGACCTGGAGAATCTAACATGAATCCTTAGGCTTTGCAGGTAAGTGCCTTAACCACTAAGCAATCTCTCCAGCCCTAAATAAATTATTAGAAAATAAAATATTGGGGGCTGGGGAGATGGTTCAGTGGTTAAAGGCATTTACATACAAAGCCTATCTCCTAGTACCCACATAAAGCCACATGCACTTTGTGAAGCATATGTTTTGAGTTCATTTGTAGCAGCAAGAGGCCCTGGCATGCCCATTCTCTCTCTGAAAAGAAGGAAGAAAGAAGAAAGAAAGGAAGGGAGGGAGAGAGGGTTAATGAGTCAGGCGTGGTGGCACACGCCTTTTAATCCTAGCACTTGGAAGGCAGAGGTAGAAGGATTACTGTGAGTTTGAGGCCACCCTGAGACTATATAGTGAATTCCAGATAAGCCTAGGCTAGAGTCAGACCCTACCTCAAAAAACAAAAAAAGAAAGCAAGTCAGCGAGCCAGTCAGGTGTGGTGGTGCCCACCTTTAATCCCAGACAGAGGTAGGGAATTCACTGAGTTTGAGGCCAGCCTGGCCTAGAATAAAATCCTACCTCTAAAGAACCAAAAATAAAAGATACTGGAAGATTTTAGCAGGAAGATCCTGAATTCAAGGTCAACTTGAGCTACTATAATGAAATTATGTCTCCAAAAGAAAGTACATGTATATATTACATTTATTAAACAAATCCAATTATGGAATTTTTAAGTAATCATAACTTGAATATGGGAAATCACAGAATACTTAAATGGTTAATTTTTTAAATCTATCCACTTAGTTTTTATGTCTCTCTGTGTGCTCATGGAGGTTGATCTGTAGTGGAAGTCAGAGAACCACCTCAGGTGTCATGCTAAGGAACACATATAATTTTTTTTTGAGGTAGGTTCTCACTCTAGCTCAGGCTGACTTGGAATTCACTCTGTAGTCTCGGTGGCCCCGAACGCACCCAGATCCTCCTACCTCTGCCTCCCAAGTGCTGGGATTAAAGGCGTGCACCCCCACACCTGACCACATCCACTTTTTTTGAGACTGAGTGTCTCGTTGGACACTGGAGCTCACCAACTGGAGTACACTAGCTGGCCAGCTGGCTCCAGGAATCCTCTCGTCTTTGCCTTCCAAGTGCCAGGATTACAGGTATGCCATTACATTTAGCATTTTTACATGTGTAATGGAGATTGAACTCAAATATTGATGCTTGAGAGGTAAGCACTTTACTGACTGAGCCATCTCCCTCCCCAGCTCCTTGTATATCTAATTTTATAACACAGCCTGTGCTGTGGTCACGACTTCCGGTTCTGAGCTTGGGACACCTGGGTTACAATTTATCCCTGCCACTCAGGTGCGTGACCCTAGCCAGGTTCTCTAATCTCTAAGTTTATACTAGCTATGTGACAGGGATACTAACCAATCCACAGCTTTGCTAAAGGTCATGTAATACACTGAAATATGGAATGAACTGTGGCTGGCACAATGCCTAGCAGTACTAAGTGATTGGAAAATTACTGGAGATGTGCTAGGCATTCTTCAAGGGGCCAGCAGAAGCCAAAGTCTTGAGAACTCCATCGGATCCTCTCATAGTTATGGCTGTGCATCTTGCCTGGCTTTTTTTTTTTTTTTTTTTTTGCATTCACGGAATACTTTAATTTTTCATGTAAGAAATGAAAACCTGGAGACTTAGACTGTCTTGGCATGGACACAATGCTCCTCAGTGGCCAAGGAGAGACTGTGTATTAGAGAACAATGTTTTTTTTTTTTAATTTTTCAAATTTTTATTAGCATTTTCCATGATTATAAAAAAAAATCCCATGGTAATTCCCTCCCTCCCCACCCCCCATTTTCCCCTTTGAAATTCCATTCTCCATCATATTACCTCCCCATCACAATCACTGTACTTACATATATACAATATCAACCTATTAAGTACTCTCCTCCCTTCCTTTCTCTTCCCTTTATGTCTCCTTTTTAACTTACTGGCCTCTGCTACTAAGTATTTTCATTCTCTCGCAGAAACCCGGTCATCTGTAGCTAGTATCCACAAGGCTTTTTTTTTAATTAATTTATTTATTATTTATTAGAAGCAGGAGATGGGAGAGAGAATGAGCACACCAGAGCCTCTAGCCATTGCAAACAAACTCCAGATGCATGCTCCACCATGTGCATCCTGCTTATATGGGACCTGGAGAATCGAACCCCATTTCCTTAGGCTTCCCAGGCAAGTGCCTTAACCGCTAAGCCATTTCTCCAGCCCCTTGCCTGGCTTTTTATCTTTATTTATTTGAGAAACAGATGGGGGGGGGGGTTGAAGGGAAGGAGGGAGAGAATGGGCGTGCCAGGGCTTCCAACCACTGCAATTAAACTCCAGATATATGTGCCCCTTTGTACATCTGGCTTACTGGGTCCTGGGGAAATGAACAGGAGTCCTTTGGCTTTGCAGGCAAGCACCTCAACAGCTAAGCCAACTCTCCAGCCCCCTTGCCTGGCTTTTTAATCAGTGAAGGGTGCAGGCAAGAGCAAAAGCAACACTCCCAGGACACCCATATTCATGGGGACTCTTTCTTGGGTTAGGAAATGGAAGTGCTGCTTCACTTTATTGGAGGCCGAAGACAAAGATCTGAAGCCTCAGGGAAGGAAGTACCCTGGGAGATAGCAGGAGGAAAATGTAACAGCTTTATGTCACACAAAGCAGCATGTTTATTTGGATAACAATTTCAAAATTATCTCCAAAAGTCAGCATCCACAGGCCAGTATAGATACCCAAAGTAACCAAGGAAGGCCTTCACCAATAGCTCAAATAACAAAGCTTTAAACTGAATTTGAGGTAGTGTTTTGCCATCTTTCTCTGGTAAGGAGCAAACGGAGTGTTTTACAAAGGCAGCTTCCCTGGAATTAGTCCCATCAATTAATTGAGAGGGTATGCCTCCAAATGACTATCAAATCCAAGGAAGTTTGGGAACCACTACCAGCATTTGACTTTCCCTTCCCTTTGCAGTTCTTAAATCTTGAGCTACTGACCTCAGAATGACTCAGTGAAAAGTCTTATTTAGTTCAGTTTTAAGGAAGGAAACGAAGGCACATTTTCTTGTTGGAAAGCACGACACATCTTTTACTTTGTTTTTTTTTCCACTTCTGGCCCAGCTTTTCCCGATTTCGTTTTTCTTGAAAGGTCCACGTCCTTGACTGAGGCCTGGCAATCCAATCAGATCATTTTTAGAATGGGCTTCTATTAAAAGACTGCCGCATCTTAATAAACTTTCTTCTCTCTCCCTTCGCTCCTGCCACTTGGTAGGACAGGGCGCTCTGTACAGTCAACATTCTGACCTTTGCACTTTAAACTTCATACTGACCACCCCGTCTATGCCAGCTTCGATTTCATCGTTTTCCTTAACTGGCCCAACTCCCTTGGGTGTCCCAGTCAAGATGAGATCTCCTTCTTCCAAGGTCATTATCTTGGAGACGTAGCTGATGATGTGGGGAATGGAAAAGATCATGGAGGATGTTTCGCCCTCCTGTCTGAGCTCACCATTGACCTTGAGCCACAGTCTCAGGGCGTGAGGGTCAGGTATCTTCTCTTTGGGCACGAAGGCGCTGACTGGGCAGGAGGCGGTGAAGCTCTTGGCTAGGGTCCAGGGCAGCCCCTTCTTCTTGCACTCTTCCTGCACGTCCCTGGCGGTCATGTCTAGGCACAGAGCGTAGCCGGCCACGTAGTCCATGGCCGCGGCCTCGGGTACCGCACGGCCGCGCCGGCCCATGAGCACGCCCAGCTCCAGCTCATGGTGCAGGTTGTGGCAATAAGCGGGCACCAGTATGGGCGAGCCTTCGGGGGCGTACGCGGTGGACGGCTTCAGGAAGAGCACTGGCTCGCTGGGCACGGCGCTGCGCATCTCCTTGACGTGGTCTGCATAGTTCCTGCCCACGCACACGATGTTTTTTCCCCACTCCCAGAAGCGGGACAGCGGCTTGGGGGCAGCCATGGTGCCACTCTGCGTCACGTGACCGCCGGCAACCGCGCTTACGGTGGCTCCGAGGGGACGTGCTGCCTCAGGACGCTATCCCTCTGCAACTAGCAGCTGCTTCTCAAACTCCCTTGGCCTCCGCAAGCCAGAGGAGACACCGCCTCCTTCTCCGGCCTCCTGGCTCTGTCGCCCGCCCCGCAGCCCCGGCCGGTCGGGCTCAGCATTGGACCGGAGCGTGCTGATTGGCTGCCGGCGGCGCGGGCGGGCGCTGATTGATTGGGGCGTGGCGCGGCGGTAGGAGGCAGGAGCCGGTTGGCCGGGGAAAGGAGGGGCGGAGCAAAGCAGGCGCTGATTGGCTGCGGTCGCCTACGCCAATGTTGGTGCTCCCGACGCCGGTGTTGCGGCTCCGCGACCCCGTGGTGCGGCCCCGCGGGTCATGGTGCTCGGCCGTGGGCCGTTCTGCTGCCGGAGTCTCTCGGCGCTGGGAGCCGTGTGCGCGCGCCGTGTCCTGGGTAGGTGGCCCGGGCGCTGACGCGGCGAGACTGGGCGCCGAAGGGCCGGACGTCGGTTGGGCGCAGGTGTTGATCGCAGCGGGCGGGCGGCGAGTGGGTGGATGGGGCGCGGCCGCCGGGCCTGGACGGGGCCGAGCTCGGGGAGAGCCTCTGCGCAGGCGGTGGGCCGGGACCCGGCTGCGCGCAGCCTCCACGGGACAGTCGGGCCGGACTCTCGTTCTGGCCTTGTCGGGGCCGCGACCTCGGTTTTCCCGAACCCGCTTTCCTTCTCGGCGTTCACCTGTCGCCCGCAGCCCGGAGCTGGCCAGCCCGAGTCCAGCCCCAGCGAACCTGGCATTCACGTTTTAGAGTGCGCGGACCGCCCTGGCTACGGCGGGATCCCGCTCCCTGACGTCCCCAGCACCAGCCAGGGACACTTAGTGTCGCCGCTGAATGCTGTTACGTCGGGGTCCAGGCACGGCTAGACTGACTCGCTCCCGGGAGCCCCCAAGCCCAGCATTTGATGTCGCAGAAGTCCACCTAGTGGGAGACGGACGGGGACAGCCTCTGAAACGTGATTTTACACTATGTTGTGAGCCAAACAAAACATATCTGTGGACTTGGCCTAGGTCTGTGACCTCTGCTCAGGCCAAATTCCCCCGTTGCAAACCAGTGAGCTGGACGCATCTGGACAGCGCAGGGCTAGGTGTGATTATGGGAAAGGTTCCTGGCAGGGCCCTCATTACGCAGATTCCGCCCTTAGGAACAGTGGTCTCCTCTCCAGGTTGCCAGTGAGTTCTTGAGCACTGGTGATAAATACCTTGTCCTTCACCCAGGCAGGGTTTGTAACACTCTACCAGGAAATGCATAAAAGGACTCATACCCAGTGTGTGTTGATTCTTCTGCCCGTCCTGGGCTTCCATAGTTAAGGGGCTTAAGAGAGGTAGAATATCGGAGACCCGATCATACAGAAATGCTTATTTTGCTGAGCATGAGGACAAGGTTCTGGAAAATGTCCCCAACTGTTGTGCCACAAAAAGGAGGATGGGGTCTGGGGGAGCAGCTCAGAGATAAAGCACTTCCCTAGCATACTCAAGGCCTTGGGTCCCATCCCTAGCACCATCACAAAAGGGGGGAAAAAAAAGAAAGGAAAAAAAGTATAATTTGGGTAGCTTTGCTAGGTGGTAATTAATAGTTGATGGCTTCTGGAGGAATCCTTTATCAGTGGGCTGACGTTGCTTTTTCTGCATCCCTTTTGAGAGACTTGCTAGCCTGGTCCCACCTCAAGAGTTTCACTGGTTTCTTACCACTTGGTGTGTTCTCCCACCACCACCCTATCAAGCTGGCACATAAAGTATTGGTGGGACCCCATGTGTTTTCAGGTTGAATGGGACTGTCACTGCTAAAAATATTTTGGAATCTTGTCAGCTAGATGAAGGGTGGTTGGGACCCTCAGCCACCTTCTGGCCCATGGTGAAGTTCTACGTCTGTCATACCTGAGGCCCAACAGTCAGTACCTCACTTCTAGGAAATGGCACTGTGTGCATTGATCATTATGCCTGCCATTTGATGGCAAATCCTGTTTTCTCCTCTGGCTGGAAGCTGAGAAGGGCTGTAACTACAGGAGAACTGAGCTCTGTTGGCACAGACATACCCTGCTGGAGGGTTAGCAGTCAAGCTCAGCTTCCCTCTGCCTTCCCTGGATTTGTGTCACACCACAACCTGGCAGGACTGTCCTTTGAGAACCCTTGAGAGTGAAAATAAAGATCCCAAGTCCAGGCTTAGGTGTAGCTCAGGGATAGAGCCCTTGCCTAATGTATGAAGTCCTGGTGTTCCTATCCCCAGCACCCACTCAAAGCACTTAGGAGCATGAGACAGAAGAATTTCTATGAGTGTGAGGCCTTAGACTACATAGAGTTCCAGACAGGACTACAGAGACCCTGTTTCCAACAACAAACAAAATATAACCAAAAAAGATCCTAGAGACAAATATGAGATGGGTAGTTTACATGGTACAAGCATGAGATAAGGTTCTCCACTGCCCTTATGGATGTGTTGAAGAGTTCTCTCTCAGAACTCAGGAAAGCTGGCCAGGCAAGCCTCTGTGCAAGGAGTGTAGCAGAAGTCTTAATGAGGCCGTCTCCTGTGTGTGTCTTCAGGCCCAGCCCTACTAGGAACATTCCTGTATCACACTGACTCAAGGAAGAGTCTGACTGTGGAGCAGGGCACCATGAAGGTGGAGTTGTTGCCAGCCCTAACCGACAACTATATGTACCTGGTCATCGATGAGGACACGCGGGAGGCTGCCATCGTGGACCCAGTACAGCCGCAGAAGGTGTGTGCAGCTCTGTCTGGCTCCCTGGACCTTGTCACCCAGCTCCACAAGGTCCTTGTATGCAGAAGCTCACTGGAAATTAGTCCACTTGGTTTTTGAAAAACAAACTAGTGTCCAGACACTGCTAAAGAGTTCAGTGGTTAAAGGTGCTTGCTTGCAAACCCTGCCAGCCATGGTTCAGTTCCCCAACAGCCACTTAAAGCCAGACACAAAAATGACACATGCATCTGGCATTCTTTGCAGCAGCAAGAGACCCTGGTGCACCTCCCCTCCAACCACTGCACAAATTTAAGACACCTGTGCCACTTTGTGCATCTGGCTTATGTGGGCAATGGGGAGTTGAACTTGGGTCCTTAGGCTTTGTGGGCAAGTGCCCTAACCACTTATCCATCTCTTCAGCCCATAAAAATATTTTTAAAATGTATTTATTTGAGAGAGAGAGAGAGACAGAGGAAGAGGCATATAGAGAGAATGGGTGCACCAAGGCCTCTAGCCACTGAAAATGAACTCCAGACGCACACACCACCTTGTGCATCTGGCTTACATGGGCCCTTAGGCTTCACAGGCAAGCACCTTAACCACTAAGCCATCTCTCCAGCCCATAATAAATATTTTTAAGATCAGTTTCATGAAAGGAACACAGACCATAGACACCCATCCGTGGCAAGCCCAGAGCACCGACTTTTAAACCAGTGCTTATCTTTGGGGACCTGGCCCATCCCCTGGCTTCACCTTCAGTGCTACCTCTACGGTGGATGGCCACAGACCTGGAGGAGCTCGGAGAGGTCTGGGTTGGACTGAGCTGCCAAGTTGAACCAGAGAGACAGCCTGCTTGACCTCTGTTGTCCTGAAGTGGGGCTATGAGCAGTGGTGGGGTTGGGGCTGGCAGTGACAGCCTTTGTCCTGCCTCCCCTGTGGCTGCAGGTTGTGGAAGCAGTGAGAAAGCATGGTGTGAAGCTGACCACGGTGCTTACCACCCACCACCACTGGTAAGTGTCTTCAGAGGGGCCCCTGAGGGGCAGGTGTGGTGAAGTGGGAGGGTTATGAGAAAACCAGAGTGCCTGCCCTCTTCCACTCGGGCCACTGAGGTGCTGACCCCTGGGGCCCAGTTAACAGTGATTCCCAACCTCCAACAGGAGAGAGGGCAGGGCCAGTGTCCTCAGACAATGGCTTTCTTTTCTGGCCACAGAGCCCCCAGCAGCCATTTTTCACAGTTCTAGGGTTTGTGATTTTAATGTCAGAGGAGAAAAGTCCAGCCATCACTGTGCTCTAAAAATAAGTTAATTAATTAATAAATGACCATATTTCCAGAGGTTGTGATGTTTTTGTTTTTGGGTTTTAAAAAATATTTGTATTTATCTGAGAGAAAGTGTATGTGTTTAAGTATGGGTATACCAGAGATTCTCTTGCCATACAAGCGATCTCCAGATGCACACACTACTTTTTGAATGTGACTCTGTGTCTGGGAAAGAACCAGGGCTATCACACTTTGCAAGCAAGCACCTTTAACTGCTTTTTTTTTTTTTTTTTTTTTTTTTTTTTTTGCAGGGGTTGGGTTCAAGGTAGCGTCTCACTCTAGCTCAGGCTGACCTGGAGTTCACTGTGTAGTCCCAGGCTGCCCTTGAACTCAGGGTGATCCTCCTACCTCTGCCTCCCAAGTGCTGGGATTAAAGGCGTGCGCCACCATACCCATCTTCATTTTTTTAACTTAAAAAAATTATTAGAAACAGGGAGGAGAGAAAAAGGGAAAGAGAGAGAATGGGCACACCAGGACCTCTAGCCACTGCAAAGGAACCCCAGACATGTGTGCCACCATGTGTGTCTGGCTTACATGAGACCTGCAGAATCAAACCTAGGTCCTTACATTTCACACGCAAGCATCTCAACTGGTAAGCCAACCCTCCAGCCTGTTTTGTTTTGTTTTGTTTTGATTATTCAAGGTAGGGTCTCACTCTAGTGCTAAGGGTGACCTGGAATTCACTATGGAGTCTCAGGGTAGCCTCACACTCATGATCTTCCTACCTCTGCCTCCCAAGTGCTGGGATTAAAGGCGTGTGTCACTATGTCCGGCCTCCAGCTCTCTTTTTTCCTTTTTTAAAAAAATATTTTTTTACTTATTTATTTGCAAGTAGAGAGAGAAAGAAAAACAGAGAATGGGCATACTAGGGCCTCCAGGTGTTACAAATGAACTCTAAAATGTATTGACTTTACGTGGGCACTGGGGAATTGAACCCAGGTCATTAGGTTTTGCAGGCAAGCGCCTTAACCACTGAACCATCACCTCTGGTTTTTTTCTTGACGTAGGTTCTTACTGTGTCACACAGACTGGTTTTGAATTTGGGACAGTCCTTCGCACCTCTGCCTCCCAGGTGCTGGGATCAATAACATGCATGCACAGCCACACCCAGCTTTGTTGTTTTTGGTTTTTCTTTTCCATTTCTTTTTTGATACTTGAAAGATGAAGAGTGTGAAAAGCCTCTGTGTTTGGGTCTGTGGGGTAGTACCTTTTTGGCTTTTTTATTTATTTTTTTATTTGAGGTAGGATCTCACTCTAGCCCAGGCTGACCTGGAATTCACTATGTACTCTCAGGCAGGTCTCAAACTCATGGTGATCCTCCTACCTCTGCCTCCTGAGTGCTGGGATTAAAGTTGGGTACCACACCTGGCTTTTTTTTTTTTTTTTTTTTTTTCTTCAAGGTAGGGTCTTGCTCTAGCCCAGGCTGACCTGGAATTCACTATGTAGTCTTAGGGTGGCCTTGAACTCATAGCAGTCCTCCTACCTCTGCCTCCTTAGTGCTGGGATTAAAGGTGTGTGCCACCACTCCTGGCCTTTTTGGCCTTTTGAGTCTTTTTTTTTTCTAATTTTTATTACCATGTTTTTGCAAGTACAGAGAGGGGGAGAGAAAGAGAGAGGGAGTGTGTGTGGAGGGGATGAGTGGGTGGGTGAATGGGCATGTCAGGACCTCCAGCCATTGTAAATGAACTCCACATGCATGCACCACTCTGTGCATCTGGCTTTACTTGGGTACTGGGGAATTGAATCCAGGTTGTTAGGCTTTGCAAGCAATCATTTTAACTGCTGAACCATTTTTTCAGCCTCTCTTTGAGTCTTTTGAGGGTCCTCAAAGATAGAAGAGGTGTTTGTTCACTCTTAATTTTCTATCATAAATGACCACATGAGGGCAGCTCAGGACAGGGTTGGCACCCAATGAGCTCCCAGCACTTGGCTAATACAGCAAGGCTTGGACTATGCCACTCAAGTGTTTGTGGTTCATTAGCTGGGCCCCGTGACCAGGTCTCAGAAGTCTTGAAGCAGACTCCAATATTAGGGGCAACGAGCCAGTAACCTGGGTCTTGGCCTGTGCTGTGTGATGTGGCTGGCCTTTCTTGGGGCACATCCACCGGCTCTCTGCTTCTAGCTCACCTGCCTCTGGGAATCTAGCGGCAGTTTCCTTGAGGCTGTCAGAAGTTCTTTCCTCCTTCTCCCTTCCACCAGATAACCCCCACTTCAGGTGTCCTTCCTGATCCTTTGGAGGGTTCTGGCTTTTCCCGGCACTCTTTCATTTGTGCTGGTGCCAGTCCCAGGACAGAGTTCCAGGTCTGACCCGTGCCTCACAGTGCTGCCCAGCTGTGTTAACTTATTCATTGTCAGCAGTGTTTTGCCAGATGAGTGCTAAGGCCATGGTGCTTATCTGGCCTGTGTGACAGCTGTTCCAGAGGGGAGGGGAACAGGACCAGGCTGCCTGTTCCTCGTTATCTCAAGGCCCTGCTGTTCCACAGGGTGTTTCACTAGTGTCCTTGTGGGGTGTGCTCTCTGAGGAATCCACAGGGGGACATTAGGTGATGCATGGGGTGTGAGCTGCGGCTTACCAACCAGCGGATGACAGGAGACGTGCTTCCCACTCCTCATCCTTGGAACTAAGTTTGACCCATAATGTGGGGACACTGATTCCCATTCTACAATGTCAACAGGGCCCCACCTTCTGCTGCCGCCTTTTTGAAATGTAGGTTGGAGGGCTTCCTGTGGAAACCCGATGGTTGTCCTAGGAGGTGCCTGTGTCCCTCAGATGGGTGGCATTATGGCTCCAGAAGATCCTCTGCCAGAGTGCTGACCCAAACTGGGCTGCAACATCGGAATCACCAGGGGAGCCTGCCAGACCTACCCCAGGCTGCCCTGACCTCTCACCTCAGGAGGGAGGCGGAAGGCTCCCATGTGGCTCAAGACTCTCCATATGATTCCCCTTACCTTAAAGCTTGGGAGCCATGGTAGGGACGTTGCAGGTGTGAGCAGTCTGCATTCTCTGCTACCAAGATGGCAGTTTCCTTGCTTGAGAATCGGGCTTCTGAGGTTGTTGTCAGTGGGAACAAAGCAAATGGCAGACAAGAGGCTTTGCCTGTATTGGAAGATTCCTTTTTATTCTTCTGAGGCAAAATGAAAATTCCATTTGGTTCAGGGTAATGGCAGGTAAACAGCCCCTTGTCAGCACATCACTGGGTCTCCTGGGCTCAAAGCAGCAAACAGCCCCCTTCATTTCAGCACATCAGCTCCTGAGTTAAGTCCCCACACTTCCGCCATCTCTGCTTGCCTTGCAGGGACCATGCTGGTGGGAATGAGAAGCTTGTGAAGCTGGAGCCCGGGCTGAAGGTGTACGGAGGCGATGATCGCATCGGGGCCCTGACTCACAAAGTCACGCACCTGTCCACGCTGCAGGTACCCAGAGAGCCTGGATGCTAGGTCCTCAGACAGCAACTGGCAAGGGGCCTGGTAGGATCCTCGGGAGGACCTCCCTGGTCCTCAGCAATGGTTTGACCACTTCTTTTGAGAGCATAGTGAGAAAATAACCTCAGAGTGTGACTGGACATTGCGGAAGGTTGTGCATGGGCTCTGAGCTGTCGGGGAACTCGTACGGGCTCGGGTATTCCTTTGAGTTCTGGGATGACGGTGGTGAGGTGTGGAAAGGTGCCTCTTCCTTAGAACGCAAAGCTGCAATGTTTGAATTGGGTTGATTTGGTCAGGATGTGAGCAACATCAGGAAAGGGGCCACACAGAGATGTGGAAATAGTCCTGATATTTGTTGAGGTGCTTACCATATGGGAGTGAGCATTTTGAAGAAATTGGGGAGGTAGGTCAAAGAAAAGTGTCTTTTATGGTACAGTACCTGGTTTAGAGTTGGCCTGGTTCCAAAGACAAAAACAAAACAAGCCTCTCTTGGTTTGGTGTGTGCCCCTGGGACCACGACCCAGAAGGCCATCCCCCACCGCACCTTCCTTGTCCCTGTGTGGAGGTCCCGCCCAAGTTCAGGGCTGCTACGCAGATGTCTTAAATGAGTCTGGGGTTACGCAGGTCCAGGTGGTTGAAGGACGGCGGTACTGCCACCTGTGAATCCTAAGAAAGGTGCCTGGTTATTGGGGCCCATGCCACCACCTGCTTTATTTCAGGTGGGGTCTCTCAGTGTCAAATGCCTGTCGACACCCTGCCACACTTCGGGACACATCTGCTACTTTGTAAGCAAGCCTGGCAGTTCAGAGCCCCCGGCTGTGTTCACGGGTGAGTGTGCTGGAGGAGGGAAGGCCAGTGGCTCTGTGAAGACTGGGTGTGCGGGTGCTTGAGGAGCTCCTGAGCAAGCCTCCCTGTCCAGCCTGCATCTCCCCATGGAGATGTTTCGTCCCTCGGGGGTGCGGAGGCAGCATGTGGGCCGCAGCTGTGTGTGACGGGTGTCCCTGGAGACGGCCTCCATGCAGCCTCGGCCTCACCCTCTAGCAGACAACAGATGGGCCTGGCTTATGGCTAAGGGAGACCCTAGGGGTGCCAAGCACTCTTCCTGATGTCTGACCTGGATTAGAACCCATACAAGGCAGCTCCTCGGCCCCGTGCCTGTACCGAGTGGCCGTACAGTCGAAGCAGCCCTTGGTTGGGTGAGGTGGGGACACGTTGCTGAGGCCCCGAGCAGCCCTCGTGCAGCCCACACCGGCAAGTGAGAAGACGTTCCCCTTGAAGGAAAGAAGCGAAATATTGCTGACAGCAGCTAAGGGTTGTTTAACCAGATCCTCTGTGTGCGTGTCCGGGCGTGGGCGTCTTGCCACCAGGTTGTAGCAGTATGGAGACATAGATGTGGCCAGGCAACGTGGAGTATGTAAGCTCAGGAGGAACACTGAGTGAGGGGCTTTGTCATGCTGTCATGTGGACCTAAGTGAGGGGTAGAAAGAAATGTCCCTGGAGCCTGAACTTGATTTCAACACAGCTGTTTCGAATTCCAGCTTGCTTGCTTATTTTTTATTTAGAGGCAGGGGCTCCTTGTAGCCTAGACTGACCATGACTTCATGGCTATGCCTCTGCCTGCTGAGGGCTGAGCATACTAGTGTGAGCCACCGCACCTGACCCGGAGTCAGGCTCGTCACCAAGGCAATGTGTGGTGTGTGCTCAAGGCCCTGGGCTGGTGTTAGCACTGGGACCACCTTTTTATAGAGTGGAGAGCAGAGGCTCTGCCTTATCCAGTTGTGTCGTGGAATAGGAGAGTTCTGCCATGTTTATGGTCTTGCTGTCAGTGGTGGCTTTGGGCAGGGCCTCCCTGAACTGCAGTTAGCACTGTGGCAAAATGACCATCTAGGGTAAGAGAAACGTGTGGAGACAGCCAGCCTGCCACAGTTGTCATGGCTGTGTGCCCTGCGTAGACCTTTTCATAGTGTCTATAAGAAGATGGCAGCACCTCCATCCAGGCTGCCCGGCCTGTACTGGGAAGCCACACCGACAGTACTGGGGATAGAACACAGGCCCTTGTGCGTACTAGGCAAGTGCTGTGCCACTGATCCCCAGCCACAGCCCAAGGCCAGCTCCCTTATGGCTGTCTCCTGCGAGGTGTGTATGGTGGAGAGGGGCTGCCATGGGCTGTAGACTGCATGCTGTTCTGCACTTGCTGTTTTTGTGGTGTGTGGGGCAGCAGCTGGCATGTGGAGAGAGGTTTCATTGGGTCACTGTGTAATCACAGGTGTGCTCTGGTCAGAGGCAGGTGCCTGGTATCAGCAGAGAGGTCAATGGGAGGAACGGGCAGACTGAGCCAGAGCAGCACCCACCCCCACCCGGCTGAGCTGAGGAGGGCAGGGATGGCTCCGAGCAGGGTGTGGAAGGGGACAGGCACCCTCTGCAGCTGTAGCAGTGGATAAGGCTGTCAGGCAGAGATGGGCGGGCTGGGCACTGGGAACAACAGCTGGCAGTGCTGGGGACAGCGTGGTCAGAGTGCCTGGGGAGGAGTGTTTAGAGCCTCAGTTTGAGACCCCATTTTGTGGAAGTGAGATGAAGACTCAAGAGCAGTACATCTGCCTGGGAAAGGCAGATCCTTGTGGATGGTGGGACCTTGAGTGCCCATGGAGGTGGACGGCCAGTGTGAAATCCAGAGGGGTGCAGAGAGCAGAAGTAGCCAGGTTGCCTCGGTATGGCTGGGGCAGTAGCAGCCTGGCCCAGTGTGTGTGTTTGTGCCCCATATGTTCTTTGTAGCGAAGGGAAGGTGTCAGAGAGATGTCAGGTTCCAGGAGAGGCCTAGGAGGCTACTGGGCAGGTGGAAAACAGGCTGGGTCTGTGAGGGTCTCAGCTGTGGTGGGTTGGGGCACTGAGGGTGGGATCAGGACATCTTTGGCTTTAATTTCAAGCAGTGAGTTGGTGACTCTGGTACCGACTGAGACTTGAGGCCTAAGGTTGGGGGCAGGATGGAAAGCTGAAGGCCATCTTGAGCCTTGCTGGGTGGAGAGAGTGGGTGAATGTGGTGGAGAATGGTCATGAGATGTGTTCTGGAACCTGTGTATAAACTCAGGGCTTGGCTTAGTATAGCAGCTGGAGCCAGGGCCTGAGCATGCTGTTGAGGACCCACCATTGTGTTTTTCAGGTGACACGCTGTTTGTGGCTGGCTGTGGAAAATTCTATGAAGGAACTGCAGACGAGATGTACAAGGCACTGCTCGAAGTCTTGGGCCGGCTCCCTCCAGACACAGTATGCACTGACTTCTTGCCTACAGGCCCCACGTGCCACTCACCCTCCAAATGCTGGGCACACCCTTGAGGGCCCCTTGCTGAACTCACTGTGAGCTGGGAGAGCAAGTGGGCAGAAGCATCACCTTAGCAGTTTTTGATGTCGTTTAGCAGATGTGCAAGAGGGCGGCCTTTATGCTATCCACTGTCACTCACACCCTATGGTGGTACCAGGTTGGGTTGAGGACAGGGCCTGGCCCCCAGCCCTCAGGGTTTCCAGTGGTGGTTCAATCAGTCTTACAAGAGCTAGTCTGTTGGCTCTTTCCTCAGAAAGTCTACTGTGGCCATGAATACACTGTCAACAACCTCAAGTTTGCACGCCACGTAGAGCCCAGCAATACTGCCATCCAGGAGAAACTGGCCTGGGCCAAGGTGAGTGGGAACCAGTGGGGCATATCCTGTGGGTCTGTTATGCCACCGTGATTCCCTAAGGGCCAGGGTGCAGATGGAAGCTAGGCATCGTGAGGATAGTAAGCTCCATTCTGACTGGATGTCGCTTATGTTTTCCAACAAATGCCCACCAAAGGCCCAAGGTTGAGGCACTGTTCCCACATTCTGAGCAGTGAGTCAGTTAAGTTGGACCCTGGATTGGAACCTGCCTCTACTGCCCGGCTTTAAATGACCTGCTTTTTGCCCAGCATCTTTTCCAAATTTGGTGCAAAGTAATCGCTGGAGCCGGGCATGGTGTCATACGCCTTTAATCCTAGCACTGGGGAGACAGAAGGAGCAGGATCACTGTGAATTCGAGGCCACCCTGAGACTACATCATGAACTCCAGGTCAGCCTAGGCTAGAGCAAGACTCTACCGCAAAAAAACCTTTAATCCTAGAACTCTAGAGGCAGAAGTAGGAGGATCCCTGAGAGTTCAAGGCCTGAATCCTTGAGTGCTGGGATTAAAGGCTTGTGCCACCATACTCAGCACTCACTCTGTAATTCCAGACTGGCTTTGAACTCACAACAGTTCTCCTACCTCTGTCTTCTGTGCTGGGATTAAAGGTGTGAGCCACTCTGTGGCTCTTAAAATCTTTCTGCCCTCTTTTCCAGTGTCCCATGAGCCTTGACGAGTGTGTTGTAAGTCTCCTTTAGTGCTGAGCTCTCTGCATCCTTTGAATTTCTGCTTCATTGAGAGTTGTCTCCTCAGTGTCTAGCACCATCTCCCTGGAGGAGGTTGTCAGGCTAGCAGTGAGAGCAGCACTAATATGTAAATTGCCACTTCCTCTGTGATGTCTCCTGGGCTCTGGCAGATGTGATAGAGATGACTCATTTTGTGCTAGGCAGTCGGTTGTCTTTTCTTGCCATCTGATTGCTTGGAACTTCTCATTGCCTGGGACCTCGGAGTGAGATCAGCCCTGAGGCCCCTTGGAGGCTGCTGCTTGTTGCTGTAGCCTTCTGCTGCTGCCCTCCTTCACTTTTCGATTTTGCAAGGCCAGTGTGAGTGGGAGAACCCCTTCCCCATATTCTGTTGTTGATGACTGAGACCCCTGGGCCCAGTGAGAAGTACTTCATAGCGGCACGTTGGAGCTGAACCCTCATGAACTGTGTGGTTTCTGGAAGCTTTGCCTTCCTCCTTGAACTCACGGCGATTCTCCTACCTCTGCCTCCCAAGTGCTGGGATTAAAGGCGTGCGCCACCACATCTGGCAGCTTCTTTTTTCAAATACTTATTTAGGGCTGGAGAAATGGTTTAACAGTTAAGGCATTTGCCTGTGAAGCCAAAAGACCCAGGTTCGATTCTCCAGGACCCCCATAAGCCACAAGCACAAGGGGCACATGCATCTGGAGTCCGTTTGCAGTGGTTGGAGGCACGTATGTGCTCATTCTCTTTCTGTCTCTCTTCTATCTCTCTCTGCTTGCAAATAAGTAAATTAAAAAATATTTGAGAAAGAGAGAAACAGAATGGGCACATCAGAGCCTCCTGCTGCTGCAGACGAACTCTAGATGCATGTGCTACTTAGTACTCTGGTACTGGGGAATTGAACCTGGGCCATCAGGCTTTGCAAGTAAGTGTCTAACCACTGATCTCTCTCTCCAGCCCCTAATATTTCTTCTTTAAATGCTTGTTAGAATTTTCCAGTGACACCTTAGGGAAATGGAAATGTTTTTGTGGGAAGTTTATTTTAATTATGAATTTAATGTTATTAATTTGTTGTGCTTTTTCTTGAGTTAGTCTTGCTAGCAACTTCTAAGAAATTTGTCAACAGACGTGGTGGTGAATGCCTTTAATCCCAGCACTAGGGAGGCAGAGGTAGGTGGGTTGCTTGCTATAAGTTTGTGTTACCCTGAGACTTCATAGTGATTTCCAGGTCAGCCTGGGCTAGAGTGGGACCCTACCTCAAAAAAACAAAACAAAAACAAAAACAAAAACAAACCAAGTTGGGCGTAATGGTGCACACCTTTAATCCCAGCACTTGGGAGGCAGAGGTAGGAGGATCGCCTTGAGTTCTAGGCCACCCTGAGACTATGTAGTGAATTTCAGGTCAGCCTGGGCTAGAGTGAGACCCTACCTCAAAAAAAACAACAACAAAAAAATTCTGCATATAAGTCTTGACAGATATATGTATTGTGACTAGTTTCATTCTATATCTTGCCTTTTCTCAATGTCCTTGAGTTGTAAATATTTTTAATTTTGATGAGCTCCAGTTTTTTTTCTTTTTTGTGTAGTATGTGGGGTGTGTGTGAAGACACGTGCACTCCTTGTCTCTGTCTGTGGAGGCCAGAGGGAGAAGCTGGGTGTCCTCCTCTACCAAACCTGGAGGTCACGTTTATTTAAATTTGTTTTAATAATTTTTTCTTTTTCTTAAGGGTTTTTTTTTGTTGTTGTTGTTGTTGTTGAGGTCGGTCTCAACTCTGGTCCAGGCTGCTCTGGAAATAACTATGTAGTCTCAGGGTGGCCTCAAACTCATGGTGATCCTCCTACCTCTGCCTCCCGAGTGCTGGGATTAAAGGCATGCGCCACCATGCCTGGCTCTTCCATGAACTTTTTAAAGGCCTGACCTTGCCCATGCGAACCAGGTACTTGCTGGTCTGCACTGACCACACCACTTGCTCTGCCTTTAGGATGGACTGAGTTTAAAGATCACCAAGGTTCATTTGAAATGTGATTCATTGGCCCCTGTGTGACAGTGGCATCTCTTGCAGGAGAAGTATGCCATTGGGGAGCCCACAGTTCCATCCACCCTTGCGGAGGAGTTCACTTATAACCCCTTCATGAGAGTGAGGTGAGTCATGGCATAGGGGCCTCCTGTGCCTTCCTGTGGGGCTCCTGCTTTATGATTCTGGCTGGTTCCCCCATCCCCAGCCAAGAGCTGAGCCAAAGTGGGAACCTAGGTGTGTGGACCAGCCTCCATCTTTACCAAGTGCATTTGAGAGGCATGCTTTCTCCCGTAAATGGGAGAATAAACCTTTCTTAGTGCCTTGACAAGGGTGTGTGTGTGGGGGGGACCCAGGACCCATGGGTGGGAGCTGCTCTTTGTGAGCCTTAAAGTTCTGGAGCTCTGGGCAGGGCCAGACAGTGTGGAGCTGGCAGCCTCTAACCTGTGCATTGCTGGAAGGCCTGCGAGTCTCAGCAGATGGGGCTGCCCTAGCCAGTTCCTGGTGACACACGTGAGCTGTGTGTGTGTGTGTGTCCGTCCCTCCTGGGCAGGGAGAAGACGGTGCAGCAGCACGCGGGCGAGTCGGACCCCGTAACCACCATGCGCGCCATCCGCAAGGAGAAGGACCAGTTCAAGGTGCCACGGGACTGAGGCGCCCGCCCCCCCGCACGGCGGGGCTAAGTGACGGTCCTGCCAGTCGCGCCGCACGTCCAGTCTGGCCTGATTTTAAATGGGGCTCAGAGCCCTCTGCTTGTGTTATCAAGTACTCTAATGCATATTTATAAGAGACAAAGGATAAAAATATTTATTCCCATAACGCCTATGGACTCTTATCTCTGGCCTTTCTTGCACAAACCACCTCAGAGTCCTGTGATCACAATATGTCCAACCTGCCCATTTTCTTATCATGGTGCTGGCATAGGAAGGAGCTGAGCCTCGACTGCCCACCCAAGTTTTCTGGCTTTTCAGGGAGAAAAGAGATGGCTGGCACCACCCTTGGCTTCTCCCTTGCCTCCAGAGCAGCAGCCAGCCACTGCCTGCCTAGGAGTTAGTTCCACTGCGGCCGTCGGCGTGTTCACGGCCTTGCTGCTCTGTCAGTGTGAGTGGACACAGGGAGTGGAGAGCAGACTGTACAGCAGCCTGGCAGGTAGGACTTGGGTGAGGTGCAGGATGTTGGCTTTGCCCCTGGCATGGCTGTACGTAGCGGTGTTACCATGTCCCGAGTTCTCAACAGGCCACACCCTGCCCAGGCTGCCTAGAGCCTCTGCCACCCAGCAGCACCTTTTTGAGCCCCGTTGTCTGACACACTCTTGCTCTCTCCTGGGGAGGTTGAAGCCCGATGCCTCAGGTCAGCGCCCACAGCTCTTCCCTCTACCTTTGTTGGAGTAAACAGTCTGGCTATCCCTGAAAGCCACCATCCAGGCATGGCTCTGTCTGGACTCAGTCTTGGTCCTGGGGCTGGCAGAGCCAGGCAGGCGCCGTGGTGGCCCACTTGGACCTCAGGCTCTAGTTTCTCTGCGTCACATTGTAGGCAGGGCAGGGTGGTTGGAGTGGACAGAATGGAGACAGCAGACTCAGATGCCCACCAACAACCAGGGCACTGAGGCAGTTTGAGAAAGGACTTGAGACTGGGGTGCTCGGCCCAGACCCAGAGCACAGCTGGGCCTCCCTTGGGTGGAAGGAGTTACTTTCGTCTGTGCCAAGTGAGAGCCGCCGGTGCCCTCGTGCTACGTGCACTGCTCGCCCAGCCTCGGGCATCGGTGGTTTGTCCCGGATTCGGAGTACCTTATTTTTGTATTTATTTTTATTTATTTATTTATTTTGAGGTAGGGTCTCACTCTAACCCAGGCTGACCTGGAATTCACTGTGTATCTTCAGGGTGGCCTCAAACTCACAGCAGTCCTACTACCTCTGCCTCCCACGTACTGGGATTAAAGGCGTGCACCACCACGCCTGGCTTCTCCTTTTTAAAAAACATTTTATTGGATTGGAGCGATGGCCTAGCCATTAAGGTGTATTGCAGTCAGGTTTGCATTGCTCACAGACAACACCTGACCAAGAGCAACTTGTGGGAAAATGGATTTATTTTGGCATATAGACTCGAGGGGAAGCTCCATGATGGCAGGGAAAATGATGGCATGAGCAGAGGGTGGACATCACCTCCTGGCCAACATCAGGTGAACAACAGCAACAGGAGTGTGCGCCAAACACTGGCAAGGGGAAACTGGCTATACCACCTGTAAGTCCACCCTGAGCAATACACTGCCTCCAGGAGGCTTTAAATCTCAAATTGCCATCAGCTGGGAACCTAGTATTCAGAACACGTAAGTTTATGGGGGACGCCTGAATCCCACCATTACGTGGTATTTGCAAAGCCTCAGAACTTGGGTTCGGTCCTCTGGTCCCACCTAGCAGACGCAGAGCCCTCACTGCCCGTCACGTGCACAAGGGCACACGGGGCTGGAGTTCATCCACAGGGGCCGAGGGCCTGGGTGTGTGCACTCTCTCCCCCCACCTTTTTATGTCTCTCAGAAAAGTTTTATTTGTCTGGGGGAGAGAGGCATATAGAGAATGACACGTCAGGGCCTCCAGACACATGTGCCACCTTGTGCTTACATGGGCACTGGAGCATTGAGCCTGAGTCCTTAGGCTTCACAGGCAAGTACTTTAACTGCTAAGCCATCTCTCCAGCCTTCCTCCTCCTCTTGAGGTGACATGCAGTCATCGGTCCCGTCGGCCTCCTGGAGGTGGCACAGTGGGGTTTACAGGTCCACGTCCTAACACTTCACCTCACAGATGGCACCAGCATGGGGACTCCTGCAGGGCGCGTGGGGGTGCTGGCTTCCTGTGGGCCATGTCAGCCCACCTAGGTGCTCATAAGCAGCCTGGTCCCCATGGGCTTGTGAATGCCACCGAAGACGTCCCTCTGCTCCTCAGCGCATTCCCCAGAGGCTTGCCTTTGGTGGCTGAGTCTGTGATAACAAGGGTGCCAGACGCTTCCTCCTCCCTAGGTGCAGTGTTTAAACGCCACATGGCCAGTCGAGGGGACAGTCTACTTGCCCTCTCTGCCCCTCAAAAAATGTGAGGTCTATTCAGGGGTGCACTGTGCATCCTTCTGAGCCTTGCCTCGCTTCCCTGTGCCCAGCAGCGGGAGGCTGAATCTCAGGCCTTAGAAGTGCTGTTTACCTAGCCATGTGGACACGGGATCCCCGCTTTTTAATGCTGTGAATGGTGTGACAGGGTTTCCCCGGGGTTTCTGACCAGAAGTGGCTGGAGGCACTAGTGCGCCAATTCTCTATATGCCCCTCTCTCTTGCTCTCATTTAAAAAAGAAAAAAAAAGTTTATGGGCTTGCCTCAAGCTTTAGCTGGGCTTGGTAGCACACGCCTTTTATCCCAGCACTTGGGAAGCAGAGTAGTAGGATCGCTGTGAATTCGAGGCCATCTTGAGACTACATAGTGAATTACAGGTCAGCCTGGGCCAGAGCAAAGCCTTACCTGCGGGGGTGGGAGGCACAGTGCCTGGGTTCCATCCCTAGCACCATCCACATTTAGTCCAGACAGTGCTGTGTGCTTGCCACCTTTCTACTCCTCTAAATTCTGAAATCTGGATTCTGAGAAGCCTTCTGGCCCAGTCAGTGCCATAGACACTTTTTTCATGGGGCAGCAAAGGCCAATGCAAGAATCAAACTGTGGGGACATAGGGCTGGAAAGATGGCTTAGGGGATAAGGCACTTGCCTGCGAAGCCTAGGGACCCCTGTTCAACTCTCTAGGTCCCACATAAGCCAGATGCACAAGGTAACACAAGCACACGAGGTTGCATATGCACACAAGGTGGCATATGCGTCTGGAGTTTGATTACAGTTACTGGAGGCCCTGGAGCACCAATGCCCTCTCTTGCATTAAAAAAGGGGGGCGGGTGTGGTGGCACATGCCTTTAATCCCAGCACTTGGGAGGCAGAGGTAGGAGGATCACTGAGTTCGAGACCACCCTGAAACTACACAGTGAATTCCAGGTCAGCTTGGGCTAGACTGAGACCCTACCTCGAAAAAGCAAAAAAAAAAAAAAAAAAAAAAAAAAAAAGAAAGAAAAAAGAAAATCAGCTCCAAAAGGCCAAAGCCATACAGGCAGGTGTCTAGCAGCAATCCCATTCCTCGGAACCACTTTACTGTTGCAGTCAGGTTCACATTGCTGGTAGAAATCACCCAATCAAGAGCAGCTTGTGGAGAAAAAAAAAGGTTTACTTTGGCTTACAGACTTGAGGGGAAGCTCCATGATGGCAGGGGAAAACAATGGCATGAGCAGAGGGTGAACATCAACCTTCTCTCCTGGCCAACATTGGGGGGAGAACAGCGACAGAAGACTGTGCCAAACACTGGCATGGGGGAACTGGCTGTAGCACCTGTAAGCCCGCCCCCATCAATACACTGCCTCCAGGAGGTGTTAATCACCAAATCTCCATCAGCTGGGAACTTACTACTGAGAACGACACCTAAGTTTATGGGGGACACCTGAATCAAACCACCACAGCTGAGGCTAGGTTCAGTCCCACAGCATCCACATCACCTTGGGTGGACATTCAATTGCACCAGCAGGAGACCCTGACACACACATATACAAAAAAATACAAATAAAAAAACCCCAGAAAACAGTAACTCCAGCACAAGGGAGGGGCCACAAGATAGTAGGATTGCTGGTCACCCACCACATACTTCACACATCATAATGAATAAAATTAAAAACAACAGAGCTGGAGGGATGGCTTAAGGCATTCGCCTGCAAAGCCAAAGGACCCACATGAGCCAGATGCACAAGGTGGCACACACATCTGGAGTTCATCTGCAGTGGCTGGAGGCCCTGGTGCACCCATTCTCTCTGTTGCGTCTCTCTTTCTCTCTCAAATAAATGAATAAAACTTAAAAAACAACAACACTGACATGACCCTTGAGAATGTGCTAAAATGGCTGGATCTGGGGTCAACCAGCCTGTGCTTGGTGCTCAGTCTCACTGAGAAACACGGAGCTGCCATCCACCAGCAGACGACATGCAAACAAAAGAAGTGTTGGTAGGTGATGGTGGCTGCATCCAGGGTGGCCTGTCCTGAGGCCCCTTGGACACTGCTGGAAACAGCCCTGGGGGAGGAAACAGTGTGTCCAGCTATGGCCGGTGCACCTACGATGGCTGTGCCTTATTCAGATGACGTTGGAAGCAGCAGACCCAGTGCCCCGAGCAACTGGGCAGGCCGGAGGAAGGACCCCATGAGGGGAAGATGGACAGAACAGCTGGGTGCTGCTGAGGGGCAGGAGGACTGTTTGCACAGAGCGTTGCGGGTAGCAGTGTGCTGACATGGGTCAGATCCCACCGTCAACTTTCCGGTAGGGTTTTGTACCTTGAGGTGGACTTGCAAGGGACAGGAAAAGACCTTCTGAAGTGGGATCCCAACTCCTTCCTCAGACCACCTAGGGCGCCAGGGGCGTGGGGGGGGGGCACGTGCTCAGTTTGGCCCGGCCCGTTCCCAGCAGAGGCCCAGGCTGGCCACTGGCCTGCAGCTCTGCTGAGAGGGCACTTTCTGCTGTGTAAACTGCTCGCTGGTGCTGGGCGTGGACTTTCTCCCCGTGGATCTATAATTCTCAGAAGAGAGGCTGAAGAATGACCTAGAAACTGCCCTGGAGACGGGGTGGCAGCTATTAGCTGCAGGCCCTGCTGCCCACCAGCCTACCCAGATCTGCCTCCTCCCTCTGCCTCATCTATAGGTGGGCCCTAGTGTCCTCTAAGCCCCTCCTCGAACTCTGTGCTGCCTTCCCGGCCCCTCCCGACGACATTCCTCGTGTCCCAGGCAGGGCAAAGGGACAGAGCTCAAGGCAGGGGCTGCTCAGCTGTAGATGACAGCCAGGTTGCAGCACCCGGGCCCTGGAGGAGGAGGAAGCTGACATGGGGTTCCGGCAGGGTGAGTGGAGCCAGGGCCAGCGCGAAGCCCCAGGAGAGCTTCTCCCCAGCACCTGGGTGCCTGGGCTCTTTGCACAGAGGGTAATGGGTGGCTACACTCTCACTGCCAGGGAGGAGAGCAGGGGACTGGTGGAGACTGGCTCGTGGCCCACAGGGCCTGGCTACCCCACTGTATTCCTGGGCTAATGTTGGGAGAAAGCAAACATGGGGTGGCTGCCGCCGCCGCCAGGTATTCCTAGAAGAGGCCTGGGGGAGGGCCAGCAGCTGGACATCAGTGACCCTAAGGTCACAGGAAGGCTGAGGCTTGGCCATGGACGTCCCCCTGGGTCTGGGAGTGCAAGTGAGCGGCGAGACCCCACTGAGGATGTTAGGAAACCCCAGTGCAGGCTGACAGGCGGAGCCTTTGGAAATGGGGTGGCAACCACTTAACCCTGACACAGCCAACTGCGCAGTATGGAGGTGAGTGGAGGGGACTCCCCAACAATGCAGGAACTGCCCAAGGGCACTGCCACATATGCACCACCTAGTGGGGCACTGTGTTCACCAAGCCCACCCTGAGCACCAGCCCCTAACCCCAACACCACTCTACAGGGAACCCTTGTCCTCAACCTCCCATGCCAGCCTGCTCACAGGAGGCAGGGGCACAGCGCACAGCCTCTAAGTGCCCTACCACAGTCCACCTCAAGTCCTAAGGGAGGCTTTGGGACAGACCAAGTTCTCCTCTCCTTCCCTGCACCGCCCAAGGAACTTGCTGTTGACAGTGGACACACGGCATGACAGGGTTAACCAAGCCAGAGCACGGCGGGGCAGGGCTGGCCACAGTTGCCGGCAGTGGGGAAATACAGAGGGCAGTAGCGCCACTCTGCAGACGGCCTGGCCCTTACTCACTGCCCGCCTGCAGCCTGCTCTGCATGAGGCACGATGGCCCTGAGGACAGGTGAGGAGCCCATGTCCCCTGCCACTTGCTCTTGGCTCTGGGGTAGCCAGCCCACAATGCCATGCCCACGGGGAGAGGCTCAACTTCCTTGGCTGGAAAGGGGGTCACATCTAAGCCGGGCATCCAAGGGTCTCTGTTCTTCCCTCCCCTTGTGGCAGTGCAGGGAAGGGCAAGATGAAGACAGAACACGTGGGCATGGTACTTAGCCCTGGGCCCAAGGTGCAAAAACTAGACCCAGTACTTCTCCAAACCCTGCCTACGGCCCTGCTGGGACTGTGCACCAGGCTGCAGCCCCCTGCCCTCCCAGCCATCATTCCTCTTGGGCCTGGCACTGGGTAGGGAGACCGTGTCTGGCTCCTTGTCCACCTCTGGTGTGCCCACCTGATGTCTGGAGCAGCCCCCACCAGGTCTCACCCCAGGATCACCTGTTCCCTGCCGCGGCAGAGGTGCAGTGGGTTGGGAGAAGTGACGGTATCCTGCCCCGGCCCAGGCCGCAACGCTCTGCGCACCCCAGATCTGGGGCGCTGTGGCTGGGGAGGCTTCTGGCAGGTCCAGGCCTGGTGTGTGGCGAGTGGCGAACTGGATTCCTATTGGCCTGAACCACAGGCCCCGCTTTTCTGTTGGCATGGGGTGCAGGCTGCACATACTGGGGAGCCAGTGAGTCCTCCACTTATCAGGCAGGGGGTGTTCGGATCACTGTTCAGCCACAGGGGACAGGTGGATACGCCATACAGGTTGGTAGGAGGGCCAGCTCCTGGCCAGCAGTTTGGCTCCATTTCTCTGCCTGGCTGGCGCAGAAGCCCCAGGTGCCACGTAGCCTAGCGGCCAGAGCCCAAGTCGCTTGTGCCCATGTGGCTAGGGTGACACAGGAGGCAAGCCCTCAGTGTCCCCTGCAGTGAGACAGGGACCACAGACTGTCCCATGGGATGGGGAAGTCCAGTCACCTTCAGGGCCAAGGACACGGCAGTCCTGTATGCACGCGTCACTCTTCTCTTGCTATGGGCCCCGCCTGGGGATGTTCACCATCTGGCTCACATCCTGGGCCACGGTGCCCCAGAGCACCTTGCCAAGCCCCTCTCCCCGCAGGCCTGGCCCTGGTGGTGCTGCTGGTCTCCTGGGTGGCACTGGGCCCCTGTGGCCTGCAGGGAGCAGAACCCGGAGTAGCGGTTGATTCCGAGGGCCCTGGGTGCCCTGCCATCTGCTCCTGCAGCTACGATGACTACACAGATGAGCTCAGTGTCTTCTGCAGCGGGAGGAACCTCACAGAGTTGCCCGATGGCATTCCCGTCAGCACCAGGGCCCTGTGGCTTGATGGCAACAACTTCTCCTTCATCCCCTCGGCGGCCTTCCAGAACCTCTCTAGCCTGGACTTCCTCAACCTGCAGGGCAGTAGGCTGAGCAGCCTGGAGCCGCAGGCTCTGCTGGGCTTGCGGGGCCTGTACCACCTGCATCTGGAGCGAAACCGACTTCGGAGCCTGGCGGTTGGCTTGTTCGCGTACACTCCGGGCCTGGCCTCGCTCAGCCTGGGCAACAATCTCCTGGGCCGACTGGAAGAGGGCCTGTTCCGGGGCCTCACCCACCTCTGGGACCTCAACCTAGGCTGGAACAGCCTGGTGGTGTTGCCCGACACTGTGTTCCAGGGCCTGGGCAACCTCCGTGAGCTGGTGCTGGCTGGCAACAAGCTGGCTTACCTGCAGCCAGCACTCTTCTGTGGCCTGGGTGAGCTGCGGGAACTGGACTTGAGCAGGAACGCACTGCGCAGCGTCAAAGCCAACGTCTTTGCGCGGCTGCCCCGGCTGCAGAAGCTCTACCTGGACCGCAACCTCATCACGGCGGTGGCCCCTGGCGCCTTCCTGGGCATGAAGGCGTTGCGCTGGCTGGACCTGTCCCACAACCGTGTGGCTGGCCTCCTGGAGGACACCTTCCCGGGACTTCTGGGCCTGCATGTCCTGCGCCTGGCACACAATGCCATTGGCAGCCTGCGGCCACACACCTTCAAAGACTTGCACTTCCTGGAGGAACTACAGCTCGGTCACAACCGCATCCGGCAGCTGGTGGAGAAGACATTTGAGGGTCTGGGGCAGCTGGAGGTGCTGACGCTCAACGACAACCAGATCCAGGAGGTCAAGGCAGGCGCTTTCCTGGGCCTCTTCAATGTGGCCGTCATGAACCTCTCAGGTAACTGTCTGCGGAACCTCCCGGAGCAGGTGTTCCAGGGCCTGGGCAAACTGCACAGCCTGCACCTGGAGAACAGCTGCCTGGGCCGCATCCGCCCACACACCTTTGCTGGCCTCGCGGGGCTGCGCAGGCTCTTCCTCAGGGGCAACGGCATTGCCAGCATCGAGGAGCAGAGCCTGGCGGGGCTGCCGGAGCTCCAGGAGCTTGACCTCACGGCCAACCAGCTCACGCACCTGCCCCGCCGGCTCTTCCAGGGCCTCGGCCAGCTGGAGTACCTGCTCCTCTCCCACAACCAGCTGTCAGCGCTGTCCGCAGACGTCCTGGGCCCCCTGAAGCGGGCCTTCTGGCTGGATGTCTCGCATAACCGCCTGGAGGCGCTGGCTGACGGCCTCTTCTCCCCGTTGGGGCAGCTTCGCTTCCTCAGCCTCAGGAATAACTCCCTCCAAATTTTCTCACCCCAACCTGGCCTGGAGCGCCTGTGGCTGGAGGGCAACCCCTGGGACTGCCGCTGTCCCCTCAAGGCACTGCGGGACTTTGCCCTGCAGAACCCCAGTGTCGTCCCTCGCTTCGTTCAGACCGTCAGCGAGAGCGACGCCGGCCAGCCTGTGTACACCTACAACAACATCACCTGCGCCAGCCCCGCCAGCGTCTCAGGCCTCGACCTGCGGGATGTCGGCGAGGCTCACTTTGTGCACTGCTGACCCCGGTGCTGCTCACGGGGACGCGCTGTCACCACCGTGATGAGCTGTCTTCTAGAGGCCTGGGGAGGCCACCACCCCAGTTCTAGGAGACAGCTCCAGGGCTGTTCACTTCTAATGCAATGTTGACAAAAATTAAAAACAAGCAATAAGCACACCTGTGGCTCTGAGAGGACTGGAGGTCACCTGTGTTCTTTCTAGCTCGGAGCCTGAGGGAGCTACCACGCCAGTCCTGTCCCCCCATGCGGTTTAGATCCTGTTCTGTCCTAGTGCTCTTGCATCTCCAGGACATACTCCAACTCAGGGAATGCCTAGTGTTGACTCAGGTCCTCCCGAAACCTCACGGCCATGGCCCTCCCCACCAGAGCATTGTGCTGGGACTAGGCAGGGCCTCACAGGTGTCCTCTCTCAGACAGCTGGATGTCCTGCATAACCACCTGGTGGTCACCACAGTTGGGGTATCAGAGTGCATGCTGGGGGACAGGAAGCCAGCCAACTCTGACAGAGCACACTTCATTACCTGCCCTCTAGATTTTAGAAGCTACCCTTCCTCCAGTCCTAGGGCGCAACTGCTTTCCAGAGGTGTCCTTCCTGATCCTTCACATTGGGAACTTGCTTTTGGTCTCAGGCTTTGTCTTGGGTCTTTAGCAGTGTGCCTACTAGGCAGGCCCATCCAAGGCTTTCTGATAAGAGAAAATGACTCTTCCCACCCTCTGACCCAGATACATCCTCACCCAATCCTTAGGGCCCAGGAGCCAGGGAAAAACAAAACAACAAGAATGCCTGGTCCAAGCCCTGGAATGCAGCAGTAAAAGATGCCTTGGCCCTGGGGACAGGAGGGTTCGGACACCAGACTCGGATGGATGGCATGACACATTTAATGACACTGCCCTGTAATGGACGGCACGACACGTTTAATGACTCTGCCCTGCAAAGTTATCAGACATACCGAGGCCCGTCCCACACCTCACAGGACACTGTAGCAGAGCTCTGTAGGTCCTCAGGGTCACCCAGGAAGACAAAGTACTGGTGAGCTCAGGTACAGCGTGGCTGTAGGGCACAGAGGTGATCTTATCAGCTAGGGATGTCACTATCTCAGATAGACAGCTGTCCTCTCTCAGCCACAAGCCGGTGGGTGGAGCTGCTGTTCCTAAGTTCTGCCCAAAATGCTACTTGCTGGGAGGGGGGAGACAGGGCACACAGGAACAGGGGCAGGGCCTGCATGGAACCCACTGCCCAGGCCTGGGAACAGAATCCAGGACTTCGGCTCTCCAAGTTCCCAGAGGCTGCAAGCTGGGCCCACACCAGCACTAGAAGGCAGTCATGGGGCTGCCTGTCAGGACAGCAGAGCAGGCATCCCCTGTAGAACTTTCTGGGCTATGGAGGTGAGTGCAGGGAATGCTGGACTCTTGGGGAACTCCTGGATGAAGTCGCGGCCCTCCTCCAGGCTTCTGGTGAGGTCAGGGTCCAGAGGGACAGAGCCTGCAACAACAGAGCCCAGGAAGAGGATTATCACTGTGAGGCAGCCTGTCTACCCACTGCCAGAAGTCCATGCTACTGGCCTCCCAAAAGGCCAGTCTAAGAGTGTGGGACAACTAGTGAGCACCGTGGTGTCCTTGACAGTGGCATTCCCAGAACAGCAATGTGCGGTCAGATAGGAGAAGCTTTATGTTGGTCAATCAAGCAGAAAGGTGGCAAAATGCCATGGTTAGTACCCCCCACCCTCCTAACATAGACAGCTGGTGGGAGACAGCCAGGTCCCCAGTTGGCACTCACCTAAGAAGGGGACTCCAGCCAGCTGAGCCAGCTCCTCCCCACCACCCGTGGAGAAGACGTTGGTGCATTCCTAGGAGATAGGGGCTATGATGATCCAGCTTGCAGACCCACTCACACATGGAGGACTAGTGGCTAAACTACAGCAGATCTGGGGAGCAACCCAAGCAGTGTCTTCTCTAGGTAGCCATGAAGTTACTGACCTGCCCGTGGGCGTGTAGTAGGACCCCTGTTTTGTCAAAGTCCCCACCTCACTTGTAACCTTGCAGAGCCCATGACAGCCTGTCCAGTTCCTGACACTCACAGCACAGTGTGGGCAGGCAAAGCCGCTCATGTTCTCCACGACTCCCATCACTTGCAACCCAGTCTTCCTGCAGAAGGTCAGCTCCCGCCTCACATCTCCCACAGACACTGCCTGTGGGTGCGTCAGGACAGGGCTAGTCAGGTGCAAACCAACCAAGAATCCAAGAACCAACAGGGAGGATGGTCTGGCCTGGCCCAGCCTAGCCAGGAGAGGTCACATACTTGGGTGAGGGGAATGGGATGGGGCTGCTGGCATGGTACCTGTGGAGTGGTGACCACAAGGGCCCCCAGGGGCCTGTAGGGACGCAGGGCTTCCACAATAGCCATGTGCTCATCAGAGGTCCCAGGGGGTGTGTCCACAACCAGGAAGTCCAGCTCCCCCCAGGCCACGTCCGATACAAACTGCTTTATCAGTGCTGTAAAGACCCCGTAGATCAGTGGCCCCTAAGGAAAGGGTGGGCAAGGGGAACTCATCTCACCCAGCCCCAGGACCACCTGTTGTACAAGGTGGTAAAGGCCCCACTGGTGGTTTGTCAACGGGAGTGGGGATCTAGAGGCAACAGGAATACAGAGCCTTGCCCTCACAAGCACCCTTTGCTCCCCAGTGGCTTTGCACCCAAATGTCTCCATGCCCCACCCTGCAGAGCTGCAGCTGACTCCCATTAGGGCCGTGTTTGAGTACAGAGCCGACTCTCTTGGGGGAATCTGTGTCCAAGCTGCTGTAGGGAGTGAGGACAGGAGCAGCCTCTCACTACCATCAGGAAACCTGAAGCCAGCTTCAGCATTCCTTTCAGGCCCTTGTTGGGGGTGCAGGCAGCAGCGAAGCATTCCTTTCCTAACTGGGAGACAGGGATGCTGCCGCCCCTCCTCAGTCTCATTTCACACTCCCCAGAGCCCACGCTGGCTGTCATGGACGCCTTATACAGTTCCTTAGGAATATGGGCACACAGCTCTGCTGGCTGGACCAATGTGAACAGTGGGACTGTTTCTGTGGGATAAGAAGGGTCTCAAAAATTGAAGCAGCCTCCGAGGGGAGGGGAGGCGGCCTCAGCTTCTGTGAGGCCCTGGGGCCTACTGAGCATGGGGGAGGTGAAAGGCCTGGCCTGCGCTGGATCGTTACCATTTTTCTTGGGGCCTCTCCACACCACAGCCTCGTCTGGCTTCTCTAGCAGGAAGCCTACAGACATAAGGGAAATGCTCTGCTCCTGATCCACGAAAACGGGCACCCAGCCGCGGTCACACTGGTGCACTGCCTTGCCCTGAGCCCGGAACATCCGTGGGATGCTGGGGCCACAGAGATCCACATCGAGAATCCCCACCTGTAAGAAGATGGATGGTGAGGAAGAAATCTGCAGGATCTGCTGGGGGCTGATGCCAGCGCTGGACAAGGGGCTCACCTTCTTGCCCTCATGTCGAAGTGCCAGGGCCAACTCTGTGGAGATGGTGCTTTTGCCAACGCCGCCCTTTCCCGAGAGAACAAGGATGATGTGCTGGACGCTTGCCAGGTTCCTAGGCTCTAGAGAGAAACGAGTTTGGGAGGTCCGAGGCTGTGCACACCTCCAGCCCTCACTGCTAGTCATTTGGCGGCACAAAGCGCTTCCTTCATTGGGGCTCCACTCAAATGTGGCTGCTCCCCTTCACCTTGAAGCAGGCAAGGGTCGAAGGTCTCTTAGAAGACCCAGCCCTAACCCATCTCCACTCCTGTAGGAGGACGGAAACTTCCCAAATCGATTCATTTTACAGTGTGTACACGTGGTTCCTTGTGCAAACAAACGCACGCCCGTGCGCGTGGTGACACGCTCACACAGCCGGCTCCCTGCTAATTCCAACAGGGCTACAAGGGAAACTGACGAAGGTCCTTGTTAGGACTCCGAGTGCGCCGAGGCGGGCTCTACACCTCGGGAGAGGCAGCCCCGAGGCCTCGGGCGGGTCTCCGAGAGGACGACGGCTCTGGGGGCAACAGTGAGTGACCCTCCGTGCTGCAGCAGCGTCAACCGAGGCGGGATGCAGGAGACCTGAGCAGACAAGGGATGCGCCAGCGCCCCAGCCCACTGCCCGTGCAGCCCACGGGCGCGCCTGCTCTCCGGATCCCGCCAATGCCTCGGCCCGCTGCGAACGCTCACCAGCCGCGGCCGCCTCCATCCCGCCGGGCCAGCCCCGGCTCGCGCACTCCTTCCGCTTCCTCTCTGACTCTCAGCCAGAGTGACGCGTCTTCCAGCCAATGGGCGGCGCGGTTCCTCCCTGTCGACCAATCAAACCGTCCGTGGAGTTCCGGATTCGTGCCCACAGGTGACGTCACGGGGCTGGGCCTACTTCTGCGCCCAATGGGCGTGTGAGCACCGCTTTGACCGCCCCACTGCGACCAATCGGGACGTGGGCTCAGGATTGACACTTCCGCCAACCTCTAGGTGACAGCCTGGTCCCCCGAGACCCGCTCCCGCGCGAAGCCCCGCCGGCCGCGCCCGCCTCCCGCTGCCCGGCCCATGCGGCGCGGGGGGCGGGGATTGTTTACGTCGCGGCCCGAGCGGAAAGTGGGTCGCCGCGGCGGCGGCAGGTGAGCGTCGCCCGGCCCCGGCTCGGCCCGGCCCGGCCTCGGCGGGCGGCGAGCTGACCTTGCGGGTGGTCAGGCCGGCTGTCGTCTTTGTTCCCTGGCGACCGTTCGCGGCGGGCCGGGCGGGGACTGCGGGTTGCATCGTCGTGAGACCCGCCTCGGGCGTGGGAAGCCACCTTGGGCTGCGCCGCGGGCTAGCGTGGCCGCGTCCCGGGCGGCGCCGGCTCATTCATTGGGCTCTGGCTGCGGCTCCGAGTGGCGCTCGGCCAGTCCCCGCTGCCGCGGCCGGCGGGCGAGGTAGGACCGTGCGGGGGGCAGGCGCGGCCTGGGGCGGAGAGTGGACGGGGTCTGCAGCCGAGCGGCCGGAGCGGCAGCCGCTGAACGTTTCATCCCGAGAACGGCGAGCCTCAGCAGCCAATTTTAAGGCTGTTTCAGAGGAGATAAGTGGGCTGTAGTGTGTGAGCTGGATGGGCGAGAGGAAGTTGTCCAGTTCAGGAGGAGGCGGCAGGTCCCCAGTGAGATGGAGGACGCTCTCAGGTGTGGTGTTCCGGATGGATGACTGCCGTGTTCTTGGAACGAGGAACTGGAAGTTGGAGATGCCATTTGTCAAACTAGACAGTGGAGGAGGAACACGTTAGGTGTGATATGCCCGAGGGACAGTCAGCTCCTGAGCAGAATGCAGAGATGGGCTGGGGCGTCTTCAATGATGAGTGTCTGGGAGGCGCTTTACACCATTGCTCTGGGTTTGATGGAGATGCTCAGGAAATGGATCAAGGTATGAACTTGCGAAGATTTTTGGAGCCCTGCCTTTCAGCTTGCCAAGTGGCCCAGAAGTGAGGCACAGTTGTAGGGTGGAGGGCTGTAGAGCACATTTTGTCATGCCAGATTTCCCCAGAACTCAAAAGTTAATTTTCTTCCAGGTCCCTGACATCATGGCCCGACGCCCGAGGAGCAGCAGAGCCTGGCATTTTGTCTTGAGCGCAGCCCGTCGAGACACAGATGCCCGCGCTGTGGCTCTGGCAAGCACTACTAACTGGGGCTATGATTCTGATGGACAGGTAGGTCCTAGCTGCAGGGTAGACGTGACTGATCTAAGAACAGGGAGTCAGGGGTACTGAGCTAGGGGGCTGGGCTGTTTCCTGGTACCTGTTCTTGGCAAAGCTCTTTGGTCTGGCAAAAGAAATGTAACCTAAGGGTGACAAGGATTCAGGACAGTGAATGGGGGTCCTGGATGCCGTGGGTCACTTTGCAACAAATGCCTTTTCTGTCTGCCTTGCTAGTTTCTAGAATAATGGCTAGCTTGCTACACATCTGTGATTCTTTTTATTTTTATTTTTTCTTTCTTTCCTGAAGTGTAGGGTCTCTCACTAGCCCAGGATAACCTGGGATTCACTATATGGTCTCCGGCTGGCATGAATCTCACAGTGATCCTCCTACCTCTGCCTCTTGAGTGCTGGGATTAAAGGTGTGTGTCACTATGCCCAGCCTTTTTTTCCTTGGCTTTTTGAGACTGTAGCTCAGGTTGGCATCAAACTCATGACAGTCCTTCTGCAGCTTCTGAGGGCTGGCATTTATAGGTGTGTGCCACCCTGCCTGCCTGGATCTCTGGAGAGGAAAAAAATGAGTAAGAATGAATGGGTGTGCCAGGGCTGCCAGCCCCTGCAAACGAACTTCAGATGCATGTACCACTTTGTAAACCTGGCTTTACATGTGTACTGGGGAGTTGAGCCCAGGTCAGTTTTCTTTGCAGGCAAGCACCTTAACTGCTGAGCCATCTCTCCAGTCTTGGATCTGTGTTCTTAAAGCTCAGGCTTCCTGTGTTAAATCTTTTTGTTCCCCCCAAGGTAGGGTCTCTTTGTAGCCCAGGCTGACCTGGAACGCACTATGTAGGCTCCTGGTGGCCTTGAACTCATGGCCCCTGCCTCCTGAGTGCTGGCAGTAAAGGTGTGGTCCACCATGCCCAGCTTCCTGTGCTAGTTCTGCCAAGAGTTCCCCTGGACTTGCACAGAGAGGCCCGGCAATGTGGGCAGGGGAAAGACCCCAGGAAGTTACCTAGCCAGATGCATCTGCTGGTCCTGTAGGTGTGCTGGGGCAGGGTGAAAGGACCCTAGAGTGGCTGCTTATTTTACTTCGTGTGCTTCTGACACCTCCCTGGCAGGCTGTGTTGCCTGTGTTGTCATGGTTATCAGTATTGTGGCTTTTGTTCAGCCAGGTCTCTTGGTAGGGGCAGGCTCCTCCTTGAGCCCTATGGGACCTCCAGGCTGTGAGGAGAACCTAGAAGCTAAAACCTGACCTCTGAGCCCGGGGCCAGCTGAATTCCAGCCATGCCTCCAGCTGTCAGCCTGTCTCACAGGCTCGTGTGGGATGGAGTGACATATGCATGCTGCTGTCCTCTGTCACCTAATGGTCTGTGGTATGATGTGGGCTGATGGCAGGTAGTTGCCCTGGGAGTGTCAGCTTGGCCTTTATCCTGGCTCCTGACTCTGCCAGCCTTCACTGAGGGAAACCCCCTCCTCTGTCACTAGGGTGCAAACATCCCTTTTAGCCCAGCAGCTATTTTGGTTGGCTCTTGATGAGTTGTGTTCACTTTGGCATCTGGGTGTCTTATACCTGGCGCTGTGGCCTCTGGGCTGTGCACCCAGCCTGGAGTTGGAGGGCAAGAGACCCACTTTCCCCTCAGATGTGTCTGATACCAGTTACGTCTTTGCTTAAGCTACCTCAAGCACCCCATGATAGACATAGGGAAGCAGGAAGCCCTTGCTGTGAGAAAAACAGCTATGAATCAATCACTGATAGCAGAATGCTTCCATTTGGGAAAGGATAGTGAGTACCTGGCACCCACAGTGGGGCTTTCTGGGCAAGTGGCAGGAGCTGTGGTGTGTTCATTGTGTGGGCATAGTAGGGCCAGATAGAGGCCAGGGATACAAAAGCCAGAGCCTAAGTGGTTGCCAAGTGGGCATGTAAAGACCTGCATGATGGTAGAAAAGGAATGGTGTGACTTGCAAAAACCTCTCTGGCCAATCTCCCAGGACTGGGCCATTCAGTGGCTGGAACCTGACCAGTTCAGCCTTGGTGCCTGGCCATGGCCACACCAGGCCCACAGGCTCAAGCCACAAGCCTGTAACCTCCTGGAAGGGTTTCCTACAGCTGGGGCTTGGTGCAGCAGCCTACTTGGCCTAAGATCATTCCCTTTGCCTCCAGAACAAAAGGGTCCAGAGAAGCTCAGGTTGCACACTGTGAGGGTCGTCATGCTGGACCTTGCTGTTTGGGCCATCCCTGAGGTTTAGGGCGTAATGAGCTGCCTAGAGAGGTAGGAGGGTGGGCTGTGGTAGGTCCACAGGTCAGCTGTGTAGTGTGTAGAAATGGGACTATGAGGTGTGCATTGAGTTCCAGATGTAATAGGAAGCCAGCCCCAGGGGCCATTTCCCCTCCTCCCCACACCAGGCACAGGGGCCAGTTCCCAGGTCAGGTGTCTATAGCATGAGATGGGCCATGGCATGTTCCTTATTTTCTTTCCCAGGCAAGAGTTAGGAGGCTAGGAGAGGGTGGGCTGCTGACAGAACTTCTTGCCCCTTCCCTCCCAGCACAGTGAGTCAGATTCTGATCCCGAGTACTCGTCCCTGCCACCATCCATCCCCAGTGCTGTGCCCGTAACTGGAGAGTCCTTCTGTGACTGCGAGAGCCAGAGTGAGGCTGCCTTTTGTAACAGCTTGCACATGGTTCACCGTGACAAGGACTGCCGCTGTGGTGAGGAGGATGAGGGTGAGTATCCTGCAGGTGCCCTTGAGGAAGGCTGGACAGGTTCAGTGAGACTGATAAGGTGGGCCCTGGCTCTGGCGCAGTGGGCTTAGCCTGGACTCTTCTGTCTTGCAGATTTTGACTGGGTCTGGGATGACCTGAACAAGTCCTCGGCCACTTTGCTGAGCTGTGACAATCGCAAGGTCAGCTTCCACATGGAGTATAGCTGTGGCACTGCAGCCATCCGGGGCACCAAGGAGCTAGGGGATGGCCAGCATTTCTGGGAGATCAAGATGACCTCTCCTGTCTATGGTACTGACATGGTAAGTGGTTGCCAGCAGGAGGGCAGCTGCCTGGGGCCTTGTTCCCAGGCACCCCTCTGCCCAGCTCCACTGTTCCCAGATGGTGGGCATCGGGACATCAGATGTGGACCTGGACAAGTACCATCACACGTTTTGCAGCTTGCTTGGCAGAGATGAAGACAGCTGGGGGCTCTCCTACACTGGTAGGTGTGGCCCTGGGCTGGGCTAGGGCAGGCAGGACTGCAGACCTTCCTGGGCTCACCCCACTCCACTCACTGCCCTCAGGACTGCTCCATCACAAGGGTGACAAGACCAGCTTCTCCTCGCGCTTTGGCCAGGGCTCCATCATTGGTGTCCATCTGGACACTTGGCATGGGACACTGACCTTCTTCAAGAATCGGACGTGCATAGGTGAGGGTGCTTTCCCTCAGCCCAGCTCTGAATGGATACTGCAGATAGTGCCTGCAGGATGTGGCCGGATTGAGGCCTGTCCCGGGTGGGACCAAGCTGGCTGTGACCTGAGGCACCTCGAGGGTGAGCAAGGCCGGCCAAACTGGGGTCGTTAGGCCAAAGCTGAGTCCAGCATCCTGCCTCAGAGTGGCACAAGCTGTTCACCTTGGCAGTTTGTGGGAAGGCAGAAGAGCATCCCCTTCCCCTCCTGCTCTTTCCTTCCAGGAGTGGCTGCCACCCGGCTGCGGAACAGGAGGTTCTACCCGATGGTGTGCTCCACAGCGGCCAAGAGCAGCATGAAGGTGATCCGCTCCTGCGCCAGCTCCACCTCCCTGCAATACCTGTGCTGCTACCGCCTGCGCCAGCTGCGGCCCGACTCCGGGGACACCCTCGAGGGCCTGCCTCTGCCTCCGGGCCTCAAGCAGGTGCTGCACAACAAGCTGGGCTGGGTCCTGAGGATGAACTGCGGCCGCCGAAAGCCCCCTGCGCCCCCACCCAGCACTGTGGCCGAGAGCAGACCCTGCCAGAGGAAGCGCTGCCGAAGGACCTGACTTGCCCAGTCAGAGTGGCCCCAGGGTGGCCGGGACTGCCTTCTCTAACCCTCCAGGGCAGCACGAGAGGGAAGGACCGAAGTCTGTCTGGGGTTGTCCCTGCCTCCTAAAGGCCAGTCCATCCTGTGGGGCCTCCAGGGCCAGATTGTCAGGTGTTGGGGGTCCTTGTGCTGCCTGGGAAGTGGTGCTGTAAAGTCCTTCGGGTCTTCCTCCCTCCCTCTGTGTCCCAGTAACAAGCAGCCTAAGCACTCCTGGACCCTGGGGGGGGGGGGGGGGGGAGGGACGTGTGGCCAGGAAGGAGGAGTCGGTCTTTCCCAGCTTGCTTTGCATGTTGCCAGCTCCTGCTCACAGACTTCAGCTGGTGCACCATGTAGGGTTTAAGTCTCACTCCCAATGTGACATTAAAAGGCCCACACCAAGGCCTGGGCTGCCTGCATTTGTCTCCCGCTGGGTCTGGCTGTGTCTAGCAGCTTGTGGAGGTGTAGGCCTGGCTCTCCTCCTCCCTGGGTCCTGTACTGCTTCTCTCAGGGCAGCCTCAGAAGCAGTGGGACAGGGTGGTGCTCTTCAGCCCCTCCCAGTGCCCTGCCATTAGGCTCTCTGCAGCTGGTGTGTATGCAGAGGGCAGAAGCCCAACACCCCAGGTTCTTCTGTTCACCCCAGCTTCCACCTTTCACCTTCCCTGGAACTCACATCCAACCAGTCAGTTGCTGAGTGTTTACAGCAGCTAGAGTCCCATCACCTTGCCTGCCCCGCAGGGTGACTGGTCAGGCCTGTGGATTGGTTCCCAGGCTGGACTGTGTTTCCTTCTGGTAGGCAAGCAGGAGGCCCGGGGTGCCATGGGTGTAATCAGGAGGCCAGGTCCAGTAGGAAGTCAGGATTGGTGGTAGTGAGGAAGAGGCAGATGCGTCGTGAGAGGTCAGGCCCCACTCTGCGGGATTGTCTGTCTCCAAGGGTCTTGACAGGGAGGTCAGCCAGGAGGCCCAGGCGCTCCTGCTCCGTGCTGCAGGCCATGAGAGCCTAGAGCATGCGTAAGTGTGAGCAGGCAGACTTCAGTCTCCATTCCTGAGAGGGGAATGGTATGGACTGGGGAACACTCACCTGTTGCAGAAGGCGGGGGGAGGGGAAGGCGGTGATGACAGCATCAGCCACAGCTGGGCTGACCCGGTTAAACTGCCCGATCTGCCTCAACCATACTCCTCGAAGCCCAGAGCCATCTCTGGTCACTTTTAGGCCTGAGGCCCAGCGACCTGTGGTGCAGAAGGGAAAGGCCTGGGAATCCCGATACTGCCTGAAATAGGAAGTAGAACAGGAGGCTTAGCGAGCCCTTCCCTTTCCCCACAGCTCATCAGAACCCTTGTGCCTTGCATGACCTCCAGAGTGCTACCCCCACAGCAGCACTCACTTTGAGGGGCGCTGGGCGAGGGCCTTGGTGAAGGCGCACACATGCTGACTCAGTTCCTGCCAGGAGTCTACCAGCAGCACGCGCAGGTCTGCATAGAGCTGAAGCAGTACCAGGGCCTGGGAAGGGTGAGCTGTGGGTACGGGCTGGACTTTCCCCAGGGACCACCAAACCCAACAGTGCTGGAAGCCAATCACTAGGCCTCAGCAACCAGTGCCCGGGTCAAGGCCAACGATTCTCACCCTACCCATAGTGGCCCTCACCTCCTCCACCTCGGGCCAGCTGATGGTCACGGTGGTTTGGGCCTCCTTTGTCCTCTCTAGCTGCTGTCTCTTCTGGACACTAGGCTTGTGAGACCTGTGCAAAGGTGATCTTCCTCAGGTTTTCCACACCCAGTCTCCTGCCTCTGCAGGGCCCACCCAGAACGGTGGGGACGGTAGCCCTAGGAGGCACCCTATGTTCCCCTGGAATTCCATCCTAGCCAGCTCTACTAAGGACGTTAAGGGGTGTGGTACCACAGGTATGTGTCCAGCCCGATGACAGCCAGGTGGGGGCGGGCCGGGTTCTCAGCAGAAAGCCAAGGCAGGTTGCTGGGTGGGCTTGTCATCTGAAAGTACGAACACATGCAAACTTGTTTGCCTGAGGGTTGTGGGAACACACCCACAGCCACCAGAGGGAAGAGGAGCAGGGTAAATGAAGCTCATAGACCCTCTCCTTGCTGACCAGCTCTTCCTCCCCAAGGGCAGCGAGGCTGGGCAGCGTCTGGGCACACTCCAGATTCTGGAGGAACAGAACCAGCCCCCCACCCCCACCCCGTTTATGGTCCACTTCTGTATTCAGCCTGGCACTTAGCGGGCGCTTAGCTGACCCTTGGACACTGGCATCTACAGTTTAACTGAACTGCAGTCCAGGCAAACACCAGCCAAACATTCTTCCCCTTCTCAGTTGTG
This sequence comes from Jaculus jaculus, assembly GCF_020740685.1. Lineage (NCBI taxonomy): Eukaryota > Metazoa > Chordata > Mammalia > Rodentia > Dipodidae > Jaculus > Jaculus jaculus. The sequence goes on from NC_059112.1 coordinate 111,376,226, forward strand.
TAGGCAGAACCCAGCCAGCACTTGCTTTCTATATTTCCAGCCAGGGCACTAGAGCCCCATGCCACCGCTGACTTGGGAATACAGCCCCTCAGGACAAAGGACGGGGCCTTCCCCAGCACCTGGGTCAGCTGGGCGGCACCCCGTAGAAACTCCTGGGGCTCCAGCAGTAGCAACTGTTCGCACTCATCCTCATTACACAACTCGGGAGGCACCTGTGGAGACATCAGGGGCACTGCTAGCCATCCTTGGCCTGTGTATACACAGGCTCTTCCCCTTGCTTCTTAGCTAACACCGGCCATAACAAGAGCCCTGCAGCTCTGAGCGCAGCCAAGCCCAGGCCTTCCACGACTGCTCCCCAGAGGGCCAAAACCTTCCCAAGTTCATGGATGGCAGGAACCCTGACCCCAGTCTCATAGGGACAGGAGGGTCTCAGGCAGCAGCTGAGTTCTGAATGCTTGGGCATTCATTACAAACCCTCTGTGAGGTGCGCGCGGTGTTCACAGCTGTCTGTCCAGCCCGAAGCCATCATAAACCCTCGGGCTAGGGCACTAGGAAGGACCACTCACGCCGCTGGTGCCGGGGTCGGGCCTCCCGCCGCTCCACTGCAGGCTGCGGGCCAGGCGCTGCGGCTCGATGCGGCACTCGCAGCCCAGCGCGCCCAGGGCCTCCATCAGGATGTCAGAACCTGCATCTTCCAGAACGGCTGAGCGCAGCCGGGGACAAGGCGGTCATTCCTCCCTTCCCCCGCCAGGGCCCGAGGGGTGGGGACGCTGCCCTGGAGGGGGGGTGTCGGCACCCCATTTTCCAACCCCAGCCCCGCACCTGGGTCCACGCACACCGCCAGGCGCTTCAGGACCTGATCCGACCGCAGCGCCCCGGCCGCCGCCTTGCTCTTCCCCGCCGCGCCCCGGCCTCGAGCGCCGACCTCCGGAGCGGCGGCGCCCTCGGCGTCCGAGTCCGAGATCTCCCAGGTCGCGGGCTGCCGCCGTTGGCCACGGCGCGAGCCTGTGCGTCTCCCGGGCCGGGCCTCTGCCATAGCCCCGGCTTTCTCCACCTATTCCGGACGGACGCACCCGGACGCTTTAGCCCGGACGCCAGCCGCTTCCGGCACGGGAGAGCTGCGCGCACACGCGCTTCCGGCGGGCAGCGGAGGCCGCAGGCATGGCGCGCAGGAAAGTGAGGCCTCGGCTGATCGCGGAGCTGGCCCGCCGCGTTCGCGCCTTGCGCGAGCAGCGGAACCGGCCGCGCGACTCGCAGCTCTACGCCCTGGACGACGAGACGCTGACCAGGCCGCTGTCGGGCCGTCGACTGCCGGTGCGCGCCTGGGCCGACGTGCGCCGCGAGAGCCGCCTCCTGCAGCTGCTCGCGCGTCTCCCGCTCTTCGGCCTGGGTCGTCTGGTCACCCGCAAGTCCTGGCTGTGGCAGCACGACGAGCCGTGCTACTGGCGCCTCACGCGCGTGCGGGCCGACTACACCGCGCAGGTGCGCCTGCTCCCTCCCGGTCCCGCCCTTCCCAAGGTCCACGCTTGCTCTGCGCCGTCCACCCTGGGCCTGTTCTCTCTGCCCCAGGCAACCCCGGGGGACTCCTGCTCCCCGTGCCCTGGAGGAGCCCGCTTTCTGAGTTGACCCGTGTCCCTCTTGTTCTGCAGAACTTGGACCACGGGAAGGCCTGGGGCATCCTGACCTTCAAAGGTAAGGCTGGGTACCGGAGGGAGTATGCCGGGCAGCAGATTTATCCAAAGAGCTCTCCATCAGCCTTGTCTTCTTGCCCCAGGGAAGACAGAGGACAAGGCCCGGGAGATCGAGCACGTCATGTACCACGACTGGCGGCTGGTGCCCAAGCACGAGGAAGAGGCCTTCACCACATTCACACCCACTCCAGAGGGCACTCTGCGCTCTGTGCCCTACCCACCGCTGCTGCGGGCCATGATCCTCGCGGAACGAAAGAAGCATGGTGATACCAGTGTCCAGGAGCCACTTCTGAACTTAACGCCTGTACGTCCCTGGGACTACCCTGAGAAACAGGAGGCCAAGGGGAAGTCCAAGGGCACTCCAGTGTAACCGCCACAAGTGGCATTGTACCTGGGTGAGGCAGTGGGGGTCATGTGATGGACAAGTGTCTTTAAGTAAACCGGACCGCCCTTCCGGCGCAGGGTTACAGGAGAACATTTTCGCCTCGACATCTGCCTGTGAATGAACGAGGATAGGTGCCGGCCTTTCTTGTTCCTGTGGCTAGAAATAAATGCACGAAGTGGACTGGGTTGTGGTTGCTTTGTGTGAGCGCTGCGGGACTGTGAGAAGCAAGGCGGCGGTGCTCAGCGGGGCACTAGGCGGTAGGAAATAGCGGGTGACGGGCGCAGCGTCTATGCTCTGGCGCCAGGGAAGCCCGCGCTCGGGGCCCTTTAAGAGAAGCCCCGCCCCCGCGCCCGCCCCGCGAGCGAGCGCCGCAGCGGTCGCCATGATCTGTCTGGTGCTGACCCTCTTCGCCAACCTCTTCCCGGCGGGTGAGTGCGGGGGTCGGACCCGGGCTGGGACCGGGGCCGGGGCGCGCGAGGACCCAGGCCTGACACCAGCGTTCCCGCAGCCTGCAGTGGCGTGCACGAGCGCACTTTCCTGGCTGTGAAGCCCGATGGCGTGCAGCGGCGGCTGGTGGGTGAGATCGTGCGGCGCTTTGAGAGGAAGGGCTTCAAGCTGGTGGCACTGAAGCTGGTGCAGGTGCGACAGGGGCCCGGAGGAGCGGGGAAGGCATGGGCAGGACTCGGGGCCCTGGAACAGGCGGCTGTCCCTCGCAGGCCTCGGAGGAGCTGCTGCGGGAGCATTATGCGGAGCTGCGCGAGCGCCCTTTTTACAGCCGCCTGGTCAAGTACATGGGCTCGGGACCCGTTGTGGCCATGGTGAGTTCCCGTGGGCTGGTGGGACCTGGACAGTCTTCCCGGCGCTAACGGTTGCCCCCGCAGGTGTGGCAAGGGTTGGACGTAGTGCGTGCCTCACGAGCCCTCATTGGGGCCACCGACCCTGGGGACGCCCTGCCTGGCACCATCCGGGGAGATTTCTGCGTAGAGGTTGGCAAGTAAGTCCCGTCCACATCCTCTTTGGCTACCCCCACCCCACCCCAGCCCGGCCCTCTGCACCCACTCACGCGCGCTCATCCCTGCAGGAACGTGATTCATGGCAGCGACTCAGTGGAGAGTGCACGCCGGGAGATCTTGCTCTGGTTCCGCGCAGAGGAGCTTCTGTGCTGGGAGGACAGCGCGGGGCACTGGCTGTATGAGTAGACGCGCTTGGGATTCTGTGTCGCCAGCCCGAGGTATCCCAGCGGGATAGGGAAGTGGGTGCAAGTCCACCCAGGACAGTGGCCTCCGCTCAAAGTGCCCTCACTTTCGCTTCCTTCACCTTTTCATAATAAACTGCAGAAAACCCCGGTGTGTTATAGTGTGGTCCAGAGACAGAGGCACTGTGGTAAGATGTTTATTACGTACAGAGCAGATATGTGGGTTTTACTTGCAGGGCCAAAGCCTGAGGAGAGTTGCACCGGCCCTTCCCCCATCTGCACCCACCCACCCGACCTGTCACTTCACACTTGTGGGAACAGACAAGGGACATACATCACAGTGGAGAGGTGGCAGGGTGGTGGGGAGAAGCCTGCAGCTGCACACGGCTGCAGCTTGTGGTGGCCAGTCGGGCTCAGAGACAGTTCATTGTCCCTGGATCTGTGCTTCTCTGGTGGGGAGCAGGACAGCCGGGACCAGCTGGCCCTGATCAGCACCCCTGAGGAGTAGGGCCAGGACCAGGAAGGTGTGGAGACCAGTAGGGCAGGCCACTCCGCCAGAGCGTTTGCCAGGGTGGTATCTGCCCCTGCCTAGAGCTGCATCCACCCTGGCCCATCTTCAGCTCTTCTAGCCTTGCCTGGCAGCCTTGTCAGTTGCTCTCCAAGGGAGCAGGCCACAGCGGGCAACCCTAGGCACTTAGTACGTGTCTGGGAGCTGGGCTCCTTGGAGCCCTGTGCAGGAGGCAGGCCCCAGGAACACACCATCCCCCATCAACCTGAGGCTGAGCCTTGCATCCGAGGACTGACCCGGGGCAGGCCAGGACCACCTTTCTTCCTGAGGCCTGGGCTTGCCCTGGCAGCCTGAGAAATTCTACCCTAGGGGCTTCTGGGAGGAGCTGGACAATCACAGCTCCCTTGGGATAAAGGGCATTGGTTCATGTGGAGCAGCTGCCCAGGGTGCCTGGCCCAAGCTTTCATGCTAGGTCCAGGGTGAGACCCAGGATGGAGGCTATGGAAACAGAAGTTTGGGGATAGAGAAGGCTGGCTGTGATCCAGGCACCTGGGCAACAGATGCTGGCTGGCCTCCTGGATCCCTCGGAGAACAACGGCATGGATGTCAGGACCCCTGCCCCAGGGCAGCATGCAAAGCAAGTAGACTGGGAAGACGGCAGGATGAGGCACCTGCTTCTGCAGGACTGGGGAGCCCTAGGTGGAGCCAGGCCCACCTATGGGGGCCACCAACAGCCATCTCTGTCCTGTACCCTCGAAGTGCCTCTGGGGTTGATGCCAAGATGGGTGCCAGGAGCTACTGGGGAGAGGGTGTCCCAGAGGCTCTCCCCCTCCCCAATGGGAACCCCACCCACTACCGCCTCCCTCCCTCCCACCGACCCGCATTACCCCTTCCTAACGGCTGGGGGCTGGACCTCAGGCAAAAGCTGCAAGTTGAGAGGTTAGAAGGGGATGTACAGGCCTGGCTACCCCAGGGGACAGGCAGGGGGCAGGCAGGCAGGGTCCTATGTACAGTTGGCATCAGGCAGGGTGGGTTCACTCTGGGGTGTAGGACACCTGCCACACGATGATGTGGCTGCGCTCGGCCTTGGACAGCACAGGCTTCGACTGGCTCACGTCCCCAGTGCTGTCTTCCGTCTCGTCGTCCTCTCCGTCCCCTGGGAGTTTGGAGTCATAAGTGGGGGCAGGGGGAGGCTCTGCCTGACCATGCCAGGCCCCATGCCTGGACTGGGTCCACTCACCGATGCGGAAGTCTATGTAGCCTTCACCACCGCTTAGCACCAGTGCACTCTTAAGCTTCTGGCTGTCTGCTTCTGCGGCAGGAGCAGCAGGCCCAGGGCCCTCTGATGGGCTGTCCAGCACACTGCCGTTGAGAGTGGCCAGCACATTTCCTGTCACAGGGCAGAAGGACATCAGGACAACAGTCTCCTGAAGGGGCCTCAGCTGTGTCCCTGAAATGCTGTAGGCAGAGCAGAGCAGAGGACAGGGACAGGGACAGCCGCGTACCTGGCACTGAGACAAAGAATTTGACAGCATCACGGTGCCCATGGAAGCAGAGCTGAGCCTGGGCCATGGAGCAGTAAGGGATGAAGCTGCTGGCAGCCTTGTCACTGCTGTCGTCTCCATACACGTGGATGACGCCCCCTGGACGGGCCCCCTCCCCAGATGTGGGGGATGTCTTGTTGGCTGGGGATACAGGGACAGGAGGGTGGGGCCACCTTATTTCCAGCAGGTGGCCAGGAGAGCAAATACCCTGTGCCACAGAATGAGCAGGGGCTGTGGACCTACCTCGGAGCCCCAGGAGCTGGCCTCGGTGCAGGACCACAGCTGAGGAGGAGAGGCGGAGGTTGAGCTTGGCCAAACAGGTAGCTAGGGTGCTCCTAGAATGGCCTTGTGGTGTCCACCCAGTCTGGGAACCTGACAAGCCCTTTAGCATAGCTGCCCCTTGCTTGTTGGTGTCCCCAGGAGTTTGGGAGCTACTCACTCTCAGTTAGGGGGATAGAGATGACCACTCCATTGCCAGTGCCCACCCAGAGGCGGTTGCCCGCAATGAGTAAGGCTGTGATGCGTACGAAGGAGAAGCCCAGCTTGCCGGTGCCTGAGGTAGGGATAGGAATGGGAGTCAACACGGCCTATGGTGGATTCCCTGATCACACTACCAGTGCAGCCCCTCAATGAGCCTCTTTTTTGGTGACAGGTCTCATGTAGCCTAGCATTCATTATGTAGCTGTGGCTGGCCTGGAAGCTCTTGATCCTTCTGCCTCCACCTCCCAAGGACTAGGATCACAGATACATGCCACCACACCCGGCTCACCCAGCATCTTGCTGACATAAGGTTCAATGTCCACGTCCTGCAGGTGCTGGTGGGTGTGGGCATGGTAGAGCCGCAGGGTAGAGTCCAAACGGATGGACACCCACACCCCATCGCCAATCCAGGCCAGCTGCCGCACCTGGCTCTCTCGCCTTGGATGGGCATCAAATGACTTCTGTGGGATCATAGCAGCCCATCAATGGGGGGAGGACCAGCACAATGCAGGGGACACCTCAATGTTGTGCAGCCTACCCCAACCTCCCATGAGATAGAAGACTTCCCTCCCTGGACACGGACAGCTGCACTTGCCTCAATCTGCATCGTCTTGGGTTGGATAACGTGCACCTTGTTCTTGTAGCCACACCAGACGCGGTCATCCACAACAGCCATGCAGCGAATAGAGTGGTGTGGGTGGCCCAGGTCCATCAGATGATAGTTGCTCAAATCCCACTGACCATCTGTAGAAAGCCCGAGATACATGGTCAGGATTGGCTGGGGTCCAACTCTGCTTAAGGAGCTGGGATGGAGGAGCCATTGCCAGGCTCAGAACTTCCCTGGGGAGCTCCGTAGACCAATCTTTGTAAGGCCAACAGAAAAGGTCTAACTTACCCTCGCCACGGTGGAAGATGGCTAGAGTTCCATCTGCAAGGGCCACCAACACTCGGCCTTTGACATGCCTGGAATGGGAACGTAGTGAGATAGGCCGAGGCCACCAGGAGCATGGGCCCTGACACCAGCCCTCCAGAGGCCACATACACCAGGCTCAGCACAGAGTCCTTCAGCTTGATGGAGTGCAGACACTTCTTCCAGTTGGCCACGGCTGAGTGCACATACAGCCTGTGGAGGGAGACAGGTTGAGCAGGGGTGGCGGGCTCACTTGGCTCTCCCAACCCAACTTCCACCCCAGGACTGCCTGTCCCCAGCACTGCCTACCAGCCATTCTGAGCTCCCAGCCACATGGTGGGTGCGGCACTGCTGCTGGCTGCTGAAGGGTCCCCAGTGGGCTCCGCCTGGGGCTGTGCACTGCTGCCATCAGATTCTGGCCCATTCTCACTGTGAAAAGGATGGGGCTGCAGGGTGACCCACAAAAGCCTGTCCTGTTCCTGAGACCCTGCCCACCTCTGCTGTTCCCCTTCTCATCTTGCTTGACCCAAGAGCCCACCTGCCAGGCTGGGTGCTAGAAGGTGGGATGGGTGCCAGGTCAGTGAAGACATGCTCTGTGAGGGGCCCAGGTCGAACTGCAGCTGCTGCTTGCTCGCTGGGCCCAGGATCTGGCACCTCTGTGGCTTCTGTGGCTTCTTCTGTGGACTGGGAGGGGTTGACCTTCCCATTGGCAGTGGCAGCCACCTCCCCTGTGGAAGGAGGGTTAAGCTTGGCTGGGCAAAGCAGAGGAACAAGGGTCATGGGGAGAAGGCTGCCCAAGACTCACCCTGACCCTTGTCCAGGACTGGAGTGTCCCCTCGGGAGGAGCAGTTGCTACGTGGCACATTGCAGCGGGTGGCACAGCCCACTAGGGTGATGCCGGCCAGGACACCATCAGTGCCCGAGTCCTCGGGGTTCACGTCGCTGTCTAGGAACATCTCCCCGGGGGGATAGTCACCATCGCTGGCCGCTGGGGGGATGCGCACGCAGTGTGTGAGCCTTCACGTCAGGGACACCTCAGCTCTCCAGAGCAGGGCTCCGGGGAACAATGAGCCTGGTTTTGCCCACACTTGGTTCTGTCCTCTGGGGACACTCACCAAGAGGCCTAGAGTCCAGTTCTTAGACTGAAGGGAACTGACTAGTGAGACTCTGGCCCTCAGAACAACTAGTGCCTGTCATGTGACAGATCCTAAGGAAGAGAGGCCTTCTCAGCACAGACTGAGGTTTCAAATCAGAGACTTGCTGGGACCCTCAGCATGGCATTAGGGCTGGACCCAGGAGTCACAGGAATGCTGCTGAGGTGTGAAGCCGGAGCCTTGTTCACAGCCAGTGAGCCTCCTGTTCACGTGGCTCACCCTCGCATGGCCTCTTGTTCACTAACATTATCTACTAAATATCCCCATCACACTTGAGTAAGTAGGAGGAGCCACCTGCCTTGAGAACCAGCTCTGTAGGGCAGTGTCCACTGGTGGGCAAGCACCTGCAGTGCCAGCAAGAGCTTACCAGGGATGCTGGAGATGCATAGGACATGGGCATTGCAGACTGTGAATTGGTCCACAACAGTGCCTGGCTGGTTGGCATCAATGATCACCACCTTGCTGGTGGTCAGGGTGCTGGTGAGGATCCATACCCGGCTGGACGTGGCGTCGGTCTCAGGGATCTCTTTTGCCTGTTTCAGAGCACAGGGGAGGCAAAGCTGATGCCCAAACTTGGGTTAACATGGATCAGAGTCTCTGGGATTCTCTAGGGTCTAGCCTTGAATGTGCCTCCTGTGGACACAGCTGTTTACCCCAACAGGCTAGATGGGAACTAAGAATCACATCTAGGACTGGAGAGAGAGCTCAGAGGTTAAAGGTACTTGCTCGCAAAGTTGGCTGTTCCAGGTTCCCCACCCAATACCCACATGAAGCCACACTCACAAAGTAGTGCATGCATCTTAGTTTCTGTGCAATGGCAAAGAGGCCACAATTTTTTATTTTTTGGTTTTCTGAGGTAGGGTTTCACTCTGGCCCAGGCTGACCCGGAATTGACTATGCAGTCTCAGGGTGGCCTCAAACTCACAGTGATCCTCCTACTTCTGCTGGGATTAAAGCCATGTGCCACCACACCCGGCTTTTATTTATTTATTTATTTTTAAAGAATCACAACATCTTGAGGGTTCCAAGAGGAACCAAGCTTGAAGAAGCTACTCTCCAGGCCCCATCACACAGTGACATAAAACTATGCCCTGGTCTCCACTGTGAAGTACACGGTTTTCCTCCTGAGTGGCCTCTCCTGTTGCTGGCTTCTCTGCATGAGGCAGGATGTGCCTTGTGCTCTCAAGCCTGACCTTTGCTGACCACAAGGGACAGTGGGTAACCCTACAGCTCCACAGACTAGGAGGCAGGAAGCACTGCCACTGGCCAGATCCTGCAGGGAACTACCTACAGATTCGGAGTGGGGTAGGAGGACACCAGGGCCTTAGCCAACACTACCTTCCTCTTTTCAGGTGATGTGTGGTTACTCTTGGGCTCGCCTTCTACCTCCCGGTCGCAGGTCAGTGGGTCGTGACCTGGAGCTGGTTTGGTTCCACTTCCAGAGTCATCTTCGTTTGGTTTCCATCCACTCAGGTTGACCCCGGCAGCACACCAGAGCTGCAAAGCAGGGCTGTGGGGTCCAGGCGTACCGCTCTGCTGGCCTCTGGAGGGCTTCAGCAGGGGTCTGCCCGTCTCTGAGGGATTCTGCATGAGGGCTCTCTAACTCACCTTCATGGTGGGGTCCTTCTCCACCAGAGGACGGCAGTACACGGGGACTGGCACATTCTTCATCCGCGTATCCTCCTGGCCCCCATTGGGGCTCAGCTGCAACAGAGCAGGAGGCACTGTGATGGAAGGCCAGAGGCAGGTACTGACCTTCAGAAGCCTGGGTCAGTCAGCTGCCAGCTTCAGGTGCAGAATGCACTAGACCAAGCCTTCTAGGCCCTCACCAATTCACACCTGCCCAAACCATGCTGAGGATGGGTCTGTCTGGCCTCCTACCCACATTGTGTCTGCCGCTTGACACTTACACTTCTGGGCTGCGCCCCCCCCCCCAACGGCCTGACACACCCTCTGTTCCAAGTACCTGCTTATACTTGGCAGGCAGGCTCCACCCGCAGGCCTGCAGCCTGCCATCATCGTTGCGCACGTGTTCACGCACCTGGCGATACTGCTCACGCTTCTGCTCACGCCGGGCAGAAGAGGTGCAGTCACTGGGTGGGAGGATTGATAGTTAACGATGTCCAAGGCAGGCAGCAGTAGCCTGAAGGATGCTGGGGCCCACAACCAGACAGGCCTGCCCTCAGGAGTATGCTATGCCTGGGACCTCACCCGATCTGCCCTTGCCTTTTCTGCGTTATGGGACACCCATCTGACAAGAAGGTGGCTTTCTCTAGCATGGGGTGTGACCCTGGGCTTCGAGGTCACTTCAAGCTCTGCCCCATCCCAGAATCTGCTCTACTGCCAAGGTACCAGGAAAAAGCTGCAGTGAAGCTTAGGCAAGGAGGCCAGAAACTCCTTACTGGAGGTGGCTTGAAATGGCTCCTTGGTGTCAGCAAGTCGTTCAATCAAGTGCCTGGGGTGGTGCACAGAGGCCAAGGCCATGCAGAAAAGGTGGGAGCACTGTGAAGGCCAGTCCAGCACTGAGAGGGAGGTCCCCAGGGACTGCAAACTCCTACTGAGGGACATCAGGACCCTAGTGCTGGCGTAGTTCTTGGTCCCTGACCAGCACTTGTCCCACAGTGCAATATAAAGGCCTGTCCTGCATGTCCATTTTGGGGTTGGAATGGAGGGGCTCTGGGACATCTGGCTCCCTCCCTCCAGCCAGCCAGAGAGGTAGCTGGGAGCACCCACTCGTCAGGGAAGAACTCCAAGGGCCTGCTGCCGGCTGAGATCTGGCACATGGCGTGGCCGCGTCGCTGGCTGAAGCCGGCAGCTGTGGGTGACTTGTAGTGGATGTTCACTGATGGGTAAGACCGCTTGGCAGGAGGGGGGCTGGAGGAAGAGCTGAAGAGGCGGCTGAAGCTGCCATGGAGACACAGGGAGGTGAGCAGTGTGCACAGCAGCAGCAGCCTGAGGGGAGCCCCCTTCCCAAGGCACCCCACTCACAACTGCCAGATGGTAGACTTCTTCTTCTCTTGGACAGATGGGTGTTCCCGGGATGCTCTGCACAGGAAGGCACAGGAGGGGCTATGGTCTCTCTCTTCCTGGGACCCCACAGGCCCTCCTAAGCCTCTGGAGGAAGCTGTGAACTTGCTCTGACCCCGAGGGACAGGGCAGTGGCACTCACCTGATCATCTCAGTCCACCGCACAGCCTCCTGCAGCTCCATCAGTCGCTCCTTGTACTGGTTGCGCTCCATGAGTACTCGGGCCATCTCTACACGTGTGAAGCGACGGCGCTGGGCCATGGGGATTTTGTCCTGCACAGGGGTAAGGCACATAGTTCAGCTGATGAGGGTGGGCCAGTGGGTTGATCCAGTATATTTCACTTTCTTCTGGAATGTCTGCTACCTAGATGGGAGCTACCTAGATGGGAGGTGTAGTGGGAGAATCCAAGTAGGGCATACTGTAGGTCCTTGGGCAAATGATGGTTTGAGTAGCAAGGGCATGGGGCAGGGAGGGGAAAAGGTCTACCTGCCTCCCATCAGGTACAATGGGCAGTGTGTGAGGCACAGGGACAGAGGTCTAAAGTGAAATGGACAGAAGGGAAGTCTAGACAGCAGGTATGTACGTTAAGTCTGATAACCCTGAGAAGGCTCTATTGCTCTGCTCCCTAAAGATTCAGCAGGCCAAGCTGCAGAGTGGGGACAGCATGCATGCAGGTTTTCCCTGCCCAGTTGGCACTGTGGTTTTGCTGGTGTGCAGCCAGGGTGAGACCTGGGTTGGCAATTCCTTTTTGTTCAAGAGGTCACAATCTATCTTCAGCAATCTCTACTGAGCTGTATGTGGGGAGAGAGGGAGGCCCACAGCATAGGGGTTGGGGGACTTCTCTATGCCTCCAAAGAAACTGAGCCAATGAGTAATAAGATCAAGGGGCTGCCTGTTGTGACGTCAGGGGCCTAGCCTGTTTTTCTTTTTTTGTTTATCGAGGTAGGGTCTCACTCTAGCTCAGGCTGACCTGGAATTCACTATATAGTTTCAGGGTGGCCTCAAACTCACAGCAATCCCATCTCTGCCTCCCAAGTGCTGGGATTAAAGTCGCGCGCCACCATGCCCGGCTCCTAGCCTGTTTTCTAAGGAAGATGCTACAGTGCAGGAGGACCCAGCCTGTTCTGGGAAGGACGCAGGAGCCGTAGGATTCGGCTGGGCTACTTGTCAAGTCTCCTTACATGTTTGCTCCTGGCTAGGGCTGGGAGTGGGGGATGGGGAGGTGACTGCAGAAGGTGTCACTAGGACAGGGGTTCCAAGGTGAGCCTGCTTCAGTCTAGGAAAGGATCTGGTGAAGGGTGGCTCTGACATCACTGAGTCACCCGATGGAATGGCAGGTCACACACTGGGTTCAGAGGTCACATGGGAGGGGAGAGGAGCCCACCACACCCAGCCCCACAGGTCAGTAGTGGATATACCAATTCTGTACAGAGATAGCTGCTCACATCCTCCACCTCTTCTCTGGGTTCACGGCGAGCGGTGACTGCCTCAGACTTCACTCTGTAGGGTGCAGGAAGAAGCTTCAGGGGGAGCATCCCCCCGCCCACCACCACTTCATGTGCCCAAAGCCCAGGTATCAGGCTGCTATAACTAAGAGGAGGAAGCCAGAGGCTGGGCAACAGTAAAGCAAAGGACAGGCAGGACAGGCAAGTCCTGGGGAGAACAAGTTCCCGCAGCTGTCCTCACTCTGCTGTTACTGTCACGGAAGGCCTGGAGCTAGGGAGCAGGACTCCCATGGACCATGTCACCTTGACCTTGGCTGATCAAGAGGGCATATGGGGCATGGAGTGTCATGGCAGCCAAAGGCCCCCACTCATTCTCCCATTTCTGAATGAGGGAATGGAGAACCTCAGCCATGAAAAGCTCCATTCCCAGGGAGCACACGAAGCGGGCATACAACAAACTCTACCTACTGGCTGGATCTGAGCAGTGAGCACCCAAAACTACTAGAAGAGCTCTCGGATGTTGCAGGTGGAGGCTAGATTTAGGAGAGGACACACGGGAGGGGGGCACTGGAAACCCCGCAGAGCCCACCCCTCCTGCGCCCCCACACCCTCACCTCTTCAGCTCTTCTTCCAGCTCTCTGATTCGGTTCTCCAGCTTGACTTTGGCCTGCTTGGCTGCCTCCAGCTCCCCCTTCAGCACCTCTTGCTCCCCTGACAGTTGGTCAACTTTGGCAATGAGGTCATTCTTCACCACATTTAAAGCATTTCTTTAAAGGAAACACGGATGGGGCTTGACGAAGGCCAGCATGCAAATGTACACGATAGGGTCTTTCTTCTTTCTTTCTTTTTCGTTTTGGAGGTAGTGTTTCACTCTATAGCTCAGGCAGACCTGGAATTCACTATGTAGTCTCATGGACTCAAACTCACAGGGATCCTCCTATCTCTGCCTCCTGAGTGCTGGAATTAAAGGTGTGCATCATACCCAATTTTTTTTTTTTTTTTAAGCTAGCATCTTGCTATGCAGCCAGGCCAGTGTTGCCATACCTGGCTGTGGTGGTAATCTGTAAGGGTCTGCTCACACTTTCCCATGTTAGCAGGCACATCCTAATTTAGAGTGCAACACTTGCCTGACTTGGACAGTGAAGGTGGTGGTCATCCTTGCTGGGGTTCCCCAAGATAAACCCTAAAGGAGCCACTTAGGAGTCCTGTGGGACCCTCCCACTAGAGGTGAAGATAATAGTTCTAACCTACTGGCCATCCTACTCAGGGTGAGCCCTGCTGTGTGGTGTCCTGTGGGCCCTGCTCTGGGTTGTTGAGAAGCTCTAGTGCAGCACATGGGGCTCTTACTTGGTTTCTAGAAGCTGTGAGTTTTCCAGCAGCAGGTTCCCCACTTCTTTGCCCATTCCTGAAATGAGAAGTGTGGAGGTCCCCTACAGCCCATCGAGGTGAACCTGAATGCCTCTGCTCTAGAAAAACCATGTTTCTGGGCCCTGTATCTCGAGGGCTGCTGGGAGGGAATGAGGCCCCTTGTTCCTATCTGCAGGAAAGCTGAGATGCAATGGGAGGCGCAGTCAATCCCAGGATGATTCCTGCCCAGCTCCACAGACAGCAGATAGCCTCGCTCCTGCCTGGGACTCATCTCCTGGGCTCCCAGGGTAATCCACACAGCTCTCAGCCAGTGGAAAGTCAGCTTCTGGGCACAGCCTGGAGCAGCCCCTTTATTCCTGCCCCTAGGCCCGTCCCCAACTCCAGCTGTGGTTTCTAGGCCCATCTTTTATTTTATAACCCAGGCCTCTCAGTGCTACCCTCCAAGTGAATGAGTGTTGGTGCTATGATAATCAGGGGGAGAGACAACAGCTTAAGACTCAAAGAAAATCCCTGGCCCAGGAGCTGGGATGGCTTGTGGCAGATGTGAACCTTCCACAGGGCTATAAGTAGCCCTCAGCAGTGGTTTCAGTGGGAGTGGAGGGAGTGATCATGAGAACAAAGCTCCCTGGTGCCTTCTTATGGAGAAAGTGACCAGTGCTTTTCCAAAGTAGACCCATACACTGAGCTCCCTGCAGGCATGGCCCATAAGCCTCTAAGTACCCATGTGGATACTCAAGTCAGCCCCCAGCCCAGTCTTTGCAGTGACAAAACAGTAAAGGCACAGTGAAGTGCTGCTCACAGGCCTGACCTTCCTGGCCCCCAGCAGACTCCTGCTCCCCTGGCAGGCATTTGGAGAGCACCAGGACTAGTCTATCCCAGGCATATGGAGGCTCAGAGAGCTGACAATGGTTTTCTATGGGGACTGGAAGCTTAGCAGGAGGGGCCACCTCCCACCCTTACTGAGGCAGAAAGGAGAGATGGTGTCTCACCCCAGGCCTGCAGCCTGAAAAGCCTGCAGCCCCACCATGCAGAACAAAGCAAATGGCTCATGAAGCATGAGAAGATGTCAAGTGGAGAGAGGAGGCCAGAAAGAGGAAAACACACTGAAGCAGGGCCGTGGCCTTACCAAAAAAATCATCGCGCACTGCGGGAGCATCCCAGTGCCACAGGAGACGGGGCAGCGGGGCAGGAGCAGGGAGAGAAAAGAAGCGCATTAAGCCCATGTAGACAGCGGGGCGGGAGGTGTCTCAGGGCACAGGATGGGTCAGGAGGGCAGGATGGAGCCAGTAATTCCTGCCAATGTTTATCCATATGCTGCACAGCAGACTGCCAGGCCAGAGCCACCTGTGGGTCATGAGTAACCTCTCATCCCCAAATGCTGGGCTACAGGGGATGGGACAGAGAAAAGCACACAGTGGGGAGCTGTGCCCCTGGGCTGCTGTTGAACGAACCGAGGCCACATCTGAAGTGGCAGGTGGGCCTTGGGCTTTCTGTGAGCAGTAAGACAGCAGCTTAGCCTGGCTACCCAGGTGGGCACAGAGACCCTGAGCTGTGCTTTGACAGGGGCATCATGGAACCCTTGGCTTGTAGGGTGTGCCCAACAGGGTAAGGCAACTTTCTTAGTGTCCTAGGCTCTTAGCAGCTCTATGAACTCCCCAGAAATGGCCTTCCAGGGCTCTTTGGGCTTGGAGAAGGGGAACAGATAAAGGCCTATCAGCAGCCAGTGAAGCAAACTCAACCGAGCTTCGGGCAGTAGCAGGCTGTGAGCAGCGCAGGGCTGTGGGGCTAGGAGGTCTGGCACAGCCACAAGGAAACAGGGAGTCGGTGTGCACAGCCTTAACGACGGTCAGCAGCAGGGGAGCATCCCATGTGTATGCCCCCTGCTCCAGCGACTCTCCGCAGTGGGAAGAGGGGATGGGAGAGATACACACCTGAGAACTCCCCTGGGCCACGTCCAGCGAAGCAGAGAGACGGGGAAGGAAGCGACAAAGGTCAATTGGTGACTGGAACCAACAAATAAAAGAAATTCTCATTAAAGAAAAAGCAGCAATGACTCAGCCATTCCCATGTTGTCAGGCATGAAAACAATATGCTTAGCTCGTCTAGGACAACACATCTCATTGCATTTTGGGCAGAAACCTAAATGGTTAAAAAAAAAAAAAAAAAGCCAAAATGGATGTCCCTCGGTTCCTGATGAGCCCAGAGAGAGTATTTCTTTCTCTGGTACGCCAAGAGTCTGTAGTCTACTCAGCACTAGGTCAGCTCTCTGCAGAACCCCAATGATTAAAGCCCACAGAGAGAGGAGTGTGTGCAGGTGTTGGGGAACAGCTGGGTACCAATGGGGCCCACCCTCAAAGAAGGCTCTCCAGGGTGAATAAGCTGTGCTGGCTGGCACACATGGGAAGCCCTGTTGCATTGCCAGCTGGGCTTGGGGGCTTTCCTGGTCAGCCCAGTAGGTATGGGGAGGAGCAAGATTGTGAGTAAGGGCCAAGCAGAGGCTAAGAGGGAAGGACTCTCCTTTGAGGGACGAGAAGTAAAAGCACAGGCACAAGAGGGCCAGGGGCACATAGATGCTCTGGTGGTCCGCAGTCAGTGCCGACCCCAGGTGCACACTGCCGGGAAAAGCCAGGTAGGAGTGGGAAAATACTTCTTTCTCCAACATACGTGAGGACATAACATATTTCTTGTCCACTTTCCCAAGGAAGATAAGCAGTATTTAAACCAACAAACCAAAGGATGTTATAGGAATTCAAGTGCTAAAAGAACACCAGTTCAAAAGTGGTATTCCATCTTACTACTCCCTTCTTTCTCTGGTATCTGGCCTCATCCTTCTCACGACTCTACATAAATGTCTCTTCCTCTGAGGCAGGGAACTCAGTATCATGGGACTCTAAACACCCCAGGCCCTTTGCATCGCTGCTTATTATCACAGACAAGACACTCCTAATTCTACGTGATCACCCAGGACATCTTGGGGCAGATCCATCTGTGAACCTGTAGTCCTTCCTGGCCCTGCTGCAAGGGAGCTGCAACACGCTGTTAGTGGATCCCTAAGACACCAAACCCCCATGTGTGACAGCCCCAGTCTTCTGCCTGCTCCCCAAGCAACAGTCTCCATCATCTTCATGTTTGTCAATCTGTCTTGAAGTTGAACATTTCTGCATGCATTTGAGGTACTGTCTATAACTTCCTTTTTATCTTCTGCTTGTTTTCTGTTGTTCTTGATTTGCTTGAATGGTGGTAAAGAGCACACACACATACATGTATGTATGTTTCTTGTGGTTTTTACTTTTTCCTGGGTGCTGGATCAAACCCAGGGCCTTGGTCCTATCAAGCACATGATCTACTGAGCTGTGCCCCCAGCTCACATATCTATATTCTTAGTTTTCAATTTTACCTGTTGACATTTCTTCTTCTCTTACATTTTTATGTTTAGACCTTTGATTTACCTACGAATCACTTCTTTTTTTAGCATATCAGACCCACATCATAGCACAATATGAGGTCAAGTTCATGTTTGTTCAACAGCTCTGATCCATCGTCTTACGTTAAGTTTGTCTACTTCTCGAAGATGGCTTTTTTTTGTTGTTTTTCGAGGTAGGATCTTACTCTGGTCCATACTGACCTGGAACTCATTCAGTGGTCTCAGGGTGGCCTCAAACTCAGGGCGATCCTCCTACCTCTGCCTCCCAAGTGCTAGGATTAAAGGCGTGTGCCACACCTGGCTCTCTCTTTTTTGAGGTAGGGTCTCACTCTAGCCCAGGCTGACCTGGAATTCACTATGTAGTCTCAGGCTGGTCTTGAACTTGCAGCGATCCTCCTATCTCTGCTTCCCAATTGCTGGGATTAATGGTGTGCACCGCACACCTGGCTATTTCTTTCTTTTACAATATATATATATTTATTTATTTGCAAGGTGGGGGGAGGAAGAGATAATGGGCTTGCTAAGGCTGTTAGCCACTGCAAACGAACTCCAGATGCATATGCCACTTTGTGCATTTGGCTTTCTGTAGGTACTGGGGAATCGAACCTGGGTCATTACCCTTTGCAGGCAAGTTCCTTAACAGATGAGCCATCACTCCAGCCTAAAGATGGCAATTTCTGAACTGTCAGGGCTGGTCACTACATGGGTAGGGTCTGTCATGGAAGAAATGTACCTAAGCATTGCATGGCAAATTGGCATGAGTCAGAACTGAGATACCAATAAGCAATGCAGGGTAAACTGCTTGACTTCTCTGAGCCTAACTCTCCCCAACTGTACATGGGAACAACCATCTCCTTAGGATGCATACTGTGACAGAAAAAGCAGAGGCTAGCATGGCACTTGCTGTCCCCAAAACATCTACTCTGAAATGTGTATTTTCCTCACATTTCTGAAGCTACAGGAAGAGGAGGAACAGGGGATCCTCAGATGATCGCTGGCATGTTAACAGGTTGACTTACAGCATTTTTCCGAAGATAGTGTGTGTTAGATTGCTTGATAGGTATTAGATACAATGTATACCAGGCCAGAGTGCTTTTACATTGTCCAATGTTGAGAGCAGGGGCTTGAGAGTGCGGTTCCTAGGGCAAGGAGTCACCACTGTCACCTCAGTGGTGATAGTAACTTGAAGGAACCCTCACACTCACCTAGGTGCTCACAGCATCTGTGTTTGTGGGTTTACAGCATCTCTCCAGCCTGTGGCCCTTATGAACCTTGTGGGATTCACCACTGTAACAGCACAGACTAAAGTGGTCTCTGGGTCAGTGACTAGGCAGAGGGGCAGCTCAGTCCTGAAAGCTGGTGGCTAGGCAGGCTCCTGTTTCAGTAAACATAGTAGTCAGTCCCGCTGGAGCTCCCCGGGGCCACCAACTTTCACATCTGCATAAACCAACACTCCAGAACACCCACTGACTCTAAAAGTAGGTCTCATGGCAACCAGAACCCAGGGTGGTCATTACTCTAAAAAGCACAGCAGTAAAGCCAGGCATGGCTGCACACGCCTTTAATCCCAGCAGTTGGGAGGTAGAAGTAGGAAGATTGTCATGATTTTGAGGCCACCTTGAGACTACATAGTGAATTCCAGGTCAGCCTGTGCTAGAGTGAGACCCTACCTCAAAACAGAAAAAGAAAAAGAAAAAAAAAAAAAAGTACAGCAGTAGAGATGCCGATGTGCAGCGGTACACACAAATACCCGATCGTGGTTACGGTTACGGCAGAATACGTGTCTGATGCCCAGCTCCCTCAACAGCCTATGGAGCTTTCTATGAAGAGGTGCTACCAGGCAGCTCCCCTGCTGTAGCCCCGCTGTCTGGCTGCAGTGCTGGCCTCCAGTGAAGCCTCACAGGTGCATGGTGGTAGTTTGCATGTGGGATGTAACCATAGCTTCAAGTGTTTTGAATACTCAATGTCCCACAGGTGGCAGTTTGGGAGGTGGAGCCTTCTGGAGCAGGTGTGTTGCTGGGGGCAGGCTCCTTGCCAGAGCTCAGCTCACTCTTGCTGCTTTCTTCCAGCTGCTGTGGAAAGATGTGATGTCCAGCCTCTTCTCTACCATCACTTCCCTGCTAAGCTGAACTATCCCTTTGAGACGGTAAGCCAAAATAAACACTTTCCTCCCATCAGTGGTTTTTGATCTGGTGTTTTGTCCCAGCAATGAGACACTAACTATAACATGCACTGCTTCCATCCTCAGCTCCCCACCACTCTTCATAAGATTCTGCATGGAAATGACATCTGGGGGAAAGCTGTCTTAATCACGAGGTAACAATGATCACAGAAACTTCTATGATGATAGAACTATATAATGAGGAATTTACTACAGTAACTTATAGAGCCCATGACCATGGAACTTTCCATTTATCACAGACAAAATGACCAACAGAGTCCAAACTATCATAGTGCCATACACTGCTGTTTTTACCTAGAAGGTCGGCCCCCTCGTCCACATCCCCGATGACCTCGGACCCTGCTGTGGATAGCTCATGGTACAGGGAGTCAGTGTTGATGCCAAAAGCTTTGTTCACAATCCCTTGGGTTGGGCTGTTGGGAAACAGACAGAAAGGGCAGTCAGGGGCAGCATACACATGCTGTGCTTTGGGTTTGTATTTGATGTTCAAAAGGCCCAGGTGATAAAGGCTTGGTCCCTAGCCTGTTGTGCAATCTTTGGGAAGAGGGGCCCACTAAGAGGCAGTGAGGTTACTGATGGTGTGCTTTTTTAGGGAACAGTAAGGTCCAAACCCTTTCTCCCTATTTCCTGGACTCCATGAAGGAAGAAACCTCCTCCACCCTGGACCCCCCCCCCCCATTATCATACATCTAAAGCCATGGGGTCAAACACTCACAGACCGAAACCCCTGAAACTGTAAACCTAACCAACTTTTCCTCTATAGAGGCAGCCTCACTCCAGCTCAGGCTGGCCTCCTGCTCATGGCCACTTCATGTCAGACTCTCAAACGCTGGGGGTTAAAGGCATGAGCCACAACTACAGGCTATCCTTCCTGTTTTTTTTTTTTTTTTTTTTTTTTTTTTTTTACTTATTTATTTGAGAGAAGGAAAGAAGCAGAGTGAGAGTCAGAATGGGCACACCAGGGCTTCCAGCCACTGCAAACGAGCTCCAGTTGCATGAACCACCTTGTGCATCTGGCTTACATGGGTACTGGGGAATTGAACCGGGGTCCTCTGGCTTTGCAGGCAAACGCTTTAACCACTAAGCCATCTCTCTAGCTCTATCTTTCCTGTTTTTAAGTTGATTATCTCTGATATTTTGTTATAAAGATAGAAGGTTAACTGACACAGCTACCTGGTGCCAACTTGCTCTGTAGGTTGACTGGGATATGCTACCACCACTAAAGGTACCAACTCATGACTGAGCCTGACCCAGGGCCTAGTTGAGTGAGCACCTGCTTCCAGTGCGGTCCAGACGGGTCTCTGGACACACGTCCAGCTCTGGGGTAGAGTCGATAATGTCCTGAACATCAGACCACTCATCACTGCTGCCCATGCCTAGGAGAAAACATAGGAAACCTGAGGTCAGGGGACAGCATTGGCAACTCCCACCCTATACACAGAGGACCCCTGGCCTGTACCTGTAGACCTCATACTAGCTCCCACCAGGCACGACTGTTAAAAAACGGCCTTCCCCTTACTGGGCAGGTTGATGGAAACCCCAGTACTACGGGAGTCTAGGGAGGAAGGCCCACAGTAGACATACCCAGTGGGCTGTCCCATGAAATCTATGTCTTGGCAGGTCACAGCAGACTCAGTTTGCCATCCCCATGAAATTCAAAGTCTTTGCAGGTCCCAACTTGGGCCTCCCTTGTGATCACGTGGAATAAGCTAAATTTCCTTTTCTCCAGGGATGCACTCCATAGAGGAGACCCTCCCTTGTGTGATAGCACTTGGGAGTCTGGGTATGTAAAATACTCTAAGATAAGATTAAGACACAAACAGAAAGGTGGATGTGTGAGGACACAGGGAGGTGGCTATCTGCAAGCCAAGGAGGGAGGCCTTAGATAGGACCCGCACTTGTCTACAACACAATGAGAATATACACTGCTGCTGTTTGAATCTCCCACCCATGGTACTTTCTAGGAAAGCCTAAACTGACTATTACATTTGTCCAAATTAAAATACAAAGAGAAAGCTGGCCTCCCAGCACTTGGCAGGCAAAGGTAGGAGGATCACCATGAGTTCAAGGCCAGTCTGGCCTAGAGTGAGATTCTACCTCAAAAAAACAATAAATAAATACATAAACATAAAATACAAAGAGAAAGCAACATCTCACTGGTGTGGGCAGGGAGGTGGGAGGTGGTGGCAGGCAGCAGAGCATGGCCTCCCTCCAAAACTGGGGATGGGCCAACGCACGCAACAGCCCGCATACCTATGCTGACGTTTCGCATCTCCTGGGTGACCTGGACCTCCATGTTGCGGCTGTTGCGCTTCTCCCGGGCTCGCTTGTTGTTCTTTGTGCCACCACCACAGTCCCCCAGGGACTGCAGGCTCTCGTTGAGTGGAGTGACAGCAGCCGAGGGCACAGAGGATGTGGGTGTGTTAGATTTGGTGCCTGTGGTGCTGGGCGTGGCAGCTGCTGAGGACTGGCCCGACTCTGACATTTCATCGTTTGGACACTACAGGCCAAGCACAGGAAGGAGGAAGCTCGTCACAGCCGGCTATGGCACTGTAGTTTCAGGGGCGCCCACCGAGGCCCCACGGCTCAGCAACTCTGACCCTTGGCTATAATAAAGTAACACTGTGCCCACCTATTGGGGGCAGGAGCCCCCTCCAGCCTAGTCACTCCTAATTGATGCTTCTCACCCACAGCTGCCTCTGGCTTCCTAGAAGCAGCTGGCACCTCTATGAACAGTTGGAAACAGGCTTCAGCTTGCACTTTCCGTGGGAGACACGGGACAGCCCAGCGCAGTGAGGGATGGATGGTGAGATGCTACACAGAGGACTTGAGAGGTAAAGTTTGCACTTGGGAATTAATCAGAAACTGGTGGCACCCAGCATAGGACAAAGGGCTCTACCTGGGGACCAGAAAGTTGGCATCTGGCATGTGCTGACCTATCTGTGCTCCACACAGGGCTGCTTCCACCTCTGTCCCTGCCACCTCCTCTAGAACAGACATGCGGGGTCTAGATGGAGGTCGGCGGCGGAAAGGGGCCATAGTTTTCCTGACTCTGCAGCTCAAATGCTCAATGCTTCCCCAACACTACCTGGACCTTAATAGTAATGCAAATTTCATTCCCTTAGAATGGGACCTCACTGCCAGGTGTTCTGTGGGAAGCATGGACCCCTAGTGCTGTCAGCTTTTAGCCTTAGGACTTGTGAGGAGAGAAGGCATTCTAGAGCCAGGTGTGGTAGTTCACATCTGTCATTCCAGCACTCAGGAGGCTTAGGTAAGATCACTGTGAGTTCAAGCCAGCCTGAGTTACAGAGTAAGTTTCAGGTAAACCTAGGCTAGCCTGGGACTATGCCTTGAAAACAGAAACAAAGGCATGGTGGCCTCCTTTAATCCTACCACTTTAATCCCAGAGGTAGGAGGGTGTGAGTTTGAGGCCCACCCTGAGACTTCCAGGTCAGCCTGAGCTAGAGTGAGACCAAAACCAAAACTAAAAACACCCCAAAACAAACAAAAAAACAAACACAGAGCCAGGTGTGGTGGCACATGGCTTTAATTTCAGCATTCCGGAAAGGAAGCTGAGGTAGAGGAACACAGTGAGTTCAAGGCCAGCCTGGGGCTACAGAATTCTAGGTCAGCTTGGGGTAGAGTGAGACCCTACCTAGAAAAAAAAAACACACACAAAACAAACAAAAACCCCTCAACCAAACAAAATCCAAAAGGGCATTCTATTGAAGGGTACAGAACAGGAAACATTCCTTACCTATAGTCTTTCCTAATTAAAAAGAAACAACTGGGTAATTTCAATAAAAATGGGCCTCAAATACTCCTTTATTAACTTATATTGGCAACCATATGTAACACATTGATCCCGAGCAGTCTTGGCTGCTCCAACCAAGCAGCTTGGGCAGCAGCAGGTCTTTGTGTCCACTTGTTTCTCTCCCTGGCCCTTGTGGTGCAAGACCAGCTCAGAAAGACCAAGGAGGCCACAGTGCACCTGAGGCAGGCCCTTTAGTAGAGTACCCAGTCTTCTGGGGGACATCTGTTCAGAGCAGCGCTCTGCTGAGGATGCTCACCTCACAGGGGGTGGGTGGTGGTAGTCCTGTCTAGAGGTGGGGAATGCAGGGATGTGAACTCAGAAGTGCACACCTGGGTGCCAGGGGTCAGAGCCATTCTACGGACACCCTTGCTTGAGCTTCATGATTCCTGCTAGGCCCTGGCTCAGGTCTCCTAGCACTGAGCACAGCCATGTCTTCAGAAGACAGGGTTCTGGCCTCATCTACTAGGATCCTCAATTTATAAGAGGAATCTCAAAATTCCACATCTTCCTATCAATTGTGCCTCCAGGGGTTGCTTGGCAAAGATAGGGGACAGTTTTATGACAACTACAGAGGGGGGCGTTCTTGGCATCAAGTGAGTGACAGCCATGGCCCAGCATCCTATGGTGCCCTGACAGCCCAGCCAACAGTGTGAGGTGGTGGAACCTTCCGCTGGCAGTCAAGACTTCTTGGAAATGGCTCTGTATTAACATTTTGGATCTGGCTTTAGGGCCATTTTTATTGAAATTACCCAGTTGTTTTTTTTTTTTTTTTAATCAGGAAAGACTATAGGTAAAGAATGTTTCCTGTTCCGTACCCTTCAATTGAATGGCCCATGTGACAAGACAAAGAAACTTATCCTCGTGACATCCCGATGAGTGCCAAAAAAATGAGAGCTGCTCACACTGAGGTTTTGGGGTGTGGCTCTCAGAGATCCATGCCTGCCCCACATCAGAGGCACCCAAGTGCCTGCCAGATGTGTGCCTCTGCTGCCATGTAGCAAAGGGAAACCAGGGAAATGCACACAGGCCAGACACAAGCCAGGGCTATGTCAAACATGCTTCTAGACAACATTTCTTAACGGCCATGTTTCCCAACCCACAGTGACCCAGAGGTCATGACTGGGTGCTCTCCCCTTTGGCCATGCCGCCCCCAGTGCCTTGGCTCTGGTATCCTACAGGGCCACTTACCCAGGGGACATGCCCCCTGGCCACCACTTACCTAGGGCAAACCTCTCAACCTCCTAACATCAACGGGGAGCAGTGACCTCCAAATGTATTGCAAAGAACCCACACTCTTAGCGGTCATTCCTCACCATGAGTAGCCACAACTGTTTGGTTAAAACACTACAGTACACAAAAACAAAATAAAAACAAACAAACAAAACAAAACAAAACAAAAGCAAAAATTAAGAAATTAGAAAAACCTTAAAACCTGAAACAACATAAAAAGAACTTAAAATGTATTATTTTTGAAATAAGAAAAGTCCAATAAAACACACAACAAACTAAAACATAAAACATTATGGTTTATGGGGAGAACAATTTCAGGTGATTTAGTAGAGAAAAACAAGACACAGTGAGACGAGCAGCTGATCAAGCTTGGGCCTGAGCAGGCACCCAGGAGGAGAGGCAGGACCAGGCTCCATGTGGCCTTCAGAGGTCACTATGGTGCTAGCCAGTGCTTACAAGCAGCCCTTCCACAGGCCCGGGGAAAGCAAGTGGGTGGGTGTGAAAAGCTGGTGAGAACAGCAGAGCTGTGCTTAGACGGCCAGGGACAGCCCCGTCCCCACAAGCTGTGTCTTGGACACTCATTGCCTGGAATGAAGCAGCAGCAGCATGTCGCTCTGACAGAGGCAGCAGCACATGGCCCTGCGGGCAAGCTGGACACAGGCAGGACAGTTGGCCAAGAGCAACAGCAGCAAGAGTTCAGAAGCCATGAGCCCCAAATCTACCAGCCCCACTAAGTCCAGAAGCCCAGGGACCTGACCTCTGAATGTGTCCTCTGATGTCACTGAGGGGAACCCCCTAGATCCACGGTCACCTACTCCACCCCAGGAAGGCATCTGCCCTTACCTGGTAATGTGCCGTAGGTGCCTTCCAGGCAGCCCAAGCACACAGACCACGTGGGCAGTGCATAACGTGGAGCCCGGAGCGAGAGACCTGGCCTTATCTGGGGCCCATGTTTGTGATGCATACCTATGGGGGGAGGGTCTGCCTTCGGGGCTCATGGCCGAGGAGCCGTGACCAGGGGCAAGTGGAGAAGGGCCCAAGAGAGAGCCATTCCTTGCCTGTGCCTCCTGCCTTCAGAAGCCTCAGGCAAGAGACTGAATGTCTGTGAAAGCAGAGCCAGTCTCAAGAGGCCCAGGCGTCAAGACAGGGCTCTGCTCCGAGGGAAGCATGTATTTTTAAGTATGTTTTGGCAGTGGTAGCTAAGTTCAGTCCTAACAGATGTGGTTTATCTGACAGCAGAGTGGTTTGCATAAGAAACAGAGAGCTAGTCTGGACTAGCAAGTGCCAGTTAGAGGCCACAAAGGGTAGTAAAGGGTCCACTATGCCTAACACCCGGCTCAGTTTCTTGGTGCCTATCCCAGGTTGAGAAGTGTGAACTGACTCTAGGAAAGAGTAGAGAAAGCCCGGGTCCCCTGGATAAACACGGGATGCCAGCAGTTGGGAGACCTTCACTCCACGCACGGCTACAAAACCTGGTAGCTGGAGCTGGACTGCAGCTGGCCGAGGTCACTCAGGTGCCAGTGGTCCCCCGAAGGCACGAACTTGCCCCCCATCTGTGCACGTACCATGCCGTCAGCCAGGGGGAAGACATTCAGAGAGGTGGGGCGCTCCTTCCTGCTGCAGTAGGAGGGGAGGAAAGGAAGGTGACGGTGAGACACGCTGGAGGAGAGCACAAACCCCACTCAGCAGAGATGCCGTCTAGTGGACAGAGCTGCTCCAAGCAGCATCCTGAGACCAGTTAGCTGCTAAGTTTGCCCTGTAATCCAGACCTGTGTACCCTTTCCTTTCCATCACAATGACAGATCGCTTTTTGTTTACTTCAGTTTTAAACACACACACACAGTGTCAGTGCTAGCAATTCCTCAACTATGCATGAGACCTTTGGTGTTGGGTCACCACTGACCAGTGGCCTTGAATGGGGACTTTTAGGAAGATTAAGCCCAGGCATGGCTCCTGGTGACTATGGTCACCAGCCTTGCCTCCACGTCCTGAGCCAGCAAAGGACCCAATCATCCTGCCCTTTGCTCCTAGATGCCCCTCCAGTCCACTGGAACTTTCCAGAACTTTTCACTGTGAATCCATGAAGACAGGTCCAGAGCAAAGAGTGCCACCATGTAACTGCTGCAGCCTGTCAGGGAGAGAATCTTCTCTCCCTCACTGTCATTGCTGACAGAAGGCTGGTCCCTTGGAGGGTCCCTAACAGATCGAGACTCCAGTAGAGTGGAGTTGAAGGGTGAAGTTCAAAGCACGTGTGTGGGTCCAGGCCCAGGAAGGCTTCCATGGGCCGTAATTAGCAAACAGCAGCAGGGACAGAGATCACATCCTTGCTCTGAGCCCTTCTCTGTCAAAGGCTGCCAATAACGTGGCTTTGGCCACACAGGAGCCCATCTAGCACTGCCCTAGGGGTGACTGTCCACCCTGTTTAGAGATATTCTTGATCCAGCCTCTGATGCTCAGTGCTCAGCTCCAAGAGATGCATCACAGGCTTTCTTAGGGGTCTCAAGGTGCTGGGCCATGAGGCTAGCATGCATGCTTTGATGTGGGTTTTGTCTGTTTCTAGTGAACAGAGGACAAAGAGGTGGACAGAGGGGCAGAGGCAGCAGCACATTTGGGGGTGGGAGGAGGCTGCTGGTGGGATTACATTAACTAGGCAGGGGTCTCTTGGTAGAGGCACCATGTAGTCCTGGGGACCAGCTAGCTAGTCTGTCCAGTTCAAAGCTGCACTGCCTCCTATGGCGAGCATGCCCTGGCTTTGCTCTGAAGGCTGTTCATGGCAAGGACAGAACCAGAGGGTTAAGGTGCCCATGAAAGTCTGTGCAATGGGGTAGAGGCTTCTCTAGAAGGTACACTCCTTCATACAGGACACTCTGGGCCTGTCACCACTAAGTAGACAGAACTCAGCTCCTAAGAGACAATAGAGCTGGAGAGGTCAGAATCTCCCTGGCTCAGCCATACTGAGGTGCTCTGACAACAGCTCTCAAGGTCTCTGGGCCACTGTGAAAGCAGCATAACCCTGGCTAGAGGGATGGGGGCTCCACAACACTGCCTGCTCCAACCTCCTTGCCCATACTTTACCTCCCCTGGTCTCCCAAATCTAGTATAGGGAACACTCTGGGACACAGCTATAACCCCCATAAGCACTCCTACTGATAACCCAAGCTGACAAGCACATATGTTTCTAAATTAACAATGCTAAGCTAGCTTCCACCAGACACTAAAAGATGACAGCAGGAGAGATGGCCCTTGTCTCACAGGATAGGGGGACATACATGCTACATACTACTGACTCTACTCCACGCTTGGCCAGGCCTCTGTGTACAAGGGAATGCACAGCTCTCAGGGTGACATGAGACCACTACCTGTAGGGAACCATGCTGCCTACAGGGGTCAGTGGGACCACCCATTCTGAGTGCAAGGTTGGGAAGTGACAGCACTGGGCTGTTAGGCCAGAACCACCTGAAGCGGAGGGTGTTGGACGATGTAGCCATCTGTCCAACACCTCCATGTGGTAGGAGTCAATGGCATGATTTCATCTGTGACAAGGGCAGGTGTTTCCTGAGCATGGGGATGCACTTAAGTGGGGCCTGGACATCTCAGGAACCCTGGCCTGGCCACCCTACTTTACAGTTGCGCTGGGGTACCTAACCAGTCTGCCGCCTCCTCAGTTGTCTTGTGAATGCACCTGGCAAGCACTTCTGAGCCCCAGCAGCGGCCGCAGAAGGAAGCATGCACTTGCCATGGAAGCCATCACTGCCTGTCTCCCGGCTCTGACGACCCCACGTCCCAGAGATCCTAGCACTGCGGGGGACGAGGACTAGCAGGCTTTACCTTTTCCTCCACGACTGGCGAGGACTGCAGGCAGCAACACACACAATGGCCAGTACACGGCAGCGACAGCACAAAGGGCAGGACAAGAAGACCACATTAGAGAGCGAAGGTCAGGCCGGCTCCCATCTGTACACACACTCAGGGAAAGCGCGTGGACAACGATGGTGAGACACTTGGGAGCCCTCTACACAAACAACAATGGTTACGCACAGTATCTGCAAGGACACACAAGGGAGACACAAACCCTCTTGGTTTTGACAAGAGGCCTTCAGATGGAAGGTGGAATGGACACAGATCCCATCACAAGCACCTGGCACACATATGTAGACAAAAGTGAGAGCACACAGAGACACATGGGGTCCTCCCCATGTCTACAGCAATGTTTCAAAGACAGTGTGTTTGAATTTCCCCTAACTTCACTTCACAGACATGCAGCCTCTGAAAAGCACGCCAGGAGTGCAGGAAAAGGCCACATGCCTCATAAGCAGCTCAGACTCAGGAGTAGAGACCTTGTGGAGTCCTCAATGGGGATTGGGAGGAGTCTGAGCTCAAAGAGGATAGACTTAGACATCTGCCCCAGGACATTGGCTGAGATGGGAGCATCAATGCCACAGAAGCATGTGCAGGCTTCTAGTGAGGCAGGCTGGGAGCATCCTTCCACCTTAGCCTATGGACAGCGTGGCCAGTAATGCTAATGGTGGCCTCCACCTGTGAGAGTTCCCACTCTCAGGGATGGAGGCAGGGCTAAGAGATGGTCTCCACCTGTGAGAGTTTACACCCTCAGGATGGAGGTGGGGTTAAGGGATGGTCTCCACCTGTGAGAGTTCACACTCTTGGGATGGAGGCAGGGTTAAAGGATGGTCTCCACCTGTGAGAGGTCACACCCTCAGGATGGAGGCAGGGTTAAAGAATGGCCTCCACCTGTCAGAGTTCACTCTCGGGATGGAGGTGGGGTTTTCTTCACCTCAACTAGCCAATACCTCTGGATGTCAGGTCAAGGTGGCTGCTGTCTATGCCTGCACTATGTTGCTCTCAGCTGCGGTTTAGGCGGACAGGACAGGGAAGCTCTTTGTGACTGACTTCTCAAAAGCTGCAGGGGAGAAAGCCGGGCGTGGTGGCACACACCTTTAATCCCAGCAGAGGTAGAGGAGCACTGTGAGACAGAAGCCACCCTGAAACTACATAGTGAATTCCAGATCAGCCTAGACTAGAGTGAGATCCTGCCT
Organism: Jaculus jaculus; assembly: GCF_020740685.1. Classification (NCBI taxonomy): domain Eukaryota; kingdom Metazoa; phylum Chordata; class Mammalia; order Rodentia; family Dipodidae; genus Jaculus; species Jaculus jaculus. The sequence goes on from NC_059112.1 coordinate 111,405,638, forward strand.
TGAAAAGCAGAACAATCCCAGCACTCGGGAGGCAGAGGTAGGAGGATCGCCATGAGCTTGAGGCCACCCTGAGACTACATAGTGAATTCCAGGTCAGCCTGGAACAGAGTGAAACCCTACCTGGAAAAACAAATAATCAAAAAAGAAAAAAAAAAAAGCAAAACAAAAACAAAAAACTGTAGGGGAGCCGGGCGTGGTGGTGCACACCTTTAATCCCAGAACTCAGGAGGCAGAGGTAGGATTGCCGAGAGTTCAAGGCCACCCTGAGACTCCATAGTGAATTCCACATTGCCTGAGCTAGAGTGAGACCCTACTTCGATAAACAAAAACACAAAACCAAAAAAAAAAAAAAAAACTATAGGGGAAACAGAATTTGTGGGCTGTTGAAGAATTTCACTGGCATTAGATAGGATGATGAGCACAGCCCAGAGCTGAAGGACTAGTCCTTCTTCCTCCCAATTTCCACAAGCCTGGGAGCATATGTCCTTCCACAGACAGGCTCTGTGGCCCAGCTCCAGGCATCATTCTCCTGTGCTGTGGAGCTTTGTGTGGGAGGCTGGCAACATGGCTGCCCACTCCTCAGCCTCAGGAAGCCTTGCAGGCAGATCAGATACCCTAGGACTTCTGCCTCAAGAGTGAACAGACTCTTAGCCCTCTTCTGAATAGGTTGGAGCTGGAGGGTCTCATTTGTCAGGTCACAGGAAAGGCCATGAGGCTTCCCCAGGCTTTGGAGAAGGCCCCTCCCTAGCAACTATATGGCACAGTTGTCACTCTTTTCTCCAACACCACAGGCACTGCGCTGACCAGGGGATATAGACAGTTATAGCCAGAGGAAACTCATAGACCCGCCCTTCATGAAACGGGTCAAGGGCATGCTGGGTCCATGTGGGAGGGGATGGGCTGCTGCAGAGCCGTGGAGAAGTTCTAGCATAAAGCTGTGTGCATCCAGAAGTCCTTATGGGAGGCACCAACAGCCCTGGAGCCCTGCACTTCTCTGAAGGGGAAAGCGAGCTGTCCACAGTTTGCCTGCCATGGAGATAAAAGCTGGGCTCTTAGTACCAGGGAGAGAGTAGGGCTGCAAACATTCCTTGTGAGTGCAGTGAAGACTGCCCAGGACCATGGGTACCATAGGGGCACTGTGGCAGCAGGGTCCTGCAGCAAGGGGGCTCCCTGCCTCACCAAGCAGACATCCACAACAAAGCCCACCCCTGCCTAGAGGCCGTGGCTCAACATAGCTTGTCCTATGGTGATGATCTGAACCATCAGGGTCCTGGGTTACTGGCTTCTGCGACATAGGACTCTGGATACTATTGTCTTGCCAATCCTGGGTTCAGGGGCTTCTGTGATAAACTGGGTATGCATTCCAGAACAGTCTTATCACACAGAGTTCCCACGTATTAACTTTTATTTTTCTGAGGCAGGGTCTCCTTTGGGAGCCTAGGCTGGTCTGAAAACTCAAGCTGGACTTGGACATGGGGCGATCTTCCTGCACCTGCTCCTGTGCTGAACTACAGGTATGAGCCATCATTCTTGGCTCTAAGGATACACTGGCAAGTGACAAGTCAGGAAGTTACCAAACCTCCCTACCCCTGCCTGGCTCAGACTGTTCTGCTAGGTCTTTGCAAAAGCCTCCCAAAGATCCGTGATTCCAGATTAGATTTTGAGCCTGTTAAGTTGAACACCCTCAGGGTCATCCTGGTCACCACCATGGGTCAGATGTCAGGATGTCACAGTGAACAGGAGTCTTCCCCAGTCAGCAACGGCAGCTTGCAATTCAGCACCTCTACCTTCCAGGTCTAATAAACCGACCAGATTATAGCTTGCCAAAGTTTCACACATATCACCTTGCTAACGTACAGCATTTGGGACCAAGCTACCTGTTTCCTGTCTAGGACCCAGCCCTGACTGTAAGGGCCCTGGTAGGGGCTCAGATAGATAGGGAGGAAGGGTGCCACTGTCTTCTACCTGCAGAAAACAGAGGCACCATGTCTGAAAGCACGCTGCCAGTCCCTACTGACTCTAGAATAGAGGACGTCTTTGCCAGTCACCTAGGAAGTGGCTAATGAAGCCCAGAGCGCTACATCCTGAATCTTGTTTATAGATTTAACACGCAGAACAGGCAAGCAGGAGTGAAAATGCAGCCAAGAGACCTTATGTGATGTGACCAGAAGCTTTCTATGAGCCAGAAGGCAGCCTCAAAGGCTTGGCTTCAGGAGCCAGTGATCATAGGGCAATGAGGTGCTTGCCTGTTTCATTTTGTGGTTCTGGGGTTTCTGGTTTCTAACCCTTCTCCTCACCTGATGGTTAATCCTTCTAGTCATCTACTCAGCCCCTTGAGCTGGCAATAGCCTAGATGGGACTGCTGACACTTGCTGCCTGGGGTCTGGGATCACACAGACAGTGGGGAGGGGCTCAGCCTCAGCAGGCTTCTCCCTGCTGCTTGAGCAGATCCAGCTCCAAATCCTGAACTTGGGCCAAGCAAAGATTCAGATATGAGGCTAGAAATGTTTGGTGACTGGTTAAAGTTCCCATTACCAGGTGCCAGGATGGCTTCAATGCTGCCTCATCAGGCCAAGACTTCCATGTACTTCTATCAAATGCTCTCCAGTCCCTTCCAGTGCCCCAAGTGACACCTTGGTAGGAAGTCACATGGGGATGCAGGGCATTGCTGGCTTCCGCATTGGTCAAGAGCCTGCTCATTGATACAAATCCCCTCTACAGCTTCCAAATGGCCATGACAGCACTATAAGCACTGATTGTTAGGCTTCAAATGTATGTTAGCAAGTAGGCAAAATTTCAAATATAGGATCAAAGAACAGCAAGGGCTGACCTTATACACGGACCTGAGACTGAGCAGAAGACACAGGCCTACACTTTGTGCTCCTCAGAGCATGCACCACAGCCACTTCCATGCACAATCCTGCCCAGCACCTCTGCCACTCCCTCCTCCAGCCCACCTGGCCCTGCCCACCCAGGCCACCTACCTCCGCCCTGGCAGGCTGCTCTCTGTCTGGCCGCTCCCCCCAACCTGTTGCATCTTGGACCTTTCGATGTGCTCCACATAGGTCTGAATCATCTGCCAAAATAGGCCTCCATTTAGTGATGCCCACTGAGTCCCCAACACCGGTTCAGAAGCATTGTGCTTGTATGGAAACAGTCATGTTCAGGGGATATGGGGCTTAAGTAGCAGGAGTGGCATCTTTCCCCTGGGCAACAACAGAACTGGAAGAGGCAACCAAAGGTCAGCAGTAAAAATAGCAGTTGAGTGCTGGAGGGATGGCCTAGTGGATAAGGCCTACAAAGCCTAAGGACCCAGGACTTTTTTAAAATTCATGATGTTCTTTTTGTTAAAATATTTTATTTTTATGTATTTACTTGACAGAGAGAGAGAGAAGGGGGAAAAGGCAAATAGATAGAGACAGACAGACAGACAGAATGAGTGCTCTAGGGCCCCTAGCCACTGCCAATGAACTCCAGATGCCATGTGCCACCATGTACATCTGGCTTACATGAGTCCTGGGGAATTGAACCTGGGTCTTTTGGCTTTGCAGGCAAGTGCCTTAACTGTTAAGCCATCCCTCCAGGCCAGGACCCAAGTTTGCTTCACCAGGACCCATGTAAGCCAGATGCATATGGTAGCGCACACTTCTTTAGTCCGTTTGCAGTGGCTAGGGGCCGCAGAGCACCCTTCTCTCTGCTTGCAAATAAATAAATACTAAAAAAATAAAAACAAAAAAGCAGCAGTTGTAGGCCTTAGTAGCTTCCACCTGCTTGCCTCAGGCAAGCTCCCACAAGCACCCACCTCTGTGTGCCGCTGGTGCAGGGCATTGTACTCCTTCTTCATCTCCGACTCCCGCTCTTCCAGTCGCGAGACTATGAAAACAAAACCGCTGTCAGCTGGATAACCCACCCTGCACGACACGGTACCCACTCCCGGGCCTGCAGCCTGACTCTGGCACTTGGCACGAATGGGGGCAGCACCTTGTGCTCAGAGGGGTTGTACCTGCCAGGAGGAGACTGGCCGGTCTATGTGGCATTTATTTCGTGGGTGCCACATATGAGAATGCGTGATTCGATTCCGCTGTCAACGAAACCACAACAGGGAGAACTCCTAAGGGTGCCTCCGGCTCAGGATAGTCAGGAGCTTCCAAAGCGGTCTAAAACTCTTAGCATGTGCCAGGGTACAGAAGAAGTGAGTGAGGGCGGGGTGTGGCCAGAGACAGAGTGCTTGCCTAGCAGACACAAGGTCCTGAGTTGCAGCTCTAGCATTATGTAAGCATTTTTTTTTTTTTTTTCCTTCTCAAGGTAGGGTCTCACTCTAGCTCAGGCTGACCTGGAATTCACTATGTAGTCTCAGGGTGGTCTCATGGTGATCCTCCTACCTCTGCCTCCCAGGAGGGGATTGAAGGCATGTGCCACTACACCTGGCCGTTTTTTTTTTTTTTTTTAACGACTGAGAAACTCATGGAAAGAGACAATTCAAATGAAGGCATGTTAAAATTAAACAATGACAGAAGTATGTGATGAAATGACCCACAGTGTCCCCTACACATGTCATGAGCTAGCAGGACCATGTCTTAACTGTCCCCTCTAGGCTGCCAGCTAGGCTTCCTAAGTTAGTGGTTCCTGGCAATACTCAGAATGGTCCTCTCAGGTCCAGCAAGTACCTGTCCCAGCAGCACAGCTGCCCAACAGGCTAACTAGCAATGGTTACCCAGGCAATCTGTTCCTGCGCCCACCATCAGGGCCATCATGCCACTGCCTTCATTGTGCTTGTGGCACTATCAAGTCAAGACTGGCAAGGAAGAGGAAGGTCATGTGAAACTGGCACATCCTGGGCTTTGGGTGGCACTGTCCTCCAGCTCCTCTAATCCCTTTTATCAAAGGCTCTATGTTCCTCCCAAGCTGGACAGGTCTCAAAACGCACACTCAGTTGCCAACTGCTTCCAAGCCACTTACTTTGATCTGCATAGTTTTTGGCCTTCAGTTCTAGCTGACGTGTCTGAAACTCATAGTGTTCCACCTGGATTTGGAGCTCCTTCTTCTCTTGTTCCAAGGCATCTTCAAATTCAATGAATTTCTATGCATACAAAAGAAAAAAGCAGCCACGGTGATTGTGTGATATCAACCCTTCACAGGAAGTGGCTTCAAGGACCCAAGAGGCCAGAGACACCTCAGAGACTGCAAGCTACTCAGTTGTGGGGCCAGAGTGGAGCCTCCCAATTCCAAACCATGTCTCCCCACTCGTTCTTGGTACCTGTCCCTCTGTGCACACACGCCTCACAGACAGCTCTGGGGACAGGCAAGAAGAATATTCCAAGACTGAATGACTGGAACCAAATGCTAATGCCATTCTTCTCTTCCCTTCTCCTTCCTTCTTCTATTTTCTTTTTTTTGGGGGGGTGGGGTAGGGCCTCACTCTAGCCCAGGCTGACCTGGAGTTCACGATGTACTCTCAGGGTGGCCTCGAACTCCCAGAAATTCTTCTACCTCTGCCTCCCAAGTGCTGGGATCAAAGTCATGTGCCACCACACCAGATATCATTCTTTCTTTATGAATTTACTTAAAAAAAATTACTTATTTGAGAGAGTGAGAGAGAGAGAATGGGTGTGCCAGGGCCTCCAGCCGCTATAAACAAAGTGCCACCTTGTGCATCTGGCATATATGGGTCCTGGGGAATTGAACTGGGGTCCTTTAGCTTTGCAGGCAAACACTTTAACCACTAAACCATCCCTCCAGCCCCATCATTCTTTTTATTTATTTATTTGGTTTTTTGAGGTAGGGTCTCTCTCTAGCTCAGGCTGACCTGGAATCTGACTTGGAATTCACTATGTAAACTCAGGGTGGCCCCAAACTCATGATAATCCTCCTACCTCTGTCCCCTGAGTGCTGGGCTAAAAGGCACATGCCACCATGCCCGGCTAATTTTTTAAAAAATATTCTATTTTTGAGCTGGGCATGGTGGTGCACGCCTTTAATCACAGCACTCAGGAGGACTGTTATGAGTTTGAGGCTACCCTGAGACTACATAGTGAATTCCAGTTCAGCCTGGGCTACAGTGAAACCTATCTCAAAAAACTAAAAAAAAAATAAAAAAAAAATAAAAAAAAATTATATACATATATATATATTTGTTAGAGAGAGATTGTGGAGAGAGAATGGGCACACCAGGGTCTCTAGCCACTGCAAACTCCAGACACAGCGCCACCATGTGTGTTTGGCTTACATGGGTTCCAGGGAATCAAACCTGGGTCACTAGGCCTTGCAGGCAAGAGCCTTAACTGCCTAGCCATCTCTCTAGCCCCTAGTGTCAATCTTTTTTCCCCCCTCCTTTTATGAGAGAGAGATTGTCAGGAAGAGGGAATGAATTGGCATGCAAAGGCCTCCAGCCACCGCAATAGAACTGCAGATGTGATGTGTGCACCACCTTGTACACATGTGAGACCTTGTGTGCTTGCGTCACCTTATACATCAGGCTTACAAGGGACCTGCAGAGTCGAACATAAGTCATTAGGCTTCACCAGCAAGCATCTCATGGTGGCCATGAACTCACAGTGATCCTCCTCTCTGCCTTCCAAGAACTGAGATCAAAGGCATGCACCACCCCAGTATCATTCTTAATGAGCTATGAGTTCTGCCTTTATGTACCAGTGTGCCACAGGATATCACCCAGGACCCCACGTGTAGGAAAGCCTAGGCTCAGCTAATGCTCTGCTGCTGCCACCTTGAAAGGTTTAGTAATTTCTGAGCACAGGATTCCACAAATGATGTCCTGTTTATAACAGTAGAGCACTTCCTGTTAGTACTACACTTCTAAATAAGGGCAAGGCTCCATTTTCCTTAAACTGCCTTCAATCACTGGTCAACCTCATTGCTGGACTAAGAACACAGGCAGCACTCACAGTTCTTGATGGAGGACTAGAACTAGAGTTTCTGGGCAAAATGATCACCAAACCAAGTAGAAAGAAACTGCTTGCAAAATGAAAAGCGCTCTTGACAGACCAGAGGAGGAGTGGTGGTGGAAGGAACCGTGGGTGTATGCCCAGCCACTGCAGAGACACATGCCAGGTGTGTGGCACTGCCGCCAGGTTCTGATTCCTCCAGCAGTGGGGGTTGTGGGAGTGCCAGTACCTCAGTGTACTGAGCAGGAAACTGGAACATGATAAAGAAATTTCATTTGTAGGAACCAACTGCTCTGAGGGCACAAGGAACTTCTCAGAATATAAAGCTTATTGTGGACAAGGCAGGTGTGGTGGTGCACACCTTTAAACCCAGCACTCGGGAGGCAGAGGTAGGAGGATCGCCGTGAGTTCGAGGCCACCCTGAGACTCCATAGTGAATTCCAGGTCAGCCTGGGCTAGAGTGAAACCCTACCTTGGAAAAAAAAAAAAAAAAAAAAAGAAAGAAAAGAAAAGAAAGAAACCAAACAAACAAAAAAAAAAAACTTAAGTGTGGTGGTGGTTTGATTCAGGTGTCCCTCATAAACTTGGGTGTTCTGAATGTTAGGTTCTCAGCTGATGGAGATTTGGGAATTAATGTCTCCTGAAGGTGGTGTATTGTTGGGGGCAGGCTTATGAGTGTTATAGCCAGCTCCCCCTTGCTAGTGTTTGGCACATATTCCTGTTGCTCTGGTCCACTTTATGTGGGCCAGGGGGAGATGTCCACCCTCTGCTCATGCCATGGTTTTCCCCTGCATTGGGGAACTTCCCCTCGAACCAGTAAGCCAAAATAAACCTCCTTTTTCCACAAGCTGTTCTTGGTTGGGGGATTCCTAATAGCAATGCAAACCTGACTAAAACAAAGTGGACTTCAGGTCTGGGTATCTGGCCAGTGCTGTGCTTCCTGTAATAACCCACCTGGCCCTACCCCACAGCAGCCTGCCCAAGGTCTTTGTACTGAAAGCACTGGATGGAGGATGACTCATCCTGTGCAGCCGGGGGGGGGGGGGGGGGGGGGGGGGGGGGGGGGGGGGTGGGGGGGGGGTGGGGGGGGGGGTGGGGGGGGGGGGTGGAAAACCCCAGAGGAAGGGCAGAAGGGCTGGCAGAGGAGAGGCTGCAGTAGGCAGAAAGACCGCATCAGATTACACACACTGCACACTAGTAAAGAAAAATCGCCTCACTGCTGGCAAAATGCACCTTTCTGTGCAGCTATATGAGGGTGGTGCATGTCTTTAATCCCAGCACTTGGGAGGCAGAGGTAGGAGGATTGCCATGAGTCTGAGGCCGCCCTGAGACTACACAGTGAATTCCAGGTCAGCCTGAGCTAGAGTGAGACCCTCCCTTGAAAAAAAAGAAAACAAAACACAAAACCATAGTGATTTTGAGTTAACTGTGGATACAAGCACTGTATGAAGAATAGATAAATGCTATTAACTAACATCAGTTTGTGCATGATAGGATGGAGGTACTGAAGACTGCTTCGTGTACTTAAAAATTAAGCATGTGCTCTGCTGTTGAGCTATTACCTCAGACCAAAAATTTTTAAACTGCATAATGTTAATTTCTACTATTTAAAAAGCAAATTGGAAAGACCAGATGAAGTGTTAAAAGGTGAATACATGTATTTCTTTGTGTGCGAGTATGAGTACACCGCGGGCCTTGGGCTGTTGCACATCAATACCAGACCCTTATGCTTACATAGGTGGCTTAGGAATTGAACCTAGACCAGCAGGCTTTAACTGTTGAGCCATTTTCCTAGTCCCTCAAATGAACAGTTTTTAAAAATCCATAATCCTACCATTTAGAGTCTGTTAAAACTCGTGACACATCCAAGTTTGTATGTGTTTCCTTTTTTTTTTTTTTTTTTTTTTTTAAAGACAAGATCCCACTTTGCAGCACAGGCTGGTCTTGAATTTATGAGTCTCCTGGGTGCTGGGTTTACTGATGTGTGGTGTCATGCCTAGCACTTAAACTTTTTTTTTTTCCCTGAGGCAGGGTCTCAGGTAGCCCAAGTTGACCTGGAATTCACTATGTATTCTCAGGGTGGCCTTGAACCCATGGCGATCCTCCTATCTCTGCCTCCCGAGTTCTGGGATTAAAGGTGTGCGCCACCATGCCCGGCTCATTTTTATCTTAGTTCCATTTTTATTTTTTAGAGAGGGAGGGAGGAAGAGAGAAAACTGGTGTGCCAGGGCCTCAGGCACTGAAATCCAACTCCAGATGCTTGTGCCACCTAATAGGCATGTGCAACCTTGTGCTTGCTTCACCTTGCATCTGATTAATGTTGGATCTGGAGAATAGAACATGGGTCCTTAGGCTTCACAGGCAAGCGTCTTAACCATTAAGCCGTCTCTCCAGCCCTTATTTTCCTGTCTTGAACTACTCACTGTCCCAGCTCTGAGCTGCACACCAAGGTTTCAGGCAAGCAGGGTGCTCTGGGACAGTGTCTCTTGCTGGAACTTTTCCCAGCTATACTTCATCACAACACCTGCATTTCATCTTTGGCAGTCCAGTGAAAAGATTTCCAAACTACAAGGTAAAAAAACCAAACCTTACAGAAGCCCCAGGCTAAAAGACTTCTGTGTGTACATGTCAGGTGCACCACAATTTGGAGCTTATTTGAAATTGCTATCTAATTCAACCAAGTTTAATTCAGATGTTACATGGCAACACAAAAGCATGTAAAGCCACTGCTGCCAAGCTTGTTTACTTTTTCTTTTTTTTTCTCTGAGACAGGATTTTATGAAGCTTCAGGCTGGCATGCAACTCCCTATTGATGACCTTGAACTACTGATACCCGTGTTAAGATTACAGGCCTGGGCCACTATGCGCCGTTCTGTGTGGTGCTGGGGATGGAACTTCTGCATGTTAGGCCACATCTGGCTTATGTGGGTCCTGGGGAATCAAACTTGGGTCCTTTGGCTTTGTAAATAAATACCATAACCACTAAGCCATCTCTCCAAGATCTATTGGTCTTAATTAGGCTGAGGTAGGAGGATCACAGAGTTGAAGGACAGCTTGGGCTAGAATGGGATCTTGCTTAGAAAATAAAATAAGATAAAAGATCCACTTTTGTTTGTAGAACTTGCTTTCTGGTGTATTTCAGGAGGAACATTATTAAAATAACTTGACAGCACAAACTCTTCCAAAAATCAAGTAACCTAAGTCAGTTTTCCTTAGAATTCTATGGAATGAGAGCATCCTTTCCATTTCACATGTAAAAAGTAAAGCTGAGTTTTCCTGACAAATGTAAAATCAAGACAAAGGAAGTAGCATTCAGGACTCCCAGAATGCAGAGCGCTGGCCAAGCAAACTCTCACAATGGACTCAGGAGGCTTCTGTAGCTTTCCCAAGCCAAGCACGACTTACTGGCAAGGTAACTAACACTTTCCATTGAACACTCTCTCATAGCCATAGGAATTTATCTAAGCTGGCTGGTTTGTTAGAAGAGAATGCCAAAAGGAATCAAAGGTCTTGTTCCTTTGCATTATTGATGAGGAAGAAGAAAGGTAGTGAATTTCCAAAAGAAAAATGCACGTTTTAGTTTTTTGTCTTAGGCAGGCAGAGAGGTAGAGAGCTGGGGGATAACGTGGGTTTCTGAGCACAGACAAGATGCCATGATTACTTCTAGGTTCTGGCCATGGGACCCATCACCATGTGGCATTTACCCAGGATTGGTTGGGGCAGAGAACCCAAATCACGGATGTTTCTTTAGAGACAACTTTGCACATCCCACCACTGTGTAAATACATAGGTAGGTCTGAAATGCAGAAGCACAGGTCTGGGGTGCAGGTGTTGGAATTACAGACACTGTCTCCAAGGCCAACTGGGTACCACATGGGCAAAGGCAGGACATTTTAATATTCAAATATTAGCCATGGGTCAAAGATCTGGCCATAGCTCAGGAGTATAGCAAATGTTCCTTACATTTATTTTAAGGGGAACAACTGATCCACCCAGTGTCTGCCTGAAATGCCACAACTGGTTTAATGAATACTGATTGTTAAGACTAGTAATCAAAAACATAAAAATAATTGAGCCAGGCATGGTGGTGTATGCCTTTAATCCCAACACTTGGGAGGCAGAGATATGAGGATTGCAGTGAGTTTGAGGCCATCCTGAGACTCCATAGTGAATTCCAGGTCAGCCTGGGTAGAGCAAGACCCTACCTTGAAAAACAACAACAACAACAACAACTAGTCAGGTCTGGAAGCACATACCTCTTATTCCAGCACTTGGGAGGTGTGATGGTCTGAATGGATGTCCCCCAATAGATTCAGGAGTTTTATTTAAGCTTGTAACTTGGCTGGAAGAGATGTTACTGGGGGTGGATCTAAATTCCAGCCTAAAGCATGCAAACTGCCTGAGTGTAGTTTGGGGTTCCTGTGGTGCACTCCCTGTGCTGGTGGAGGTTGTTTTCTCTCAGCATGGACCTATGAAAGGGGGCCACGTTATTCTGCCATTATGGATCTTCCCCTCTATCTGCAAACTTCAATAATTTCCTTCATAACTGTGCCTGGTTTAAAAGTTCATCCCAACAACCTGAAACTAAACTGACTGAGACAGAATTAGTACCAGAAGTGGGTATTGCTGAGATGAATCTGACCATGTGGATTTTGGTTTTTTAAAACTTGTGTGCTAGAGGACTGGAAAACTTGGTGCTTACACCTGAAAACAACTTCTGGAGTGGTAAGCCAAGTACTATGGACTATTCTGATGAAAGTTAAAACATGGTAAGTACAGAGAACATTGTATTTGGAGGCTTGGCTTATGAACTTTCTTTTTTTCTTTGGTTTTTTGAGGTAGGGTCTCACTCCAGCCCAGGCTGACCTGGAATTGACTCTAGTCTCAGGGTGGCCTCAAACTCATGGTAATCCTCCTACCTCTGCCTCCCAAGTGCTGGGATTAAAGGTATGCACTACCATGCCCAGCAGCTTATGAACTTTCTAAGGGAAAGGAAAGACTACAGAAGACTCTGTTGGAACTGGGCTACTGGCATAAGGACTGGCTATGTTCTCAGAAATATGCTCAGAAAGTTTGATCAAGGTTAAATTTAGAACTGACTGATGTACTTGGCTAAAGACAATGAACCTGAGAAATTTAAGATTTAAAGTTAAAAAAAAACTCAAGTTTAAAATTACAGACACTGAAACTGGCTGCTGAAGCTGCTATTGCCAAATACATTAACACATGGAAGGAAGAAGGCCAACTGCTTTACCTTGAAACAATAAAAAAAAAAAAACTAAATGATAGGAATACAGACTCTTTTAAAGGAAGATAACTGAAAAAAGGGACCAGCTTTTCAAGCTCATGTTTTATTTCACACCTAGATAAAAATATGGCTGGGTCCTACACACCTAGCAATGGTTTTGGAAACAAAAAGTAGATGGAGTGGGTCACAAAGTACATACGTGTTCCCAAAGCTGCTGCTGAGACATGACAAGGAGATGGGGCATAATGACCTGAGAGGCTGGTAAAGCCATTAAAAGATGGACTGTGGTTTACAGAGACCCACAGATGTTTTAATATACCAGGACTGCACAAGGGTAACCATAGAGTGGTGTTGGTTTGGGATAAAACTGTTCCCTGGCTATCTGGCCCAGCCGGAGGGGCGGAATTAAAGATTCCAAAGATTCCTCAATGGTCACTGGTTGTGATATCGGACTTAAACTACAGATGTCTGATGTTTGCTTAATGGTTATTGATTTTGCTTTGTTCTAGACTCTTTATTATGCCTTACACCAGTTAAAAAATGTTAACTCTGTGCCTTTATGTTAAAAGTATGTAACGGGCTGGGGAGATGGCTTAGTGGTTAAGGAGCGTGCCTGCAAACCAAAGGACCTAGACTCAATTCCCTAGGACCCATGTAAGCCAGATGTACAAGGTGGCGCATGCATCTGGAGTTCGTTTGCAGTGGCTAGAGGCCCTGGTGCACCCATTCTCTCTCTCACTTTCAAATAAATAAATATATTTTTTTAAAAGTATGTAACTTGATTTTTACAAGACTCATAGCTAAAAGACAATCTTAAATCTCAGATTACACTTGGGACTTTAGTCTTTTGACTATGGGGACATTTCAAGTTGGACTACTTATAATTTACATTATAGATGGTTATAACTCTATTGGATGACAGAGACAAAATGTGATGGTTTAAATGGATGTCCCCCAATAGATTTGGGAGTTTTATTCAACCTTGTAACTTGGCTGGAAGAAGTGTTTCTAGGGGCGATCTAAATTCCAGCCTAAGATATATCAAGTGCCTGAGTTGGGCCTGGGGTTCCTGCAGTGTACTTGCTTGTGCTGGTGGTGGTTGCTTTTCTGTCTCAACATGGAGCCGTGAAAGGGGGACATCTTCTTCTGCCATTATAAAACTTCCCCTCTATCTGTAAGCTTCAATAAACCCCTTCCTCCATAATTGTGCCTGGTTTAAAACCTAAAGCTGACTGCAACAGGAGATAAAGGAAGGGAGAACAGGGTTTAAGGCTAGCCTGGGCTATATGAGACCTGTCTCAAGACAGTACCAATAAGCCAAGTGTGGAGCTTGGAAGATGGCTCAGCAGTTAATGGCACTTGCTTGCAAAGCCACTGAACTCATGGTTCAATTCCTAGGCCACCCAAGTAGAGATGGACTCAGAAAGTGGTGCCAAACATCTGGCATGAGGGACCCCCCCCAACATATACATTAAAAAAGAAATTTAAGTCAAGCATCATGGCTTGTATCTGAGTGAGGCAAGAGTGCTCTGAGTACAAAGCCAGTCTGGGCTACAGAAAAAGACTCTCTCAATGGCTTAGCAGTAAACGCATTTGCCAAGTCTAAGGACTGAGGCTCGATTCCCTAGTACCCACGTCTGCTATTTGCACAAGGTGGCACTTTAGTCTGGAGTTCCTCTGCAGTGGCTGGAGGCCCTGGTGTGTCCATCAGCTCTCTCTAATAAATGAATAAAAATAAAATACTTGAAAAAAGAAAGACTCTCTCAAACTTATCCTCTTACCCCCACCTTCTACGACCCCCCCCCCCCGAAAAAAAAAGAGAAGAAAAATGAAGACAAAACATAATTTAAATGTCTCATCTTGGAAAATCCACCCTGAGGGGGTAAAAATCTTTTCAAGTCGACTTTATCCTTCTGAGTCTGCACTGGTTTTTTAAGCTTCCTGAGGCAATCCAGCTTCACCCCTGTCCTGTTGACCTAGCAGGAAGATGCTGGGACGGAAGCCTCAGTCATCAGGGGCTCTTGATCTCAAGAAAAGAGCCTTCTAAATGGGAGCCAGGCAGAGCCACAGCTCAGCCCACACCTGTGCGAATGTGTGCTTTTCTGGGTACTTGCCAAGGAGCAAGGAGAAGACAGGGGAAGGTCAGAGAACAGGACCTGCAAACAACTAGAGAATGCAAAGAGAGATACTCAAAAAACTAAAGGAAACCTAAGCAGCCTGGGAAGAAGGGGCACCCCCAACCCTTTCATAACAGGCACTGCTGTGAACCTGTCACTTCCAGATCCTTGTCTCAGACCACCACCAAAGCGGAAGGATGTCCTTGAGTGAGGCCTGTCATGTAATCCAATGTTCTGTCCACAACAGGTGTTGAAAGAGTGGTAAAAGGCCACATCGGCTCCAGATGTCTGAATAACCACTCGCTTCCTGAGGTGACACTTCCTCCACCAAGTGGGAAGCACTCTTAGGACAGGCTGCTCCTGCATCAGGTCAGAAATGGCCTCTGGCCTCTTGGGTTTTCTGGCTTACTCCAGAGTCCTGCTCTTGTTAACAGTGTAGCTGACAGCATGAGGAAGCCTGCTCCTGCAGTCAAGATTCCACAAGGGAGCAGCTGATACATGTAACAGCCAGGTCCCCCATTCCACTCACAGGCAGGTGGTCAAAGAGCCACACGATGAGATACTGCACAGCCATGAAGGAGACACAGGCAAGGAAACAAATGCAACCACTGGGATGAGCCTTAAACCACTAAGCTCAGTGAAAGAAGCCAGACAGGGAGTATATGCTCCATAATTCCATTGACATAAAGTTCTAGAAAATGCAGATTAACCCACAGTAGTAGAAAGACTTAAGCAGTCACCTGTGGATGAGGAATCAGAGAAAGTCAAAGGAAAAAAAAAAATCACAAAAGAAGCCGGGCATGGTGGAATCCCAGCACTTAGAAGGCAGAGGTAGGATCATTGTGAGTTCAAGGCCACCCTGAGACTACAGCGTGAATTCCTGGTCAGCCTGAGCCAGAGTGAGACCCTACCTTGAAAAACAAAAACAAAACAAAGAAAAATCACAGAAGGGGGTTGGGTAGATGGCTCAGGGGTTAAAGGAGCTTGCTTGCAAAGCTTGACAGCCCTGGTTCAATGATTTCCCAGTACCCACACAAGTTAGACACAAAGTGGTGCATGCGCCTGGAGTTTATAGCAGCAGGAGGCCCTGGTGCGCCCATACTGCTACTCTCTCTCATAAATAAATAAACAAAATTTTTGTTTGGACTTTTCAAGGTAAGGTTTCATTCTAGCCCAGGCTGAACTGGAACTCACTCTGTAGTCCCAGTCTGGCCTCAAACTCACGGCAATCCTCCCACCTCTGCCTACTGACTGCTGGGATTAAAGGTGTGTACCACGATGACCAGTTTAATTTTTTTCTTTTTAATCACAAACTTATATGAGTGTTGAAACTCATCATACTGGACACTAAGCATGTGCAGTCAGTATGTGCCAATGGCACCTCAATAAGATTGTTAACCCCTCCTCACAAAAAAAGACTAAAAGACAGTGAGCCAGAAATCCCGTGTTTAATCAGCAGTCAATTTCCAGGTTAGGGATTTCCCAGAGGCCCTCTTCCAGGCCCTGGGAGAATTTATCACCTCCTAGCTGTTTCCTAAAGAGCTGGCACTTTTCCACAGTATTTCTTCCTCCTGGTCTCCTTTATCATGGATTTGGGGAGATCTCTCTTTCTAGAAACTGTTCACGGAAAAATACAAACCTACTTTTTAAAAAAAATTTTTTTTAAATTTATTTATTTGAGAGCAACAGACACAGAGAGAAAGACAGATAGAGGGAGAGAGAGAATGGGTGCGCCAGGGCCTCCAGCCTCTGCAAACGAACTCCAGATGCATCTGGCTAACGTGGGACCTGGGGAACCACGCCTTGAACCGGGGTCCTTAGGCTTCACAGGCAAGCGCTTAACCGCTACGCCATCTCTCCAGCCCACAAACCTACTTTTTAAGCACCTTCCTTGTCCCAAGTTAATATTTGTCATCTGCTCTTATATGAAGGCGGACTCAGCCAGACTGCTCACAGACACAGTCTACTAAGATTGTCCAGGACACATGTGGCTATTTCAACTCAAAAGGAAAGGGAAAAAAATAGGCTGAGGGTGTGGCTTAGTGGCAGAGACTTGCCTAGCATGAGTGAGGCCCTGGGTCCCATCCCCCGCACCAAAAGGGAAAACCAGTAAAATTCCATTTCTTCAGTCCATGAGCCACACAGGAAATGCTCAAGGGTCCTGTAGCCAGTGGCTAATGAACTGGACAGCACAAAACAGAGTATGCCCATCGACATAAGTTTCCTGGACAAAATGGCTTGCTCCAAAGCCACTTCTTGGACCTCAGTGTGGAGGGAAGTGCACAGAGGGATAAAGTCAGCTTTCCTTCTCATGGCATAGCACTAGCATCTCTTCAGGGTGCAGCTCTGGGCAGAACAAGCCAGAGAGAGTGATCCCCACAGGGACAGAAGGTGTGTAATGGGAAGCATTCCTGCTTCTCCACTGCACTGTCAGATGCTCAGAGTCAGCCGGACAGGACGTGCTGGAGCTGGGCAATGACCAGCACTTGGGGGAAAGGGACAGCACAGAGTGAAGAACAGACCTCTTCCCATACTAAGTCATCTGGGTCATGTGCCCCTTCCAGACACCCATCTTTCACAAGATAAGGATGTCAGAGCCTCAACAGCCCCAGCTTTTTCCTGCAGAAGGTAAGTGTGGACCCCAGATCAACCGAAGGCCAGAGCAGGGTACAGCCTGCAGGATGACAGACCTGAGCTGTCATGTATTAAGGTCACAAATGAGGAATTGTTCCAAATACATGGAGACTTGCAAGAATTGCAGGACTCCTAAGGGAGGCCTTAGCAGAGTGTGAGAGAAGTTTGGGACTTGGGTGAGGAATATTATTTTTGCCTACAATTTCAGGTTATTTAATATTTAGTTGCAAGTAGAGAGGGAGACAAAGGGGAACAGAGAGAGTCTGAATGGGCATGGCAGGGCCTCCTGCTAAGGCAAATAAACTCCAGGTGCATGTGCCACTTTGTGCATGTGCCTTTATACAGGTACTGGAGAATCATACCTAGCTGTTAGGCTTTGCAAACAAGAACCTTTAATCAGAGTCATTGCTCCAGCCCATTTTTTTTTAAATTATTTGTTCGAGAAGGGGGTGGAGAGAAGGCAGACAGAAAGGAGTAGTATGGACACACCAGGGCCTCCTGCCACTGCAAATGAACTTCAGATGCGTGCGCTGCTTTGTGTATCTGGCTTTACATGGGTACTGGGGAATCAAACCCTGGGCTATCAGGCGTTGCAAGCAAGAATCTTTAAACACTGAGTCATTTCTCCAGCCCCTCCAGTACAAAGTTTGCATATTATTTCAAACAAAGTTTTTTAAAAACAAATTACTTTTGAAACCTGGATTTTTGGAGGAAACTACTTTTTTTGTTTTGCTTTGTTTGAGGTAGCATTTTAGTCTAGTCCAGGCTGACCTGGGATTCACTATGTAGTCTCAGGGTGGCCTCAAACTCATGGTGATCCTTCTACCTTCTTGGCCTCCTGAGTGCTGGGATTAAAGGCGTGCGCCACCACGCTGGGCAGGAAATTACTTTTTCTGGTACTCAGCTCTGCTATCTCTCTGCTGCCACAGTGGCCCAGAGGGTAGAGCACTTGCCTAGCATGCATGAAGCCCTAAGTTCCAACCCTAGCACTGTGGGGGTGGGGGATATTGATTATTTTCTTCTTAGTAACTCTAGTAATACTATACTGGACCACCATCTTAACAGTTTCATCCAGAAAAATCAATGTTTAAAACTGCTCATTAGGGGCTGGAGAGATGGCTTAGCGGTTAAGCGCTTTCCTGTGAAGCCTAAGGACCCCGGTTCGAGGCTCGGTTCCCCAGGTCCCACGTTAGCCAGATGCACAGGGGGCACACACGTCTGGAGTTCGTTTGCAGTGGCTGGAGGCCCTGGCGCGCCCATTCTCTCTCTCTCCCTCTATCTGTCTTTCTCCCTGTGTCTGTCACTCTCAAATAAATAAATAAAAAATGAACAAAAAATATTTTAAGAAAAAAAAAACCGCTCCATGGGCTGGAGAGATGGCTTAGCAGTTAAGCACTTGCCTGTGAAGCCTAAGGACTCCAGTTCAAGGCTCGATTCCCCAGGACCCACGTTAGCCAGATGCACACAAGGGAGCACACGCATCTGGAGTTTGTTTGCAGTGGCTGGAGGCCCTGGCATGCCCATTCTCTCTCTATCTGCCCCTTTCTCTCTCTCTCTCTGTCATTCTCAAATAAATAAATAAAAATGAACAACAACAACAAAAAAAAACTGTTCCTAGGGGCTGGGGTGTAGCTGAGCAGTAGAGTGGTTATCTAGCATGAGGGAGGCCTTGGATTTGACCCTTAATACCTTGGGAAATAAACTGCTCTTAATGTGGTCAAGAAATTGCATTCTTGGTTCAAGCAATGGCGTACTGATTATTTTCAATAGGAGAACAAAAGCAAGGATTCTGATTCAAGATATTAATCAGCTATGCAGTTATATTTATTTATGTTTGGGCATCCTCCCCCCAGCTTAATCCTACCCCAATGTTCTTCTATGAATGATTATCTTTGTTTAACTAGGAGAAAATAAGTCTTGGATCAAAGTCTAGTCTGTTTGGATACTTTCTTTGTGTAGCATCGAATGCCATATTATCAGCAAATGACTAAATCCACATTTGTGGCCAAGAACCTGCCAGAGTTGCTTGAGATGAGCTAAAGGATGCTTCTAGCAGATTCTTTTAGGGTAAGATTTTTTTTTTCAAATTTTATTTATTCATTTATTTGAGAGAGAGGGAGAGAAAAAGCGGGGGGGGGGGGGGCGGACAAAGTGCCAGGGCCTCTAGCCCCTGCAAACAAATTCCAGACCCATGTACCACTTTGTGCATCTGGCTTATGTGGGTACCAGTGAATCAAACATGGGTCCTCAGGCTTTGTAGGCAAGCACCATAACCGCTAAGCCATCTCTCCAGCCCTAGGGTAAGATTTTTTTTTTGGGGGGGTGGTTTGAGGTAGGGTCTCACTTTGGCCCAGGCTGACTTGGAATTCACTATGTACTCTCGGAGTGGCCTTGAACTCACATCCACCCTCCTACCTCTACTTCTTGAGTGCTGGGATTAAAGACATGCACCACCATGCCTGGCCCTGAGGTAAGATTTTAAGGCAATCATGACTACTAACAGTCATTGTCTCTCAAACATTATTTTTCCTCCTCTGATCTGTGCTTGGTCACTGCAAGAAAAAAGGCTCTGCAAGTGCAGCCACTCTGCTCAGGCCTCCCTGAGATGTTGCCAGATCCTCTCAGCCCTACAGTCAGCCCTGCCTCTTTCCAATCCTCTTCTCTTCCAGTCAGAAAGAACAGAGGGACTAAAAGAGCTTTCTACTAAAACATGCCACATCAGCCAGGCATGGTGGCACATGCCTTTAATCCCAGCACCCAGGAAGCTGAGGTAGGTCTGTTGTGAGTTTAAGGCCAGTCTGGGTTACACAGAGTGAGTTCCAGGTCAGTGTGGGATAGAATGAGATCCTGCTTTAAGCTTTAAAATCCAACAACAAACTTCTGCCCAGTCGAAAACCACCACATAGTCCACAAGCCAAGCCTGGTCATCCAAGGCTGCTCCAAGACTCACAGAGGGGGCTCTGCCCTAATTGCTAAATCCACCTTGCCGTAATTCTCCAGGTAACCAACGGTCAACAACGACACTAAGGCACTTGAGGTGGAACTGATTCACCATTTCTGGAAAGCCACTCTCTTTACAGCCAGCCATGGACCCTGAGAGAGAAGGGGAGGGGCTGGTCTCTGAGGACAGGCCTGATGGCCAGGCTGACACTTGCAACACTTCACAGCTAGGTCCTTCTCCCCTAGGACCCTAGTCCCAGAGAACCAGCCATCTGGTACCAGAACACATCTCTTGCTGCAGTTACTAAAGGGCAAGAAGTAGAAGGCAGGGATGTCTGCTTGGCAAATTTGGTCTGCTCAGGCAGCTAGGGACAGCTCAGGTTACCCACCTCGGACCAATAAGAGCAGAGCGCCTGCAAGAGCATCCACTGACAGCTCTCCCAGCTCCTCTGCACCACTCCACGCCTGCAGTCAGAGATGCCTAGCTCCTGGACTATGGCACACATCTGATCACAAGTCCCTGCTAGAAAAAGAAGCTGGCCACTAGTCCGGTCATCTCTGCCACAAAATTGAAAATAAACATCTACTTGATTCCATAAAGGAGTTACAATGCCAGCTGTTTAGTATTTAGCCCCTCTCCTTAGTTTTAAACTCACCTGAGGTCTCTCCAAGGGCACACTCACTACAAGCGCCTAGCCACAGCCTCTACCTGACCAGCCTGGCATCTGTTTGCTGCTTAGTCTGCTCAGAGTTCTTGGTACAAATTCTCTAAATAGCTGGGGCAATGATGGGTTTTGGCATCACTGCACTCTGCAATCCCCCCTCCCCAAACACACACACACACCCCTCAGTCCCCTGTAAGTGGGAGGCACAGAGCAGGGTGCCTATTCCAGGCACAGCTACAACGTTACAACCAAGCCTTAAGGCTGTTCATCTGTATCTTCATTTTCTCCTTTTGATTCTTCCTCATCTTGACCACAGAAACAGAACCAAAGAGAGAAACCCTCTCACATCCTCTGTAAGACATCAAAAGGCCCTGGAAAGTTCACAACAATGGAGGGTGGTGTCTGGTACAAGTCACTACTCCACAGCTGGGTCAGGGGGGTACCTTACACTCCAGACTTCTGGGGAGTGGCTCTGTGACACCACCATGAAGCAATGATACCCAAGGAAGAGCTCAGACCAAATCTACATCCTGGCCTGTCCCTTTGTATGTATGTGTGTGTAAGGGGGGGGGGGCTGTGTGACCTTGGTCCAGCCCCTCCAACACCTGGGGCCAGTCCCTTCTTCAGTAAAATGTCTGAGGTCACCCTGAGCTCTCAAGTTCCAGGAATGCTTGCAACCTTATGGTGGGAGCCTGAAGAAGCCAGTCTGTGGCACTTGAGCATCTCAATGGATAGACAACGGCGTCTCAACAACATACACGAGAGTGACAAGTAAAGCAAACCCGAATCCGTAGAAGTGATTCAAGACAAACACGCTTTTAGCCCACCCTGGGCACAGACCACTCTAGTTTGAGAAGAAGCCAATGTACCAAATTAGTTTATAACTTCAACAAGCAACTCCACGGAAACCGAGCTTAAAACCCGCATTTGCGAAGATACCTTCCTACTATCATCAACGGGAAGAGCATCGCCTACTCCCAGAATAGCAGAATTTCTGGGCTTCGAGATCATCTAGGCAACTAGCTCAAAGGAGGGCAGCGGGGAAGTGAGCATCGCAGAGCGGGAAGCGGCGGCCAAGGTCACCGGCTAGCAGGGATGGGGGAGCGCGCGGCCCCCGAACTCCGCACAGGCCGCGGCCCGGGGACCCGCGGAGGGGCGGCCGCCGGCGGGGCCCACGCACCTCCTCGGCCTGCTTGCGCAGCGCCTTCTCGCGCTCGTACTGCGTGAGCAGCTGCTCGTTGTCCTCGCGCAGCAGCTCCAGCTCCACCTCGTGCTCCTGGTTCTCGCTCAGCACCGAGTCCAGGTTCTCCAGCACGTTCACCACGAGCGGCATGAGCTCCTTGACCACCTCCTCGTCGTAGCAGTGGATGAGGCGCTCGAACTCGCGGTAGATGGAGCCCGCCAGGCCCGACACGCGCTCCGACATCACCGAGCCCGAGCAGTAGTCGTCCTGGTACACCACCACGCCGCCGCCCTCGTCCATCTGGATCTCCATCATCGCGGCCGCGGCCGCCAGCGCGGCCCGCCCGCCCGTCCTCCCGGGGACTCCGCAGGCCGCTGTCGCCTCAGGGCCGCCCTGCCCGCCTCAGGCCCCGCCGCCGCCGCCGCCGTCGCCGCCCGGGCCGCGCCCGTCACCCGCTCGCCGGAAGTGCTGCGCGCCTAGCCCCGCCCCGCACGCAGAGACGTCACCGGAAGCGGGGCGACGGCGCTTCCGGCCTCGCCGCCCGGGGATTTGGGACGGTTTTGTACGGCTGCTGGGCTCCGCGCCACCCCAGCTCCCTCGCTGTCGTCTCTTCCCCACCCCGTGTCGTCTACTCAGGTAGCCCAGGGGTTCACGCGGCGCCCGCCACGGGCGCGCCCAGCTCCGCTCCGCGTGGCCGCAGCCTCGACGTTCCTAACTCGCGGCTGGCTGAGCAGCCGGCCCAGGGGGTGTCGCTGCGGACACCAAGAACCTAGAACTTTGATTTCAGGCTCTCGGACGATTTTTATTTATTTGAGACACTCAGAGAGAATGGGCGCTCCAGGGCCTCCAGCAGTTGCAAACAAACTCCAGATGCGTGCGCCACCTTCTGCGTCTGGCTTACGTGGGTCCTGGGGAATCGAGCCTGGGTCCTTAGACTTCGCAGGCAAACTCCCTAACCACTAAGTCGCCTTCACCAGCTCAAAGATGATTTATAAAGATATATTTGAGAGAGTAGATAGAATGGGTGCGCCAGGGTCTCTAGCTATTGCAAACGAACTCCAGACGCATGTGCCACCTTATGCAGCTGGCTTACTTGGGTTCTGGGGAATCGATCCTGGGTTCTTAGGCTTTGCAGGCAAGTGCCTTAACCGCTAAGCCACCACTCCGGTCCAGAGATGATTTTTTCCCCCTTTTTTTCAATGGTTTTAACAAGGTAGGGTTTCGCTCTAGCCCAGGCTAATTTAGAATTCACTATGTAGTCTCAGGATGGACTCGAACTCATGGTGATCCTATCTCTTTCCCAAAAGATGTACGCCACCACACCCGGCTCAGATGGTTTCTAATTCCTGCTGTCTCCACCTGAAAGGTTTCCTGGTCAGCTCATATCCCATCCTTTTTTTTTTGAGGTAGGTTCTCATTCTGGAATTCACTATGTAGTCTCAGAGTGGCCTTGAACTCACAGCGATCCTCTTACTTTTAATTTCCAAGTCCCTAATGCCTGCCAAAGTCATAGAGATCGCTGATATGTCCCTCTTGTTTCTTCACAATTTATATTTCAGATAGTGCTTTATGGTTACACCTAAGAGTATTTCACCAGTGAGCTCTCAGAATGTTAAGGATTAAAAAAGAAAGAGAGCCAGCCAGCCAGGGGCCGGACAGATAGGTGCTGCTGTTCAAGCACGAGGACCCAAGTTTGATCCACTGCTTCCGCATCAAAGTCTGGGTGCGAGCACACACCTGTAACTCCAGACCTGAGGGTGGGCAGACAGCAGGCTCCCTGGGGCTCTCTGGTCAGGTAGCCTAACTAAAAAATGCTTCAAGGTCAGAGAGACTATCTCAAGGAAGTAAGATGAAAGAGTGATTATTAAAAAAAAACTGGGTGAGTCGGGTGTGATGGTGCACACTTTTAATCCTAGTGCTCAGGAGGCAGAGGTAGGAGGATCGCCATGAGTTTGAGGCCATCCTGAGACTAGACAGTGAATTCCAGGTCAGCCTGGGTTAGAGCGAGACTTTACTTCAAAAAATCAAGACAAAACCAAACCCCTGGATGCCCTCCTCTGGCCTCTGCCAAGTGTGTACACAGGGTGCACACACACACAAAAGGTCAGTTCAGAAGGAAGGAGGGAACCCAGGGGAGCAACAAATCTACAAGGCTCAAATACCTATGGTATATCATGAAAAGACAGTCCATGTCAAAAGAGCCAGCATTATTTTTGGAACTAGGAATGTGACTTCAGGTGGCAACTACAACCATTTCACTCCTTCCTGCTAACACAAGAGGAGCCACCAGGATCCATATGCTATGTCTGGGATTTCAGGGCTTGGCTGGTGCCAGAGCAGTTGCTACCATGTAATGTTGTATTGTCAGTGATGAAGTCAGTTCATAAAACTCTCCTTACTTCCAGTTTTGTGTGGGCAAGTGTGGATGGTTCCAGATAACCCATGTTGCCTTTCTTTGCGACACTTTGGTTTTCATGCAAAGCCTGGGTACCAACAGTCAGAACCCCCTAAAGGCTCTTCTAGGCAGGCAGTCTGAGAAGGGTTATGCCCCCAAATCCGCCCGAGGATAGTGTGTGAGTGAAAATTGTGATATAAAGGAAAGCCTGTTCTTTCTCTTCAGGATTGCAATCTGACAAAACTAATAGCTGACACCTTACCTACTTATTACAAGGCTTGCTTACTGGGTCACTGGGGCAGTTCAGAGCCAAGGTAGGGCAGATTAAGTTGCCATAACATCACTTACCCAAGAGAATATATGCTTAAGATATACAAACGTTATGAATAACTTAGGCACCTTCACCACTAACTCTGTGCAAAGCTTTGAGAATCCTCTGGCTAAGGGTGGGGTGAAACATTCCTTTTCCAATAAAAAGCTATTGGAAAGAGTTGTAGTGTTCAAGCTGTTTTTTGCAGACCAGACACTGGAAGAAAGCAAACACACACACAAACAGGCAAAGGCTAAGAATGTATGATTACTAAGTTTAATTCAACTGTTATACCCAATTCTGCCTCATAAAAATAATAAAATGTTCCTATCAAAATTACATTGTGATGTGAAGATAGGTTTCTTGTTCTGATACAGCTATAGAAAAATGTTGGCACCAAATGCACTTGAAAGTTTTAAGGCTTAATAAGAATAAAGACTAGTAATTCCCCCGTGCAGCCTGGAGGATCGGAACAGGATGTGTTCACACATGGGCATCCTTGACTCACGTAGACTCACGTAGCACCTTTCAAATGCAAGTGATGACCTCACACCCCTCCACTCAGCTGCGCATAACCTCCTCTGCTCCCTGCAGTAAGTGGACAACTCAAGCTCGGAGCCCAGCTCAGAAGAAGAGATGGGAAGATGCCTAAATTGGTGGCTGTGGGCCCCACCTCCACCTAGCCATTTAGGCCAGTGGGTGGAGCTAGAACTCCTCTAACTGAGCTAACAGCAGGGCCAGCACTGGATGTCATATTTTTCCTTAACAATCCAATTGAATTCACAAATCATTTTTTTTCCGATTTTTCAAGGTAGGGTCTCACTCTAGCCCAGGCAGACCTAGAATTCACTCTGTATTCACACAATCCTCCTATTTCTGGTTTAAAGGATTAAAGGTATACACCACCATGCCTGGCTCACAAATCATGTTCTCCTTAAGAAAATAGTTACGCTGGGTGTGG
Source organism: Jaculus jaculus (assembly GCF_020740685.1). Lineage (NCBI taxonomy): Eukaryota > Metazoa > Chordata > Mammalia > Rodentia > Dipodidae > Jaculus > Jaculus jaculus. The sequence goes on from NC_059112.1 coordinate 111,430,993, forward strand.
TGGTGCACGCCTTTAATCCCAGCACTCGGAAGGCAGAGGTAGGAGGATTGCCATGAGTTCCAGGCTACCCTGAGACTACACAGTAAATTCCAGGCCAGCCTAAGTTAAGTGAGACCCTACCTCGAAAAACAAAACAAAGTTACAAAAGTGGTTCATTTCTAACATCAAGACTATTTCCTCGTATCTTAAACAAGTTAGTGTCTAGGCTTAAAAAGCTACCCATCATTTATGACTTTTTAAATGACATTTTTAAATGGGGAAAAATACCTTGAATTTCAAATGACATCCCCATAAATGACTCTAAAACACGGCCTACTTGAGTCCTTACACAATCACATCAAGGTCATGTTTCTTGGCTGCAGTCCGCAAGGTAACCGAAAGGGCAAAACTCTTCGGTCGACAAAGGCACATGCAGACCCCTGGACAGATGACACTGAGGAAGTGAAGCTTGGCAGGTGACGCCTGCAGGCACTTAAGCAGCCAGGTCTAGCTAAGGATAACTGCGGAGTTGTCTCCAGACTTGAATAAAGAGGGTATTTCTGGCACCTGGTGTGAGCTTTCTAGGCACTCAGAGATTGGGCACAACATCCAGAACCTCTTCTAACATGGCCACCAAGGTGGAGCATGAATCTAAGGCTGGAGTGGAGTCTGGGCTGGGGAGGAGGAGCCTTTGTCTGATGAAGACAGACCACTGTGCCAGCCAGCAGTTGTGACTGTAAAGGCCTAAGGAGCATTGCTTGTGAACATGGTCAAGAGGGTAAAGCTTTTCCTCTTCATCTAATGTGCCTGTGTAAAGACATTTTTCTGGAAGGTGTTAGAAATGGAGTCCACAGGTATTTATGAACAGCAGATATTTCTAGCCTTTTGGATGTTAAAGAAACCAACTTAAAAATCCAAGGTTTGTCAGAAGATCTTCCCACCAACTACAGGAAAAGAACAAGAAAGAATGGGAACATGCCCAGTACCTGGGCATGTCTTAGCAGGTTTTAAGCCCCACTGAGGCCAGGGACCTCATGAACAGGAAGAAGCATGCATCAGCAGTTAACTCCACATCACAGGTTAGGAACACAGACCTAGACTTGAGACTGATGAGAGAAACAAAGGAAAGAATCCACAAGTGAGCCTGGCATGCCAAGAACAGAGCCAGCTCTTAGAGGGGAAGACAGGTGGCTACTTGAGACCTGGCCGTGGCTTTAGGTGCAGGAACCAAGAACGTAGAGAATCAATATATAAAAACCTCTCACAGGACAAGACTGAGGATAACTTTGGTTTCTGTTGACTGCTACCAATAAAAAGCAATCAGGATGTTTCAAGACTATAGAACACATTGGGGATAAAACAAGGAGACGTTGAGGTTCAGAGGTAATCTGAGAAATGGAAGCCATTTTGGGGATAGGCATTCCCAGAAGGGGGGTGTTTAATGCAGACTCCACTTCTTCTTGCTTCTACTTATGCCTCCCTCCTCCATTACAAAGTGGCAGATAGAAGACCTTACCATCCCTCCTGCTACGTAGCACAATCTCCTCTGCCCTCCCCCACCTTAGTTTGCTCCACACTGAGCAACTAATGAACAGAGTCCCATTTTATCCCCCCAGATGTGTATCCTGGCAGTCTGGAAGGTGCAGTCCTCTGCATTCCTTGTGATGGCAACAGGGCCTATGGGCAGCCAATCCCACCTGTGTGACAAACCATCTCCCACCCTTGCTTATTTGGTTAAAGGAAACACTAACATTCAATACCCTATCTCTGAGTGTCCAGCCCGCTACAGTCAAAACAGGAGCTTCTCAATAGAAGGAGATGCTGGATTTGCCTCCGGGTGGATTCAGGACCTTGTTGTGGGAGCGAGGCCGTGGACCCAGCCTGGGCTCATGGCTGTCCACTGTGGGCATGGGTTCAGGAGCTTTGGCATGGCCCGCTTCTTGTGAGCTGCCCTTCTCACCCTGTTCTTCCCGGGGCAGAGAACTTGTAACAGCTGTGGGACAAAGCACAGTGACCATTAGAGAAAGGCAGTCGCCACCCTTCCAGGGAAGCAGCAGAGAAAGAAGTTGGTGTCAGAAAGCAGTTAGTCAGACTACAATATGGTAAATTTAAAAGAGATAATAAGGTCAGGTTCTTTTGCACCAAGAGAACTTGGTGTGAGAGGCAGATGTGCTTCTGAAACTAAGCACTGAGTTAGGGCTGGCTGCTCTAAACACTCTGATGTCTTCCCTCAATGTTATCTACCTTTGTTTTTAATTTTTTTTGTTTGTTTTCCAAGGTAGGGTCTTGTTCTAGCCTAGCCTGACCTGAAATTTACTATGTAGTCTTAGGATAGCCTCGAACTCATGGCGCTCCTCCTACCTCTGCCTTCCAAATGGTGGGATTAAACACATGTGCTACCATGCCTGGCTTTTTTTTTTGAGTAGGGTCTCACTATAGCTCAGTCTGACTGAACTCACTCTATGCCCAAGCTGGCCATGAATTCATGTTTGCATCTCCATGCCTGGCTAAGTTATTTCTTCTTCTTCTTCATTTTTAAAATTTTCTTTTATTTTTCCAGGTGGGGTCTCACTGTAGCCCAGGCGGACCTGGAATTCACTGTCAACTATTTCAAGGTGGCCTCAAACTCACAGCAATCCTCCTACCTCTGCCTCCTGAGTGCTGGGATTAAAGGCATGGGCCACGGCACCCAGTGAGTTATTTCTTTATAACACATTACACTTCATTCACTTCTCCTGTCTAAAGTATAATAAACTTTCTTAGAGCAAGGAACATACCTTAACTGAGGGTCTAACAAGGCTCCTGACCTCACTGCTCAAGATATTTTGACGGAAGGATGAATTAACTTACAGGTATCTGAGTAATCAGCTGCAGGAAATGGTGACCAGTCATTTCACAGAACTGTGCTTCCCAGTCTGAGCTCAGACCAATGGCATGGCAGCTGACTCAAGAGATTGAATAGGGAATGCTCCAGTCCTCCCTGAAACACACAGGCCTCACCTCTCCTTTTCTACTTATGTTCTTCCAAGGTCTACCAGCTCTGGCCTTGGTCAAAAGTTCTAGATCCTTGCCCTTTATACTGGCTCAAATGAGCTTTTAGGAGACAACACCTTGGTCTCATGTATAGGCTCACTGGCAATGAAAAGGAAGAAAGAAAATCTAAAGGTTATTATCGGAGGTAACTAGGATCATGTTCCCAGCCTTCTTCAAATACTAACTAACCCCCCTTAGCAACACACGCCCCTGTGTTTGTTTAGATGGATGCTTTGGTTTTGCCAGCACACCAGCAGCTCTTCCAGGCTGAAGCCATGCAGAGGAAGCAGCAAACAAGTTCACTCACCTTTGAGGTCACATCTGGAGTCTTCTCCTTCACACAGTAAAACATGATCCTATAACAAGACAAGCTATGAGGTCAGGGCTCAGCCAGGTGGACAACAAAAACCAGGCCACGGCTAAGTGAGGTAACCCAGGCTCAGAAAGCCAAGCGCCACATGTTCTCTCTCATATGTGGATCCTAGCTACAGATGATTGGGCTTCTGCGTGAGAATGAAAATACTTAGTAGCAGAGGCCAGTAAGTTAACAAGGAGACATAAAGGGAATAGAAAGGAAGGGAGGAGGGTTCTTAATAGGTTGACATTGTATATATGTAAGTACAATGATTGAGATGGGGAGGTAATATGATGGAGAAGGGAATTTCAAAGGGGAAAGTGGGGGGGAGGGGAGAGAATTACCATGGGATTTTTTTTTTTATAATCATGGAAAATGCTAATAAAAATTAAAAAAAAAAAAAAAGAAACCAGGCCACGGATGACTTCAGTTTATTTTGATATTCTTTTTGGTAGTACCAGGGTTTCAGTCTAGGGCCTTGTACATTGCAAGTACACTACCACTGAGCTTACATCTCCAATCCTCTTTTCACTTTTCCTTTTTGAGACAGGTCTCATTAAGTTAACAAAGGCTGGCCTTGAACTTATTCTGTAGGCCAGGCACACATTGAACTTGTGATTCGCCATCAGCTTCTTGAGTATTTGGAACCAAAGGCCTACACCACCAGAAATATTTATTCTTAACATTCAATACATAATTTTATGACAATTCTACAATAAACAAAGTAGATGGGTGAGGTGCAGCTCAGTGGTTGTTTGCCTAGCATGTAATAGCTTCTGGGTTTGATCGCCAGCATCACAAAGAAAAGAAAAAAAGCAGCTGGGAATAGTGGTGTACACCTTTAAACCCAGTACTTGGGAGGCAGAGGTAGGAGAATCTCAGTGAGTTTGAGGCCACCCTGAAAATACAGAGTGAATTCCAGGTCAGCCTGGGCCACAATGAGATCCTACCTTGAAAAACAAAACAAAAAATACCCAGACTTACAAACTGAGCCCCCCCCCCCACTCTGCTGTACTGCTGTGATGACACCCTGTCTCAATTATATTATCCTACACAGGGCCTCTTGATACTATCCTGAAGCAAATCCCAACTATCCTATCTACCCATAAAAAATAATAAAATGAGCCGGGTGTGGTGGCACATGCCTTTAATCTCAGCACTCAGGAGGCACAGCGAGGAGGATCACAGTGAGTTCGAGATGATCCTGAGACTACATAGTGAGTTCCAGGTCAGTATGGACTAGAGTGAGACCCTACCTCGAAAAACGAAAATAAATAACTAAATAAAATAAAATTATTTCTTAAAAGCTAGGTGGCATGTTTTCTAGTTCATCCACACTGTACATGCATCAGAACTTCCTTTTTATTTTTTTGTTTTGTTTTTTTATTTTTCAAGGTAGGGTCTCAATCTGGTCCAGGCTGACCTGGAATTCACTATGTAGCCTCTGGGTGGCCTTGAACTTGTGGTGATCCTCCTACCTCTGCCTCCTGAGTGCTGGGATTAAAGGCGTGCGCCACCATGCCCGGCTTTGCCCAGCATTTTTTTAGTGTGGGTATTGGGAATCAAATTTGGGATCCTTATGCTGAGACACAAGCACATTATGGATTGAGCTATCTCTCTAGCCACCTTGCCTACACATGCCCTCCTCCTTAAAAAAATAAATTGGACTGGAGGGATGCCTTAGCAGTTAAGGTGTTTGCCTGCAAAGCCAAAGGACACAGGTTCAATTCCCCAGGGCCCATGTTAGCCAGATGCACTAGGGAACACACCATCTGGAGTTCATCTGCAGTGGCTGGAGAGGCCCTGGTGCGCCCATTCTCTCTCTCTCTCCCTCCCTCTTAAAAAATAAATAAGTAGGGCTGGAGAGATGGAGTAGCGGTTAAGCGCTTGCCTGTGAAGCCTAAGGACCCCGGTTCGAGGCTCGGTTCCCCAGGTCCCACGTTAGCCAGATGCACAAGGGGGCGCACGCGTCTGGAGTTCATTTGCAGAGGCTGGAAGCCCTGGCATGCCCATTCTCTCTCTCTCCCTCTATCTGTCTTTCTCTCTGTGTCTGTCGCTCTCAAATAAATAAATAAAATTAAAAAAAAAAAATAAGTAAATTTATTGGGCTGGAGAGATGGTTTAGCAGTTAAGGCATTCTTGCCTGCAAAGCCTAAGGACCCAATACCCATGTAACCCAGATACACATGGTGCACAGTCTATTTATTTATTTGAGAAAGAGAGAGAGAAAGAGGCAGACAGAGAGGATGGGTGTTACAGGGCCTGTAGCCACTGCAAACAAACTCCTAGGCTGGCCACCTTTGCCACCGCCACTCAAGTGCTAGAAGTGAGAGCCATAAGGCATGGGTACGTAGGAATGCAGGGGTGCTGCCACACCTGATATGCTTAACTTTAAAAATACACGTTTTTTTATTTATCTGTGAGGACAGAGATTCGGAATGACTGGACACATCAGGGCTTCCTGTCACTACAAATGTACACTAGATGCATGTGCCACTTTGTGCATATGGCTTTATGTGGGTCCTAGGGAAGCACACTTGGGCCAGCAGGCTTTGCAAAGAAGCACCTTTAACCCCTGAACCGTCTTGGCAGGCCCCTGCTTTACTTTTTGAGGGGCTGTCAAACTGATCTTAGCTGTGGCACCTTCTTGCATTCCCACTAGCAATGCAGTCTATTTCCCTACTTGTCAACACTTGTTAAGAATTTTGTATTTAGAGCTGGACGTGGGGGCTCACGCCTTTAATCCTAACGCTTGGGAAGCACAAGTAGGAGGATCGCCATGAGTTTGAGGCCACCGTAAGACTACATAGTGAATTCCAAGTCAGCCTGAGCTACAGTGAAACCCTACCTTGAAAAACTAAAAAAAAAAAAAAAAAAAAAAAGAAAAGAAAAAGAAAAAAATTATATTTAGGGTCAGAAAGATGGCTTAAGGCTCTTGTCTGCAAAGCCTAGGGACCCAGGTTAAATTCCCCAGAACCCACGTAAACCAGATGCACAAAGTGGCACATGCCTCTGGAGTTCAACCTGCAGCAACTACAGGCTCTAGTATGCCACTTGTCTCTCATGCTCATAAAATGTTTATGATTAGGTTTCCCTTGCTTAAAAACTAATGTGGTTTTGCACCTTCTCATGGCAAATGCCTCTTATTTGCATATGTGTGTGTGAGGGGGAGGCAACCCAGGACCTCTTGTCCTTACAAATAAAACTTGTGTTACTTCTTGCTTCTGGGTTTACATGGGTACTGCAGAACTGAACCTGAGCTGGCAGGTTTCCCTCTGACCACTTAGCCGTCTCCCCTTCCTGGGTCCTCCTGCTCTGTGTCCAGAAGAATTATGGGCCCACACTTCACTCATTCCATGTTCACTGGAACTCGTGAGTCCAAAGCTGCTTCTTTGGGCTCAGCTAATCTAACGTCTGACCAGCCGGAGCACAACAGAGTCCCCATGCCACACACTTCCTGTGGAGTTAGCACCGCTGCCTAGTGCTCATTGGGGGTCATGCCTGCCTCCTGAGATTCCCAATTGCGGAGCAGTCACTGCGGTAAGACCAGCAGGTATGTAAGGCTATTCAACTGAGCTGGCCATGACAAATGCTCTCCCATCTGTTTGTTTTCCTTGTTTCATTTCCATTTCAATTCTGTAATGGGTGCTTTTCTGGAATGTAACCAACAATAATGTAATGATTTTCTAAAAGTAATACCACCTGGGAGTGGTGGCGCATGCCTTTACCCAGCACTTGGGAGGCAGAGATAGGAGAATCACTGAGTTCGAGGCCACCCTGAGACTATACAGTGAATTCCAGGTCAGCCTGGGCTAGAGTGAGACCCTACCTCGAAAAACTAAAAAACAAATGAACAAATAAATAAAAGTAATACCAGACATGGCTAGAATTTTAAGACAAATAGTTCTTGTTCTTCCTCCTTGTCTTCCTCTTTTTTTCCTTTCCTTTTTTTTTTTTTTTTTTTTTTTTTTTAGAGACAAGATCTTATTTAGCCCAGGCCACTCTCAAATTCACTATGTAGCTGAGGATGACCTTGAACTCCTGACCCTCCTGCCTCCAACTATATGTGCTTGGTATACAGGTATGAGCCATCATACCTGGCTTGAGGTAGGAAGGTGGAAAAGAGAACAGTTAAGAAATATTGCTAAACCAGGTGTGGTGGCTCATCATGAAGTCAGAGCATGTTTCTTGGATGACTCAGGGGAGCTTCCAAACCCAGTGATGAATAACCATTCCCAGGAATACCACATCAAGTACCTGCCTCTTCCTAATAGAACATCACACCTGCCTGAAGCCTGTTTAAGAGAACTTGGCTCAGACTTTGTTTTTCTTTTCCCTCTGCTACCTTAATGCTGTCCTTACCTTGGGCTTGTTTGGGTGTGCCAAAGGTGCAGTGGCAGTGACTGGGGACCCAAAAATGTCACTGGTCTTCCCACCAGGTGGGTTCAGACGTTGTCGAGTCTGCACAGGAGTTGATTCGTCAAAGATACCACTTCCTTTCCCTCCTACAGAAACAACCACAGAACAATAAACACTGGACACCCTGTTTCTTCCCACTAGAGACGTGCCAGCTTCAAGTCTCAGGCAGACAGGGTAATGGCACATGGGTCTAAATGCCTGAAGCCCTACATCTCAGTCAGCCCTTTACTTGGGGCCTGCTGAAGCCTTCACAAGTGGGCTCAAGCTGATCTAGGAGGCCCCTAAAAGGAAAAAGAATTAACAGTACCTTTTTCCTCTAGAGTTTTCTTGATGCTGAGCAGTGCAAGCTTTCTTGTTTAAGAGTCTCCTTTGTTAAACCCAGGAACAGTTCTTCAGTAATTTTTTTTGAGGTAGGGTCTCATTTTAGCCCAGGTTAGCCTGGAATTCACTATGTAGTCTCAAGCTAGCCTTGAACTCACAGTGCTCCTCCTACCTCTGCCTCACAAGTGGTAGGATAAAAGGCAGGATTTTTTTTTTTTTTTTTTTGAGACAGTCTTATGTAGTCCAGACTGGCCTCAGACTCATTATGTAAGCAAGGATGGTCTTGAACTTCTGATCCTCCTGCCTTCACCTCCCCAGTACTGATTTTTAACATGGTGCTAGTTTGTGAATGCTAGGTAAGCACTCTACTAATTGAGCCATATACCCATCCCCGGTTCTTTAGAAGATTAAAAGCAAACAGCTAAATGTTTAGTTCCCACAGAGTGTGGCCCTATTCATGGTGAACCTGTAATCTGGAAAACACTAGTCATTCTGACTTCCTTCTTGCTGGAATGTCTACTGCTAACTAGATGTATCAGCAACTTAGACATGTGACATCCTTGCTGCCAGCTGTGAGCTGCTAAGTCAGATAGAAGTGAGCATCTCAGGTGGAGCTTTGTGTGAGCTGAAGTCAGGGCATGCCACAACGATGTCCAGATACCTGAAAGGCAAGAAGACAGCTGCCTTATGCAGTACCAACGGATGTCTTCACTCAGCAGACACCAGGTACCTACTGTCCACAAAGCACTGTGTTAATGGAGGCAGGCTGTGGTGGTTGGATGTAAATGTATGTTCCCCATAGTGTGGGGTACTTTTGGTTAAGATTAAGCTTCCTACTCAAGTCTCCAGCAGCCTGCCGGAAGAGTTGTGTCACTGGGTGTGTCAAGAGCCAGTTTCAGCTCTGGCTGTTCGTGCTTGTATGTTGGCCTTTCCCGTCTCAGCTGTGATGCTGAAGGGAGCCAGTTTCTTCCACCAGGATGAACCGTCCCCTGGAATCCCTAAGCTTGAAACAAACCCTGTCCTCCTATAAGCTGATTTTAGAGGAAAAGGTAACCGCAACACAGGCTTTGTCAAAGTGATGTCCCTAGTGCACCAAAGAGTTACTGTCTACAAAAGGAAAGACAATGTGCTTTGCCGTCTAGCTGTGCTGCTCGGTTGCTTGGCCTTTCTGCCCACAATTCCTCATCTGCACAGTAAGGACAAAAGAGCCACCCCCTAGGCTCGAACAAGGATTCTGTGAGTTGCTGTAGCACCTAGTTCAAATGCCTGGGACAATGATTGACACACGAACACTGAATGAAGGCCAGCTGTGCTTTCTGTGGGCTGTGATGCACACTCCTCTGGGTCTCTAATACAACCACGGCCATTTTAACCAGAGCCTCGTAAGAGGGGCCTGTGGACCAGTTTCCTCAGCAGAGGAGATGGCAGGACATTAGGCCCTTACCTGGTATTCCGGCCACTCTCCCTCCTGCACCACTGCTGGTGTATGCATCCTGCTCCAGCTGCCATAGCAGGAAGCATTGGAGTATCTAAGACATCCAAGTTAACTTTTGCCCCATCATGAATATGAGTTGTCTCTTAACTATATAGAGGAGTAATCACACCATATATCTTTATATAGCTTTGAAGCAAGAAAAAGTAGCTCAATCCACTGGGAGTTGAAGAAAAAATTTAAGATACGTTTTAAGAAGCCAAATTAAATAGTGCATTGGCATAAACAGCATAAACATGCATTGTAGGTAAACAGTGGGCAACCTCTTTAGAGACTATTTGGAAGTTTTTTAAATTCACACACCTACTTACCCAGCAATTCTGCACACAGAAATTAAATAGAGCCCAATGGGTCTATTGAGGTTGGTTCATTGATTTATTTGTTCTGCTCTTTTAGACAAGGTCACAGGCTGGCCTTGGGCTCCGGAGGTTCTATAGCTATGCACCACCAGGACTAGTCTCAGGTCAATATGCAGCAAGAAAACCCAAATCCAAAGGCCAATTCTGCCAGAAACTATCTGTGGGCTCAGACACACCAGAGAACCCCCTCAAGCCTGTTTCTGCTGTTGTCAGAGTAGCTCTCTACCTTCTAGGGTGTGGTGAGGGTGACATGTAAAAGCATATGCAAGGCACTCAGCACACTCACTGGATACTAGACAGGCCATAAACACAAATTATCCTTGTCAGGTAAATGGGAAAACCTGTGAAGATCCCAGATGAGAGCTAGCAAGACGCACGAAGACGAAGACAACGGACGGCAGTCTCCAGCGAAGATTCCCTGGGCTTGCACGGCAGGTTATCCACACAGCTTCGAAAGTGCGCCTCTGCACACTGCTCTCAGCCTGGCTCTCAAACTGCAGGGCTGTTTGAGTGACTGAGCCCAAGGCCCTTGGGGAGTGGACAGAACTAGCAGGGACTGTTTTCAAAGAGCCCTGGTAGGATAGAAAACAATCTCCAACATTGGGGGAAAAAACCTGGTCGTGGCAGCAAGTAAGTCAAGGCATCCAGACCCCACTGTGCCTTAGAGCATGCATGAGGCTCAGAGGCATGCCATGCTTTCCAGAGAACTCCACCTGCTGTGCGGGTTAGTCTAAAGACAACTCTGGAAACAGTCTGCTGAGGGAGGGCCAAGTGAGCTGTCTGAATCTACCTTGCACTTAAGACTGCTCTGCTGTCACTCGTATGAAGGCTGCACAGGGCTGGCTACTCCTGGTTCTAACCCATGCTGGATACAACATGAGCCTTCCTGCAACCCCAGCCCATGCCCCAATTAAACAAACAAAAGCTACCCTTTGCATCTACCTGTTTTGTTGTTGTTGTTTTCTTTTCTTTTTGTTTTCAAGGTCCATTCTCGCTTAGCTCAGGCTGACTGAATTCACTATAGTCTCAGGGTGACCTCAAACTCTCGGCGATCCTCCCGCCTCTGCCTCCTGAGTGCTGGGATTAAAGGTGTGCATCACCACGCCTGGCTGCATCTACCTGTTTTATTCATCTATACCTGAAAAGAATTGGCATGAGGTAGGGAGTAGGCCTCGCTCTTGTTCTAGAATGCTAGAACAAGATATATAACCCTTCAGATCTTTCAAGGATGGGTCAAATCTCACTTTCCTCTCATGGATACACACAGAAGATACTGTGTGGCTGGTCAACAGGACAGTCTGTCACCCAAATGAAGACTCTTCACCTTTTTTCTTGCCACAGTGTCAGGTTGGACTCAACTCCAGATTTTCCCATCTCAGCTTGAGTGCTGAGACTAGACCTGCCACCACGACCAGCTAAACAAGCCTGTTCAAAGACTCTCCCCTTTCACCACTGGACAGCAAGGCAAGTTCTAAAGAACAGTGTGGAGGGAAGGAAGGCCCATACCTGGGGGGTTTGTCCTCTTGGGTATGTTCTGAGGTTCTTCAGTTGGTCCAAAAATATTAGACGCCATCCTGTTGGGCTTGCTCGAAGGAACAGCTTCTTCTGGACTTCCAAAAAGATTACTCGATTCTCCACCGGGGGGCTTCATGGACCTACAATTACCGAGCAAACACGAGTTACTGAAGGCTGACAACAGGCTCCTGGGGCCCATGAGAATTGGTGTTGGTCTTTCTCATGCTCTAGGGCTAATCCCAAAAAGCAGAAATGAAAGCCACAGCTGGGCATCATGGCACACACCTAGAACTCCAGCGCTTGGGAGGCTGGGGCTTCAGTTCAAAGCCAGCTTGGGAGTCACAACAATGCCCTGTCTATCACAGAGAAAGAGAGAGAGAATACAGAGACATGTTCTCTCATGTAAGAAAGGGAGAGGAGGGATCACATGAGGAACTTTATATTTTCTAGAAGTCACATCATATAAAGATGAGAAATTAGTATTTTAGAGCTGGGCGTGGTGGCACACGCCTTTAATCCCAGCACTTGGGAGGCAGAGGTAGGAGGACTGCCGTGAGTTCGAGGCCACCCTGAGATACTATTCCCCTCCCCCGAAAAAAAGAAACTAGTTTTTATTTGTTTACTTGTTCATCTTTAACTGCTGAAATATCTCCCAGCCCCTTACATAAGCTCCTTTCTGCTTTCATGCTACACGTTTTCTTTTTTCCTCCCCTTCTCAGCTGTGTTTCCTTCTCTTGCTTTTTGATCTCAAATCAAATACTCTTTACTCACTCTCATACCTCCTTATTTACATACATATAAACATTAAACGTTTGGATACACATGAGAGAACATGTGACTTTTATATACATTTTAAAATATTTATTTATTTGCAAGCAGAGAGAGGGAAAGAACAAAAGAAGAAGTGAGAGAATGGGCACACCAGGGCTTCCAACCACTCAAATGACCTCCAGACCCATGTGTCACCTTGTGTATCTGGCTTATTTGGGGTCCTGGAGAATGGAACTTGGGTCCTTAGGCTTCACAGGCAAGTACCTTAACTGCTAAGCCACCTCTCCAGCCCTGACTTTTATATTTTATCTATTTATTTGGGAGGGAGAGAATGGGAGTACTAGGGCCTCTAGCCGCTGCAAATGAACTTCAGATACATGCACCACTTTGTGCTTCTGGCTTTACATGGTACTAGAGAATCAAACTTGGGTCATTAGGTTTTATGAGCAAGCACCTTAGTGGCTAAGCCAGCTCTCCAGTTCCATGGCTAGTTTTTACTACACCAGCTGAAGACCCATGAATTACCACATAGCTTTGCCCTGACATCCAGAGCATGGTAAAACACTGAATTCACATGCATCTTTTCAGACACCTGGTTAAACTTAAAACAATTTTTAAAACTTATTTATTGGAGAGAGAATGAGCATGCCAGGACCTCTAGCCACTACAAACAGACTCCAGATGCATGTGCATCTGGCTTACATGGGTAATGGGGAATCTAACCTAGGTCCTTAGGCTTCTCAAACAAGTGCCTTAACAGCTAAGCCATCTCTCCAGCCCCTTGGCTAGACTTAAAAAAAATTAAATATGCTGGGTGTGGTGGCACATGCCTTTAATCCCAGCACTGGAGAGGCAGAGGTAGGAGGACTGCCATGAGTTTGAGGCCACCCTGAGAGTACATAGTGAATTCCAAGTCAGCCTGAGCTAGCATGAGACCCAACCTCGGGACTGTGTAGTCTCAGGGTGGCCTTGAACTTACGGCGATCCACCTACCTCTGCCTCTCCAGTGCTGGGATTAAAGGTGTGCACTACCACGCCCAGCTTTTTTCTCTCTCCCTCTTTAGTAAAATTCTTTATTTATTTGCGGGGGGGGGGGGGCGGAGAGAATACGGGCATTCCAGGGCCTCCAGCCACTGCAAATGAAATCTAGATGTGCCACTTTGTGTTATGGCTTTATGTGGTACTGGGGAATTGAACCCAGGGTGGTTAGGTTTGGATGCAAGTGCCTTAACCACTAAGCCATCTCTCCAGCCCCCCTGGTTTTTTTTTTTTTGGTTTTTCGAGGTCTGGTCTCACTCTAGCCCAGGCTGACCTGGAATTCACTATGTAATCTCAGGGTGACCTCGAACCCACAGCGATCCACCTACCTCTGCCTCCCAAGTGCTGGGATTAAAGGCGTGCGCCACCACGCCCGGCTCTGACTAGACTTTAAAATGCAATTCAACAGGTATAGTGGAGCACACCTGACCCCCAGCACTTGGGAGGTAGAAGCAGGAGAATCAGGCACTCAAAGGTCATTCTCAGCTATGTATCAAGACCAGTCTGAGCTACATGATTCTGTCTCAGGAATAAAATAAAAGATACTTCAAAGAGGGACCACACCTGGTCTAGAGTGAAACCCTACCTCAAAACAAAACAAAACAAAACAAAACAAAACAAAACAAAACAAAACAAAACAAAACAAAACAAAACAAAACAAAAAAACAGTAAGGTGAAAGAGAGCCATAGATGCCAGGCACATGTTGGCAGACTTGTAAACTAGGGCCAGGTCTGTGTGCTTGAGAGGAAGGAAGGGGAAAGCAGATGTGCCAGTCCTGCTTGGTCAGCAGTTAACATTCCTGAGTCCTATGAAGGGGGAAACAGTCTGTTGGGGGGGAGGGAGGAGTCTAAATTACAAATAGCCAGCTTATGTTAGAAAAGGGCTGAAGAAGATCTTAAATCAGGAGCTGGGCGTGGTGGTATACACCTTTAAAATCTAGCATCAGTAGATGTGAGTTCAAGGCCAGCCTGGGACTATAAAGTGAGTTCCAGGTCAGTTTAGGTTAAAGTGACACCCTATCTAGGGAAAAAAAAAAAGAAGGTCTTAGGTCAGGTAAATTGTGAGGCAAAATAAGACTGTCTACCAGGAGTGGTGGTACACCCTTTTAATCCCAGCTCTCAGGAGGCAGAGGTAGGAGGATCACTGTGAGTTTGAGGCCTCCCTGAGACTACACAGTGAATTCCAGGTCAGCCTGAGCTAGTGAGACCCTACTTTGAAAATAATAATAATAATAATGCTGTCTAATTTTGGTGGCCATTTTCCAACTACAGAGCTATGGCCATTACTATAGCTTTCTTGGAAAAAAAGATCTGCAATATTTAGAATGGAATGGAACTCACCATCAAGTTTCCTGAGTTAAAATTCCTATTTTACTCATTTTCTTTTCTTTTTCAGGGAGGAGGAAGATGGCTGCCCTTGAACTGTATGACCAGGGATGGTCTTGAACTCCTAATTCTCCTTTCTCCACCTCCCAAGTGCTGAGATCACAAGTATGCATATGCGTGGCTTTATTTTATCCATTTTCAACTTATCTGATGTATAGCTTTGTCTTTCAAATATTCATCACATCAAGTATTTAGCAGGCCCTCATTCTATACTTTTATTTTCCCAGTTTGCCTCACACACACTTCCTGAGCCCCCAATGTCAACTCTACATTAGATCCCGTAGACAGAAAGAACAGGAGCAAATGCTTTGCTGTGTCTCCAGATCTAACAGGAAAGCCAGATCTGTGTGCCCAAGGCTTGTGCGCTCCAGGAAAGTAATGCGACAGGAGAACTGTCTCTGGAGAAGGTGTGGTCCACACTGAGTTTGTGGTGGACACACAGAAAGTTACTGGTACTTACTAGAAATTAAATGTTAATGTGGGTTGTAATGATGAATTTAAAAGTGTTTTGTGGGCTGAAGACATGGCTTAGTGGTTAAGGTGCTTGCCTGTGAAGCCTAGGGACTCAGGTGTGATTCCCTAGGACCCACGTAAGCCAGATGCACAAGGTGGTGCATGTGTCTGGAGTTTATAGTATCTGAAGGCCCTGGTACACCCATTCTCTCTCTCTCTCATCTATCTGCCCCCCCCCCAATAAATAAGTAAACAACAACAAAAAAAGTTTTGTGTGTGCTTCCGAATTTCATTTGAAAACAAGACAAGAAAGTAAGTGGCATCCAGTGTGTTTGGGCACAGGGAATGGTACTGAGGCCTGGGCCCTTTTAGCAGGAGGTGTAGCTATCTTCACCAATGGGGCTGGAGAGAAAGCTCAGCAGTTAAAGGCACTTGCTTGAAAAGCTTGATAAGCCATCCAGGGTTTGAGTCCCCAGAACCCACAAAAGCCAGATGCACAAATTGTCACAAGCAGTGGCAAGAGACTCTGGCACACCCATTATTTCCCTCCCTCTCTTTCTCTCTCCCTGCTTGCAAATAAATGAAACACATATATATTTTTTTAAAAAAGACAATGGACCAGCACAAGGTTCATAGGCAGGCAACAGACATTCAAGTCTCAAAGGCTACCTCAGCAGGGTCTCACAATTAAGATTGAGTTCAATAGGCCTTTCAATAAAAATAAGGCCCACAACAATGGCACAGTGTGGCCTTCTGGAAACAAGCAGCAGTTATCACAATGGCACCAACAGGAGGGGGGAAGGGTATTAGCCAACTCATATGCTTGGGGTTAGGCTTAGTATTCTCAATGTGGGGTACATTCCAATTCTTTGCTTTTATAGTACCCCTTAAATATTTTTTCAGTGGAGATATTCAGAAGGTACAAGAGAATATAAGCAGCACGCACCAAAAGAAGAGAGGCCCACATAGCTCAAGTGGACTGTGGCACTGGAGAGGCAGAGAAAACAAAAGCCATAGTCACCTGAAGGGTCTCAATGCCTGAGGTCCTGTTTCAGAAAAACTTGTGTGGACTGTCCAGCTTGGGAAGGAAACTATGAGGAAATGACTTGGGCTACATTATTCACAAGGTTCAATCTTACAGTTTAAGAACTTTAAATTTTTTTTACGTATTTTATTTGAGAGAGACGGGGGGGGGGGGGGGGGGGAGAAATGGGCGTGCCAGGGCCTTCAGTTGCTGCAAATGAACTCCAAAGGCATGCTCCACTTTGAGCATCTGGCTTATGTGGGACCCGGGGAATTGAGCCTGAGTCCTCAAGCTTTGCAGGCAAAGTCTTAACCGCTAAGCCATCTCTCCAGCCCCCGTTTAAGCACTTTTGGATGGGTGACAGCATAATGCTTTTACAGGTCAAAACCACTCAGCACAAGATACTCTCAACAAGGAAACAAAGGACGTAGGGTCACAAGAGAGAAAAACCCACAGGAGCATTAAAGCTGCAGGCAAAATCAAGGCATCAGTGTGGCAAGGTTGCTGCTATCTAACCTCCAACTCCACAAGGTGCCATTTAAATCACGGCTTCCAGGGGCGGCCCAGGCAGAGCCTTCCAGTTACGCTTCATCATTCAGTTAAGTCTCTTTTGTTGTTGTTGTTTCACTTTTACGATATCCAAAGGATTTCCTCCTTTTACTAATATCCGCTTCCGAGGACGCCTATTTGGCAGCTAACTTCTGTAGCTCAGAAAGTCAACCGAACATCCATCAGTCTCACTATTGATCGCTCAACCCAGCTGAGTAAAGTGATTAATGGACAGTAAGAGGCAGTGTTGGCCAGGCGGGGAGGGGTCCCATGAAGGGCCTGCGCTCCCACCCCCGCCGGTACGAGTCCACCTAAGAGGACGGGTCAGCAGGGCGACTGCAGCCGCCTCCAGTCAACCACATTCGAGTCATCGCGCCCGACCGGAGGCAGCTCGAGCACGGGGCTCACAGGCGTCCGCCCCGCGCCCGACCCGAGGGCCATGCGGCGCCGTGTGGGGAGGACGCGCATCCCCGCCCCGGAACCCCTCCGCCTTCGCGGGACACCTGAGAGAGGAGCTGCGGACGATAGCTCCAGCGGACGAGCTCGCCGGGGCGCTTCCCGCCACGTGGCCGCGGCCCCGCACCCGCCCGGACCCGTCCTCGACCCGCGCACCTGCAGCTCCCGCGGCCAGCCTCGCCGTCCGCGCCCTGGAACATGTCGGCCGCGGGCCCGGGCCTCCTCGGTCTCCGCGCAGACGTTCCCGCTCGGCCCCGCCCGCGCAGGTACCACACTCGCCCGCGCCCGTTGGACACCGCCCACGCCAGTCACAGCCCTGCGGCTTATCCCGCGGCCGGCTCCGCCCCCCGCCGGAGGGCGGGCTTTAGGTCGGCCGGCGTCGCGCTCGCAGCCGATTGGCCGTCGCGGACGCCTCTCACGACCGACGACGCCATCATTGGCCCGCGGGCCGTCCAGCCCTCTGTAACGGGGCGCGGCCCGCAGAACGACCCGCGCTGCTAGCCGACCAAGGGCCCGGGCGCTACTGCGCGCTACAGCGCCCCCAAAAGGAAGCCCGAGCTTGGCGAGGCGCACGCCGCGCCCACGAATGAAGCGGGGCTAGCCAGACTCACCTTTTCGCCCTCAGCCAGGAAAGAAACCGCGGGCTTGCCCCAGTCTGCCCCTAGGGTCATCGAACCACACCCGTCGGTCTGCCCCCAACACTCGCTGAACCCGCGGGCTGCGCACTGGCCCCGTTGTCTGCCCCTAGCACATTGACATTAAAAGCAGGCACAAAGGACAGCCATTAGATCAAGTATTAGTATGTATTTATGCACAAAAAAACATTTACAAGTTGAACTGGAAATTTAAACAGAAGTTTAACAGCTTTTGTTTATTAAATAACCAAAACACCTTTTATTCCCAAAATTGGTAAAGAATAAATAATATAATTTACATATGATACAAAAAATAATCAGAAGGACGGGCATTCTGCTTTATACATACACTGTATATTTATAGTTTATAAAACAAATTCACATCTCAAGCCGGAAACCTTAGATGATATGGCTTAACGATTATCAAAGCAAACAGCACGGAGTTCTGCTGCTCTAAGCCCCAGCCAGTGATCCCATTAGCCATGAGGATGGGCTGGTGCAGTGCTTCCAAATTGGGAAGAGCTCCCAAGGGTTGAGTTACTGGGAGATCAGGTGAGCTCTGGTGGCTGGGAAAGGTATACTGTGGGCTTTCTTAAAAAAAAAAAAAAAAATACAAAAACAAACCTTTAATCCTCCCCCCAAGGCAGGGTCTCATTTTAGCCTAGACTGACCTGGAACTCACTCTGTAGCTCCAGTATGGCTTGAAACTCATGGTGATCCTTACCTCAGCCTCCTCCTCAGTGCTGGGGTTGAAAGTTCGCACCACTAAGCCCAGCCTTTCCTTTCTTTCCTTAAGACAAAGTGCGGTATTTCCTCAAGAATACTTCACAGACTTGTTTAAATGTCTCCCACCTCGCTTGTTTTCTACCAATTCTAGTAGTGTGGTCTAGTTACAAATGGTATTAAATGGGGCCTCCCTCAGCAGCAAGGCCACAAGGAATGAAAAAGAACAGTGTGGGGAAAGCAGACTGAACGACAGATGAAATGTCCTCAAAGACCCCACTCCCTGAGCAAGTGCCCTGCTCCTACAGGATGTATGAACTTCACCTGGCCTTGAGTGCCTTCCACAGGATGGAATGCTCTCACTGCAAGTTCACAATCAAGAATGCAGGCCAAGCACCAATCTCTTGAAAAGATGAATCAGCAAAAAGACTGAAGGGATTAGGAAAGGTTTTTTTCTAAGAAGCTGATCTCAACACAATCACACCAGGCTTCCACGCATGAAGGAAGGCCACAGGCACAAGAGATGTTACAGCTGCACTAGAAAGGCAAAGGAAGACACACGGTCTGGGAGGCTTTGATGGTGGGTCTTCTGAAATTAGTTTCCTGCTTCTGCATGTTTGATTAAGCCGAGAGGGGTGGCATCCACCAACTCGGCTCTTAACGTGGTGAACAACTGTGTAGCATCTGTCTGTTAGAGGAGTTGAGGAATCCTCTGGAATCCTGTCAGCTTCACTCCGAGAGATGAGTCAGTCCACTATCCCCTGATCTGCCTGCTGCTGGGTGACAATGACTGCACTCTGTGCTCCCTGGAGCAGTCTGCAGGGGGCGGGGTGTTGACATACCAAGAACCCAGATCTCCATAGTTCAGTTCCTTTCAGAGGTCATAGGGTAATGGATGCCAAAAGGTGTCACCTGATAGACATCAGCTGACTGTCAGGCATGGTGTACAAGGCCACAGGATGTGGCAAGCATCCATGCTTACTGTTGCAGGCCTCCCTTCCTGACCCTGGAAGGCAGTTACCCATGGCCCACGCTCAGCCTGGTGTCCTAACCTGTTGCACACCCACGATCTGCATTATCTTCAGCTCAGCACCGCAAGACTCAAAGTGTGAGCGGGGTGGACACACCCTGGCTCCCACACTGCAGTCTATCCCGACAGCAATATGTGCTACTCTTTTCATCCCTCCGGAGCTTTGGGACTTTTGCCAGTCCCCAGGGTCTGTGCTCAGACTGTGTCAGGATCTGGGACTAAAGCTTCCTTAAAGGCAACAGTGCCAGGATGCTGGTACCCAGAGCCACCATCCTATCCACTCCTCTGCTGGAGCCTTCAATCTGTAGGGTTTGCAGCAGCCACTGAGACAAGGAGGTCCAGTGTCTCACCAGAGGCCTTTCCGGCCACTTCTGCACTGAAAAATGGGAGAAGCCAGTGGAAGGCCAGGGCTGGCTATATAGTTTACTGTGCAAGTAGGAGCAGAGAAGTGGAAAGCAAAGACGACACCATATTCAGGGGTCAGAAATAACAGGCCAGTACTACCTGCTAGGTGGAAGTGCACAGTGGAAGGATGATGCAAATGTCACCCGCTGGCCTGGCACCACAGCAGGGCTCCTGGCAGGTGACTATGCTTGGACCAGCTGAGGTCAAAGGAGGTGGAACAAGCCCTCACGTGCAGCATTCTGGGAAAATGGAACACCCGTGGTTGTGACTGCTGGGCACTGTGGCTCCAGCCGGGAGCCACCAGAAGGCCACAAAATGGGTGTGTCCTTCCCCACATCCTGATACTTGAGCCCTACTTGGGTCCAGGAAGAAGACGACAGGCAGCCCAGGGCAAAATATTTTCAAGGGACTAACCAGGCATGGCTAGTTGGGGGGTGCTAATATAGGGAGAGCAGGCTCTGAAGAGGAAGCCTTCCTTGTGAAGGCAGGTCTGTCTCGGACATTAGCTGTAACATGTAAAAAAGTCAAGAACATCACTGGGAAGCCCTATCTGTGGCCAAAGCAGTGGTTGGGGTTAGCCCAGCAGACAAAAGCAATGTCTCAGGTCACCTAGAAGAAAGGGCAGCAAGACAGGAGGAAGCCAGCAAAGCAGGAGCCTTGCTTTTCCTTTTCCGTGTCTTGACTTCTTAAAACACAAAAACCCACCAGCTTTGCAGAGCATAAAATGTCCATGCAACCTGTGTAAGACATGATTTCTTTCCCCCTTACATGCCAGTCAGAACACAACCTCTGCATGGGGGAAGCACTAGGTGAGGGTTAGGAGAGATGGCACTGGTTACACTGCCCTGGAACCTTCTGTGCCTCATGGACAGGTCGTCCAGGAAAGTGTTCAGACTCGACTGTAGATGCCACCAGGCAGGAACATCGTCACAGACAGAGCAGATGGAGTTGGGGGGCATCACAAAGACAGCGGCAGTGGCCGTGGCCTCCCTGCACACAGGAAGCAACAACTGCCAGACCTGTCTTCTGCAGGAAGGAGACCCTGTGGAAGGCCTACCACGTGAATGCACAGGTGCAGTGCCATGCAGGCCGGCACAGCAAGGAAGGACTCGGCATCACAGCAATCTAAGAGTCTCTCCCGGGCTCCTGGGAGGTGAAGGCCCTGTGACCAGTCATGCACAGGGACTGCACATTCTGCCTGGCAGAGATGCCCTGCTCACTGCTGCATCTGGAGACTGGGCTTGTCTTGCTCTACTTTGAAGAGGGGTTCGGGACCCCACCCCATAGCCCTCTGTAGTTTCCAGGATGCCTTCATCATGAAGAACGGTCACTGGGACAGGTCACCAACAGGGGGGCCACCACCACCGTCGAACAGAACTTCCCGGCGGCCAGGCTCACTGATGGAAAGCTCCTGGGCCAGGTCATTGAATCGAGATATGTAGTCGATGCTGTTCTCATTCATCATGCACACCAGCTGGGAATCCACAACCTGTAGGACAGGGACAAGAAGACCAGGTCAGTTGCTCAGTTGTAGGCTGACCTGCCATGCAGAGTGGAAACACCTGGCCTCCAAGACCAGGATGTCAATGGAAGGAACCCAGTACTCTGCAGAATACTTCAGAAATTCTCGGTGGTCTGAACACTGCACATATCCACGGAGAACTCTCAGTCTGGCTACTTGGGTTAGTCTCATGGAGGAGATGGTCCACAGAGGCCAACAGTTACAAGAGATCAAAGAGGACCCTGAAGGAAACTATAGTTTGCCAGGCAGGTGGAGCCAGAGGATAGTCTCCAAGGGATGAGGATCTGACAATGAAGGGGCAATGCACATGAATGTGTGAGAAAAGAAGCACATCAAAAGCAGCCGCAAGCTGACCATGGTGGCCCCTGCCTTTAGTTCTAGTACTCAGGAGGCACAGGTAGGAGGATGACCATGCATTCAAAGCCAGCCTGGACTACAGTGAGTTCTGGGACAGCAGGAGCAAGAATGAGACCCTGCCTCGAAAAAACAAAAAAGACGCCAGGCATGGTGGCTCATGCCTTTAATCCCAGCACTCCAGTGGCAGAGGTAGGAGGATACTGCCCTGAGACTACATAGTGAATCCCAGGCCAGCCTGGGCTAGAGCAAGACCCTACCTTGAAAAAAAACAAAAAAGAAAAAGAGGACTCAGAGAACAAGGAAGACACAGAGGTCAACTGGGAGGAACACAGGGCTGTGCAATCTCAGGTGTTAGGATTATCCGGGGGAAAAGTACATGGACTTGTCAGGCCTCACTGCTTACTGGCTCACCAGGGTGAAAGCCTAATGAGGACAGGGGCTTTTGCTTTGTCCACAGCAACTGTGGCAGTACTGGCCACATGGTGGACCCTGAATGAACATTTACCAGTGAGCTACATGACACAGTACTGCAAGAAGCCTTTGGAGATCCAGGAGCAGACCCTGGCAGAAATGAATCTTACGTTTATTATTATAGAAATCTGAACAAATTAAAACTTGTTCTCACAAAGTAGAGCAAAAGAGAAATAAATGACTGTTGAGTTTGAAGTGCTAATGTAGATTATCTTTATCACACTGCTAAAGCTCAGGAACTATTTGTGGAAGAGGAGGCAGAAAGAACGGAAGAGCCAGGGGACAGGGAGGAGTGCTCTGGCAGGTGGTCTTCCGGACATGAAGCAATAGCTGCGTTCAGCACCTCACAGCAGCTGTCATTACCTGCATAAGACCTGTGCAAGACTGGGGCCACTAACATTCTGGTGTAGATGGAGAAGGAAGTAACAAACCAGAAAGTCATCAAGACGGGCATGGTGGCTCATTCCTATAATCTCAGCACTCAGAAAGCTGATGGAGGAAGATCTTAATGAGTTGGAGGCTAGCTTGGGTACAGAGTGAGTTTCAGGTCAGCCTGGATTATTAGAGTGAGACTGCCTAAAAAAAATAAAAATTAAAACAAGGGTTGGACAGATGGCTTAATGGTTAAAGGCCCTTGCTTGCAAAGCCTGACAACTCAGGCCCAAGTTCAATTCCTAGGTACCCATATAAAGCCAGATGCACAAAGTGGCATGCCATGGTTTGATACAACTCACCATAGCCCATCACATCTCAAGATACACATTAAGGGTCTGATATGTCTCAGCAGTTAAAGGTGCTTGCCTGCAAAGCCTGATGGCCTGGTTTGATTCACTAGTACCCATATAAAGCCAGATTTATAAAAGGAAGCATGTGTCTGCAGTTTGTTTGCAATGGTTCAAGGCCCTGAAGTATCTGTTCTCTTTCTCTCCTCAAAAAAAAAATACACACATACACACACATACACACACACACACACACACACACACACACACACACACACACATATATTTTTAAAAAAAGATCCATATTAGAATACTGAGAAACTGAGGGGTCTGAGTCAAACAGCAGTACTTTCCCTGTTAATGTCTAGTTTTTGGCGTTTTGGTTTTTTGAGCCAAAGCTGGCCTGGCACTCTCTCTGTAGTCTAGGCAGACCCAAATCAATCCTCCTGCCTCAGCCTTCCAAGGACTGGGATTATGGGTATGTACCAACATGCCTGGTGAAAATAGCTGTTTTTATTTTTTAAACCCCTGCTATTCCTTAATTGACAACATGTTCATGGGATAATTACCAAGGCATCAGCATCCCCAGTAAACCAGTTTGGGAGATTCTGCTCCAGGGTCCTCCCCTTGTGGTTATATGTTTTGACAAATCCCTCCCATGGCACCTGTGGCTTTGCGCGTCACACCACAGCTGCCCTCTCCCCTCCCACCAGCACTGCTTCTGCGTGCCTAACTAACCACCCCCAATCCTGAACAATGTGAGGACCCTGGGTGGCTGCAGGGAGACAGCCTAGCCAAGGACAAGAGATGCAGCACAACAGCATTAAGTACCTGCAAGAAAGTGACACTTGCTGTCTCGGCGCAAACACGGGGAAGGTACAGGCAGAGAAGGACAGTGCTATTCTGCAGAACCTGTTTCCCAAGCTCCACTTGGCCACAGCCACAACACAGCACAGGGAGATGCTACTCAAAGGTCCCTGCAGCCAGAGCAGGAGAAGGGATGACACAATGGCTCCTGACCTCCAAATGGCAATGTACCACACACCAGGAAACCAAAGCAGCCAAGGACACACAGCAAGGAAAGGACATGGAGAGATCCAACCACACTCTGTCTGCCTTGGGAGACCTGCCTTTCCACCTTTCCTCCTGGCTTCCCAGCTTCTGAGGCCTTCAGGGACTACCAGCTAACCCAGTGCTGTCAGATCTCAGAGATCAGAGGCCTTGGTGCCTCTCCTGACACCCCCTCCTATTGAGTGATTCTCAAGGCCCACTTGTCTCAGGTGGGACCCTATATCCTCCAGAATGGGATAGGAAGTTAAGTACAGATGCATGCCAACTTACTTCTGCAACATCAGCCAGGGACCTGGACACAAAAGAGTCCCGCGAGTTTCCATCCAACAAGCTGGGGCCAAGCAAGGAAGTGCCACTGTTGGCCCCAACAGTAGTTGGCAACATCTTCCGGCTCTTCTCTGGGGAGATGAAGCTGGCTGCAGAGAAATGGTAGAGTCAGACACAGGGTCCTATGGTCTGGACCTCGATGGCAGCCTGGGTGGGCCCCTTCATTCTCCATCTTTACATCTGTACCAAGGCCATGGACAGCATCACTGTGCTGTGATTGACTTTCTTCCTATTGTCTGACAGTGTTACACAATTTCTGTGGCAAGGCCCTCTGATGGGTACTGAACTGTCTCTTACCTCTTAGGATATGCAGGAGAAATGTGTCTGCACTGTACTTGTGATGACAGAATCACTGGAGGGGAGCTGGCTCCCTCTACTTCCTACTTGTTACAGTCCTCCTGGACCACCAGGCATGACACCCGCTATAGAGGATGATCAAATTTATTACCAGAAATTTTAGAGTCAAAGCCTGAGCTCTGACAGTCCTAAGAAACTAAGCTCAGCTAACTGTTCACAATATAAAAAAATTAAAGAGAAAATTTTTTTTTTTTTTTTTTTTTTTTTGGTTTTTCGAGGTAGGGTCTCACTCTGGTCCAGGCTGACCTGGAATTAACTCTGTAGTCTCAGGGTGGCCTTGAACTCATGGCGATCCTCCTACCTCTGCCTCCCGAGTGCTGGGATTAAAGGCGTGCACCACACGCCCGGCGAGAAAATTCTTAAAATTAGAAAAAAGATTTGTTCACTGTGACCACACTGGGAAAAGGAACTAATAGAGGTCCATCTTCAAGATACTGACATGAGGTACAAGGTATGCTGTGCTATGCAGTCCTGGCCAATGAGTGGTCCTGCCCACATCACTGACCTATCATTGTCTCAGCTCCAGTGTATTACGCAAGGAGGTCTGATTAAGTTTTCAGAAGTGTGAGAGATCTCTTCCTGGGAGATTAGGTTTCTCCTCTGGCTGTCAGTAGCCTTTCTTTCCCCCCTGAGAGAGATTGTGGAGGGGATCTTTCAATTTCTTTGTGCCCACTGTTTTGATAGTCTTATGACACAAGCGTCTTTAAAGTATCTTTTCTAGGACTGGAGAGATGGCTCAGTGGTTAAGATGCTTGCCTGAAAAGCCTAAGGACTCTGGTTCAATTCCCCAGTACCCATGCAAAGCCCGATACACAAAGTGACACATGCATCTAGAGTTCATTTGCAGTGGCAGGAGGCCTTGGCATGACCATTCTCTCTCCCTCTCTCTCCTCCTCTCTGCTTGCAAATAAAAGTATTTTTTAAGTAAATAAATAAAAACAAAGTACCTTTGTTCCTGCCCAGGAAGTTTACAAGTTCACAGAACAGTGTGTGTGTGTGTGTGTGTGTGAGAGAGAGAGAGAGAGAGATATTTGTTTTGTTTTTCAAGGCAGGGACTCGCTCTAGCCCAGGCTCATAGAGTGCTCGGTGATCCTCCTACCTCTACCTTTTGAGTGCTGAAGTTAAACGTGTGAGCCACCACGCCTGGCCAGAACACTTTTTTATGGAGCTGCCTGTCACAATGACGAACCCCACAGGGTCACCACCCTCTAAAAGCTCCAGGGATCACATGTTCAACATGCCAATGGGAATTCTTCCTATGTAAGCAACCTCAGACAGTGTGTACTTTTCTCACATACCACTTCCCTCACATTAACACCCAGACTGAAAGAGTGAACAGGTAGAGGGACGACAGACACACTAGGACTCTCCCATTTGTATTGAAAATATACCACAACACAGCTACAACACCCACGTCAGAATCTCATGATTACAGAAAAGAAGCTGCCTGCATGTTCTATCCTGACCAGGACCTACAGACGGTGGGAGGAGTGGTGCTAGCTGGATGAACTGGAGAGGGCAACAAGAACTATGCTGGTGACTCCAGTGCTCTGTCTCCATTGGGTTGTGGGCTCCCAAAGTCTACAAGCTTGTCATTCTGTGCCATTTCCTATATGTAAGTTATACCTAAAAAGCTAACTCAGAAATATTTGAGAAAAAATAAGCAGCAATCTTAACAGATGCCTGGCCAGAGAACGTTGAGTATAGTATCCTCCATATTCCTCCTTACTGGCCATGGAAAAGAAATCTCTCCTCAGACACTCACCAAATAAACTGCTCAGCGAAGAGTCTGTGGAGTCACTGGGATACCACTGGGGGTCATGAGTGGGAGAGGCAATCCAGTTGGGCTGGGGGCTGCTGGATGGAGAGGGAAGACTCTTGGAGCTGTCGCTGCCATTCAGTTTTGCTGGAGAAAGAGGGACTCCTTCACCTGTCAACCAAAATCCCAGGTCAAAGCAGCTTCCCCAAACTCCCAGAGAGAAAGCAGCAGAGGCAGGGCTATGCACTACTGAATGCAGGAGACCTAGGGCCCCCTGGGTCCGTATCAGAGAGAGAACAGTTTGCAGATCAGGACCTCAGGGCTTTCATGGAGCTTCATGCTACAGGGAGGACATGACACAGAATACAATGCCACAGGACCCATCCCTGGCAAAGCCAGGTCCTGTGCCCAGAGTGCCATGCAAACCATCTCCAAAGTACTTGTACCAGCCCTGTTGGTTACACATTGTTCCAAATCTGCTGCTGTGAAAAATAAAGCTCAAATACAACAGAAGCCTATTCAAGGCTATAATAAAAGGCTGCAAATTCAGGTCTGTCCAACAGGAGTTCACAGCCTGAGTCATCAGCAAGCAAGAGCCACACTACTGCCACTATGAGCACAATCACAGTGAATTGGGCAAAGCCTTGGTGGCAATCTATACAGCTATTTCCCAAGTGCTGCAAGCCTGCTAGCTACAGAAGTGGTCCCCAGACTACAAAGGTCCTTGTGAGCCAACCTGCTCTTATCTCAGGCTCTGGTCAATCCAGCCAGAACACTGGCAGGCCCCCCTTTTGGTGGGAGATAGTCAAGGCTCAAAAATGACAACTCTACTGGAACTTTCCTGGAGCAGCTGACATATACTCAGGCAAATCAGGTCCCCTTAGGACAAGTCTGTTTGCCCCATCCTGTTGTAAACCTGGTTGCAGGAAGGGTATACAAGCCACCAGCACTTACTGTATTGGCCAGAGCTAATGGCAATCTCAATGATGGAGTCACTGATCTGCGTGGCAGGTTCTCCTTGTGAGAGCACATCTTCAGGTGGGCCAGGCAGGGATATGTCCAGCAGTGCGGAAACATTGGGTGGGGACAGCCGGGTGCTGGAGCTCTCTGATGAGGGTAAAGGTGTCGAAAGGCCATTTTGGAGAGGTGGTTTGGGGGGCTCGGGTAAGGAGAGCACAGATGACCCCTGCCAAGAAGGTGACAAACACTGTTCAGATACCAAGTGCCAATGAGCACCTGAAACAATGAGCAGAGCCCATTTCCAGCTCAGCAGCAACAAGGGACATGAGAGCCCTCCACTAAGTCCAAGGAAGGAACATACTCAGGGAGCCACTTCTCCAGAAGAAAGCCAGGCCAAAGGCTTTCACTGGTGGCAGCCCAGTGGACAGCAATGCCGAGAGAATCAGCAGCTGACAGCCTCTTGTTGTCTATCCCAGAAAGAACCTGGCTGAGAGAAGCTGCAGCCAGGGAGGGCAGATTCGCTCATTCAACAGGCAGGTGGGGCGGATAACAAAGGCAACGAGCCACACGGTGCACGTGCCTGAGGAGGGTGGACACTGCAGCTGCAAAGCGCACTCTACCTGAAAATTATCTGCTACTGGCTCCTGCTCTGCTCTTGGTGGCATGCTGATAAATGGGTCACTTGTGCCCTGGAAGAAATGCAGGAAGGCCAGTGAGTGGACCACACACAGTAAGCTGGAATGATGTTGAAGCACTCATCTGGCTAAGTGCCACAGTAAAGCTGTTCTCAGTTGCCCTGACCTTCTCACAGGCAGAGGTTCAGAAACAAACTATGTTCTAGGCTAGAAATGTCAGTCAGTCATTTTGTATACAGTGTGGACTCTGCACTTAAAATCTTTTACTACAGCTGGGCGTGGTGGCACACACCTTTAATCCCAGCACTTGGGAGGCAGAGGTAGGAGGATCAAGGCTACCCTGAGACTACATAATGAGTTCCAGGTCAGCCTGGGCTAGAGTGAGACCCTACCCCAAGGGGGGAAAAATCTTTTATTGCTTCCAAGAGTGAACTCAAGGCTAAGTAAAAGATGCTTTATAATCTCAGGACCTGGAATCTCGCGAGCCAGCCCACCTATCCTCCTCTCAGGCAGGTGAAGAATCCAGAGCACTTGAGCAGAGTGGTCAAGGCCAGAGCATTCTCCATCCAGGTGCACAAAGAACTCAGTGATAACTGAGCAGGATTCATGGGCTATTATCAGTTACTAAGCTGTGGTTCACACCTACACCACCATGCAGCTCATAGGTCTGGATTCTTCAGTGTCACAACATGAGCATGTCCCCTCACCTCTTCCACTCTGAGCTCCATGTACATGTTCATACCTTGGCCTTGCTACAGTATAACCCTGGCACCAGAAGCATCCCCAGAAATCAGTAAATGTACTCACCCCTACAACAGGTATGGGGTCTCCATTTTGGTGGGGTCCAGTGGCATCTTGCCCAGAGATGGTAGTTACCTCCTCTGAAGCCAATGGAGAGATGCCAGAGGAGCCCAAAGTAGTCGCCTCTTCTGAAGACAGTGGAGAGATGCCAGATGAGCTATCCGTGTCCAAAACTGGCAAGGGACTTCCAGGAATGATACCAGCACTTTGAGCTGCTAAGTCGATGGCACCTGGTAACAGTAGTGATATGTCAAACCGATGCTCCATGACAACTCATGCTATGTGGCCAGAGAGCTCAGAAACAGTATCAGCCTCACATCCTACTCCAGTGACAAGCCAAAGAACCTGACAGTATCTTTGGGAGGTAATGAGACATTACAAAGACTTTGACAAAAAGTCACTCAGGAGCCTCACACAGTGATCATCACTGTGCAGGTAAGACTTACTGGCCAGGTGACTGGTGGTCTGGGACGGGAGGACCTTGGGTACAATTGGTCGAGACAGAGCTGCTTTGGTCAACGAAGACTGGATGGGCCGGAACCAGCCTCTTCCTGTGAGGAAGAAACAAAGGCAGCCATGCAGCCTTCTCGTTTAGGCCCTACAGTATATGATAGGACTGTGGAGGGTTTCCTTCAGACACAGCTGGGGTTGTAGGCAAGCCACTCAACACTCCCAAAACTTGCTAATCTTGGGATTCAGATGTCATACTGCAAGGAATCCAGCAGACAGGGGAGCTCTAGAGTCTGCCATGATGGTACCACTGTCTCCCAGCAGCTAATGAACAGCTGCAATTAACACTGGACTTCCTGAGAAGTGGCCCTTTCAGGGCAACAAGCCCCCCTCCCCACACCCCATGAGGTACAGACTCCTGGAAGCAGCCAGTGCATTAGACTTTGGGTTAAAATAAAAAGTCTGCTACCACAACTGAGTTTCCTCCTGCTAGGTGTTCTGCGTTGAAAACTAAGCATGAGAAAAGCAACCGGCAGCATGTGGTCTTGCAAGTACATGTGAAATGTGAACCTCAGGAAGACTGGCGAGGGCCGAAACAGCTCAGTGGCAGAACACTTGCCCTCCGTGTGCAAGTTCCTGAATATGAGCCCCAGAACCATGAGACGGAAAAAATACGAAGATTGGTCAAGTCAAATAGCCAAATATGTGTCTCACTAAAACTCACACTTTCTGAGGCTTATTTTAAAGAACCAGGGCCTAAGTTTATGTAGAATAGTGTGATCTCTACAACTCAATAACTGTCTACTTCATGAAGTACCTGACGTGACTCCATGGACAGAAGGTGAAGAGTACTGCACTGAACTGAGCTCAGTGTTGTGGCCAAGGGAAGACAACAGAGCCAAGCTCTGAGGCTACAGTCACCTGGCAAAGCCTTGCTCACTGCTGCCGCTGGACCCATCACAGAGGGCATCTTATTTGCTAGTCAGAATGGACACAGGCATGCTAGGAATGTGAAATGGCCATGAAACCAACATCTACAGTCACAAGGCAAAACAAACTCAGGTAAGGAGGGAAAGCTAGCCCAAGGATGCCTGGACTTACCAGCTATGGGAGAGTTAGACAAGATGGAGAAGGAGCACACATTGTGGGACTGGTTTTCAGACGGTCTAGGGAGTAGTGTTCTCTGTAAGGAGAAAATGCAAAGGAGTCAAGGTCAATGATTCCAGAACCGAAACCAATCATTCCAGAAAGTGGGTGAGAAGGAATACTCCAGAAGAGGGAACCAAGCTAGAATCAACAACATAAGTATGCCTGGGTCAGTCTGACCTATTCTACTCTGTGGGCC
Source organism: Jaculus jaculus (assembly GCF_020740685.1). Classification (NCBI taxonomy): domain Eukaryota; kingdom Metazoa; phylum Chordata; class Mammalia; order Rodentia; family Dipodidae; genus Jaculus; species Jaculus jaculus. Next base: position 111,461,713 of record NC_059112.1, read on the forward strand.
CCAGAACACTGGGACCTTTCTGAAAGGAGTCCCGAGAATCAGCTCTTTTCCAGAGAAAATTTGAAGAACATCAAAACGTTCTCATTCAAAACCACAGTGTTCTTCGGGACTTGACTGGGGACATGCACAGGTTCATTGCCATGGGGTAGACTGAGAGGGCCCAATGCTGGGCATCCTGGTGGGCAGAATGCAGAAAATGAGGGGATTGCTTGTGATAAGAAGTAATGAGAGGCAAAAGATACTCCTTCCAAGGTCTTCTGTATGTGAACAGTGAAATCCTGGTGTGCTTGGGGTAGCTTGAAACCTGTCTTCGTCTGAATGCTCCAAAGGGAGCTGAGTTCAATAGAACCCTGAGGGGAGGTGCTACAAAAGACAGAAGTGGGATCTATTCTTTAACACTCTCGATGCCCACCTTGCCTCATCAAAAGGCTGATGCAATGACATACCGAGAAGAAAGAGACTGTAAGGATAACACCCTAAATTGCACTTTAAGTACATTAGCTTTATGGGATGGGAAATATATATATATATAAGCCATTTTACATAATTAAAGACAACAGGGTGGGTTTGGACCATATAGTTTATTCTTATACTCTGGACTCAATGGCGATGGACCCTGCACATGGCCAGGAAGTGCTCCCCTACCTCTAGGGCAAAGGAATAAATAAACTGAAGTTAAATACACTAAGGGACTATGACCAAAACAAAACAAAAAAATGTGTATTTTTCCTGGGACTACTCATGTAGCGCTCTTTCTTTTGTGTGTGTGTGTGGTTTTGTTTGTTTGTTTGTTTGTTTTTGAGGTAGGGTCTCACTCTGGACCAGGCTGACCTGGAATTCACTATGTAGTTTCAGGGTGGCCTCAAACTCATGGTGATCCTCCTACCTCTTCCTCCTGAGTGCTGGGATTAAAGGTGTGTGCACCACGCCCGGCTTATGTATTTGGTTTTTTTGAGGTAGACCAGGCTGTGTAGGCTATGTAGTTCCAAGCTGGCCTAAAACTCACAGCAATCCTCCTACCTCTACTTCCCAAGTGCTAGGATTAAAGGTGTGTGCATAACACCTACCTTATTTTTATTTTTTTATATTTTATTTTTATTGAGAGAGAGAGAGAGAGAGAGAGAGAGCGCGAGCGAGCGCCAGGGCCTCTAGCCGCTGCAAATGAACTCCAGACACACGCTCCCCCTTGTGCATCAGCTTACGTAGGTCCTGGGGAATCGAACCTGGGTTCATTGGCTTTGAAGGCAAGTGCTTTAACTGCTAAGCCATCTCTCCAGCCCATTCTTTTTATTTTTTGACAGAATCTCTATAGTTCAGGCTGAGGTTGATCTCCTGAAAATGCTCCTGCCTGAGCTTCATGAGTTCTACTAGATTCTAGTTGTGAGCCACCATGCTCAGGGCACTTCTCATTTTTTTTTTTTTTTTTTTTAAATTTTTTTTTTAATTTTTATTTATTTATTTGAGAGCGACAGACACAGAGAGAAAGACAGATAGAGGCAGAGAGAGAGAATGGGCGCGCCAGGGCTTCCAGCCTCTGCAAACGAACTCCAGACGCGTGCGCCCCCTTGTGCATCTGGCTAACGTGGGACCTGGGGAACCGAGCCTCGAACCGGGGTCCTTAGGCTTCACAGGCAAGTGCTTAACCGCTACGCCATCTCTCCAGCCCACTTCTCATTTTTTGATAAACTAGTCTTAACAGAAAGAGCCGGGTGTGGTGGCGCACGCCTTTAATCCCAGCACTCAGGAGGCAGAGGTAGGAGGATCACTGTGATTTTGAGGCCAACCTGAGACTACATAGTGTAGCCTGAGCTACAGTGAGACCTTAACTCAAAAAACAAACAAATGCCGGGCGTGGTGGCACAGGCCTTTAATCCCAGCACTCGGGAGGCAGAGGTGGGAGGATCGCAGTGAGTTCAAGGCCACCCTGAGACTACAGAGTTAAGTCCAGGTCAGCCTGGACCAGAGACCCTAACTCAAAAAACCAAAAAAAAATAAAATAAAATAAACCCAACAATAAAACCTGGCTCACTAATCTCTCCCAAAAATATACATTTACAAATTTTAGGGTCGTAATTCTTTGCAATGTGCAGACTCATTTCCCTGTCTTTCTGAAATATCATGGTCTTCTTCCTTGGTGCTTCTAGCAGCCTGGCTGCACCATGGTTTGTAGAAGGCATCTGTGGGTTTCCCATCACTTACCAGACCCTCCCTCCGCCAGGCCAAGCCCTTGCCTCTTGAATGAATGTGCAATTGCCCATGTGCCATCAGCCCTTAGCAGAACTCAGTCTGGATGCTCCTGGGTCCCAGAACCCCAGAATTTTCTGCAAGCAATTTTCAATACTAATCAAACGATCTTTACTTACGGGTACCATTAAATACTAGTTTTACCAGACGTGGTGGTACACACCTTTAATCCCAACACTCAGGAGACAGAGATAGGAGGACTGCCGTGAGTTTGTGGCCACTCTGAGACTACATCGTGTATTCCAGGTCAGCCTGGGCTAGAGTGAAATGACACTCTACCACGAAAAACCAATAAATAAATGAATAAATAAATCCAGTCTTTATTTTTATTCTTCCTATTAATCAAAAGAATGGGACAAGGATTTCCTCAATTCTACATTCTGAAAACTAAAAATATGATAGAACATTGATTCCTGGCCAGCTTAGCTGGTGGGGGGTTGAGGACAGAGACCAGATAGGACAGACACCAGCAATATTCCCTCACCTGGACCACCAGAGGCTTGCGCAGGTGCCGTTTCCGCAACTTTTTGGGCTTTGGTGAGAAAAAGTCCGACTGCATCTATGAGAGAAAAGATGGGAGCCCTGGGGATAAGCCCTCCATCTTCTTGACACACCAGGGCCACACCAACTGACCACTCCCTGCACTCACACTGATAGAATCCAAGTGCTGTCGGAAAGTCAGCTCCGCTTCCTTACTGGGAGAAAAGAGCTTCCCATGTCTGCTGTTGGGTGGCAAAGTTGTTGGGACAGCAAAGAGGCCACCATCTGAGTCACCACTTCCTGTGCTGGAGGGAGCAGCCACCAAAAGGGGCCTCGGGGGGTTTCTCAAACCTAAAACAGAAAACCCAGAAATAGAAGGATAGAATGACTCTTAAGGGCTCAGCTGTTTATCGGAGTAGGTGCTGCTGCAAAGCACCTTCACAGTTCATGGCTGGGTGGTGCGCGGTACAGATATCAGGGGCGCAGGCCCCTGGGCCTCTAAGGCAGTAGAGGAAATACAAGCTGCCAGCTGGCCCCATCAGCATACAAAAGCCTTCAACTGCAGGAACCAGAGGCTCAGGCCTGCCTCCTGTGGCAGCGTCTGGAGAACAGAAGAAAGAAGCAGGAACAGAAAACCAAATGCAAGAGATTGTGCCCCTGGTATAACACTGCCCTGAGCACCTCACAGGCCACTGGCAGGACTCCCAAACAAATAGCATTTAGTGGGCAAGCCACTCTCAAAGCAGGAAGTCAGAGAAATCATAAAGCCAACTGTACTCCCTGAACAGAAAATAATCTTAGAGAACTATTAACCCATTAGGAAACAATGTTTAGCCAAACTGCTCTACCTTTGGTATAGTCATGTAGGCCTCTCAGTCTTGCCTAGTAGGAGGTGGCCTCCTTCAGGACAAAGGCAGACATCCACTATGATACCTGGGACAAAATATTTCTTGCCAAGGTGAGAGGTGGCCTTAGGGGCACAGGGCAGAGCAGGAGCACTCTGGTCCTTACTTAGTACTAGCTGCCCTTGCTTCCCTGGCCACTTGTATTCTAGTAATAATTTAGTCTTGCGAAGAGCTGTCTGGCCCACAACTGTCCTGAAGACAGGCCACAGCTCCAGGGTGACCAGTGAAGGCACATGGGGAAAGCTATAGAGAACTCTGAGCTTCTTGTCTACCCTAAAACTCACCACTCTAATAGTGAGCATATTTCATTATAAAAATACTCAAGGTGCAAAGCAAGCAAAACTGACACCAAAGGAAGTAAATCATGCCTACCTTGAGGTTTTATATACCCCATGACAGGTTATCTAGGGGTGTAGGTGATAGCTCAGTGGTAGAACACTTGCCTAGCATACATGATGCCCTGGGTTCCACAACTCTCTGGTACAAATGAAGTATACACTGACAAACATGTTAAACTGCAGGTGTGTACCTTAATGGAAGATTATTTTATTCTAATGTTCTGGATGCAAAGAAAAACAGTTGCCCCAGGTAAGAACCAATCCATCTCAGAGGCTTTAAACCACTGACTCAGTATGTTACAGAGGCTTCTGCTGCTGGCCACATGATACAAGAGCCCAAAGTGACCAGAGCAGTAAAGGCCACTCAACCCTCTGCTTCTCACATGACCAGGGCTTTGATGACAGGTCAGTAGTGGCCACTCTCCCCTGAGCGAGGTGATTCTGTGCCTCCACCCCACCCGCTAAACCTGAGCAACTGGACAGCAGGGCCATGAAGTTAGCTCCAGCACAGCTCTGAAGCCTGTGAAGACATCCCAAGCCTTACCTGGAGAACAAGGTACAGAGCCAGGTGGGAAGGTCTTGTTGCCACGGAGGGCAGCTTGGTTGCGAGGGCAGCGAGGGCTCCGAGAGCTGATGGTCACCACCTTTCCTGGAGGTGTCGTGGACTGCTCCTCCTGGATGGGCCTCACTGAGGCTGAGGATGCTGTGTTTGCTTCCAGAGCCTGGACAGACAGACACCAGCCATGAAATGCAGACTCAGTGTAAGAAACATGTCTCTAATATAAGCACCTGGTGATATGAGAACAACTGCAAGAACAAAGACCACTGTGCTAAGCTCACAGCTGATTACCACAGTGGAAAATGTCAGGGGTCAAGGACACCTGATATGTCCCAGAGTCACTTGGCAGACTGCGAATTTTAGATTTTGGTATTTTCCTGTTCTTAAATTTATTTGCATGTATGGGCATATGTATATGCATACCAGGGTCTCTTGCCACAGATGAGCATTGGCCTGGCTTTCCATGGGGTGGGAAGGAAACCCACCTAGACTGGCAGGCTTGCAAACAAGTGCCTTTAACCTCTGAGTCAACTCCCCAGTCCTTAATATTTTGAGACAATAAAATTGTTTCTGTTTTATTTTTGAGAGGACAGACAGAAGCAGAGAGAAAGAAAGTGAGAGACACAGAGAGGGTGCCAGAGCCTCCAGCCACTGCAAACAAACTTCAGACATATATGCCACCTTGTGCATCTGGCTTACATGGGTAATAGGGAACTGAACCTGGGTTCTTAGGCTCCTCAGGCAAGCACCTTAATTGTTAAGCCCTCTCTCTATCCCAAAAGACAATAAAACTGTAACCCTGGCTGGCCTAGACCTAAGAAGCCTAGTCTGGTCTCAAAATCCTAGTGATCTTCCTATCTCAGCATCCAGAAGGTTGGGATGACAGCAGTTATTCACCACACCTGGCTAGCTCAACGCTATTTTTTTTTTTTTTTGAGGCAAACCCAACAGACTGGCCTTTTAAATTTTTTATTTTATTCTTAATTTTTTTTGGGGGGGTAAGAGGCAGAGAGAGAGAATGGGTGTGCCAAGGCCTTTCAGCTGCTGTGGATGAACTCAGAAGCGTGCGTCCCCTTGTGGGCATGTGCAATACTGCACACTTGCGTCACTTGCATCCGGCTCCATGGGATCTGGAGGATTCGAACAGGAATCCCTAGACTTTGCAGGCCTCACACACAATGGCTCACACGCCTGGAGTTCGAAGCAGTGGCCATAGGCCCTGGCGTGCACTTCTCTCTCTCTCACTCTCAATCAAAAAAGGAGAGGGTGGCTTGAGATGGTTTAGTGGCTGAGTCGCTTGCCGGTGAAGCCTAAGGACCCAAGCTCTATTCTCCAGACACAAAGGTGAGGCACGTGTAATGTCGCATATGCCCACTAGGTGGCGCAGCTGTCTGGAGTTTGATTTCAGTAGAAAGTCTTGAGTGGGTATGGTAGTCAGGGCAGGGCGGACAACAGTTCTAAGGCACAGGGAGGGGATAGGGCCCTACACAGCCTGGTTTCACCCACTCTGTGCAGAGCTTGTGGTGCAGGAAGGAGGTTCTGGATGGTAAGGGTAACAGTTTGCCTTTTAAAACAGACACAGTAAGACAACTATCATAGCCCCTGCTACTATCAAAAAGAATAAACAAAAGCCCAGCACTCAGGAGGCAGAGGTAGGAGGATGGCTGTGAGCTTCATGCTACTCCCAAAAAGTTTTAAAAGGGGGGCTGAACAGATGGCTTAGTGGTTGAGGCACTTGCTTGCAAGCCTGATGGCCCAGGTTTGAATCCCCAGAACCCACATAAGCCAGATGCACAAAGTGCTGCATGCCTCTGAAGTTCATTTGGGGTGGCCTCCCACATTCATTCATTCCCTCCCCACACCCCCCCCCCGGTTTACAAATAATAAATAATTTTTTTTTAGAAAGTCCTTTGTCTGGTCTTTAAACTTGGTACCTGAAACGGTAGAGATGGCAGTAAGTCCGGGAGTCCTGCAGAGACATGCTGCTCTAAAAATCTCATCACTGTTCCCATGGTGGTGGCCTCACTACCTTCAGGAAGACCTGGTCAGATGCCCTCTGACCTTTCCCCCTTGTCACTGCCCCTACCACCTTCCCATTTTCACTGGGTCACCTCATACAAAGCCTCAGTGTGGCCTCACCTGTTTGCCAGCAGCCCATGTGCCTGTCATAGCTGCCCCACCCCACCCGCCATCTTCCCGTTGCTTCCAGGCCCCTCCCACCTCTCTTGCCTCTGACAGCACATTTCAGGCAGCAGGAAGGCCTCCAGAGTCAAAACTCTGGGGTACTTGTTTGTCACGGCTCTGCCAGGCAGAAGTAGCGGCAATAGGGGAAAAATACAGGACAGGGGGCCTGTCTTTGACCCAAGATCTCCAGTCTCATCAAATCACCTGAGGGCTCAAGTAGAGTTTGCAGGCCTTCCCCAGACTCCTGCTCTTGGCCTCCTCTTTGGCCCTCTGCACCTCCCACCTTCCTCACTTTTTTACTCATGGTACTCCTGGTCCAGCCTCCAGAATAGTGAGGTGGGAGGAGGAGGATGGTGAGCCCTGGAAACTCATCTCAAACCAGTTCCCTGAGAGTGGTGCGAAGGCTCCAGGGACCCTGGTTCTGGGTGCCTCCACTGGGCTTCTAGCTCACCATTCTCCCCAATACTGTTCGGAACTGTCCTGTTTCCTGTCTTGAGGCCAAGGCTAGGACCTCCTGCTGGCTCAGGCCTTGCTCTGGCCTCTGCCCCTCATGCATCTGCCCATATTTCATATTTTCACTAATGGCCAAACCTAAAGTTGTTTAGGTCTGTCCCTGGTCTGGTCACAGCTTGTTAGCTCCAACAGCCCCAACACTGAACCCATCCAGGTCACTTCTGTACCGCTAAGTGCTGTGACCTCCTTAATTTTCAGCCCTGGACTTGGGGTACCTTGAGCTCTAGCACTGGTCACCCTTGTTTCCCTTGGGCTTGTAGAGGGTTACAATAACCTGCCCAGTGGCCTGAATTAACCCCTAATCCAACTTGCTCACTGACCTGGACTGACCTTCACCCACTTACCAACTTCGCGTGGACCTCAGTGGAAATAAGCCTCAGGAGACAGTTGAGGAGGCGCTGCTGGTGGAGGCTGGAGGGTGGGGAACGGGGATGGGTGGCCTGGTCCTGCCCTGCAGGTGCCTGGCTCTCAGGGCCCAGCACAGCCAGCCAGTCATACTCCAGCTGGAGCTTACTAGGCTTGCCCATCATGAGGTAGACTTCGGCCAGAGTGAGGCTCTCAGAGCTCTGCAGGCTCCAACCTTCTTCACGTAGCTGCTGGGCCTGTCGGCTTGCAGGGACCTCCTTTGGAGGCCGAACAGCAGGCTGTCCCTGAGGCAGCAGAGGTTCTGAAGGGTTCCCCTTCTCTAAGGGTTCTTCTGCAGGTGTACCTGCCAGGTCTTTACTACAAACATCCAGTGGGAGCCTGGGGCTGGACAGAGAGTCTGGACCAGAGGGGCCAAAGTCAATGGTCTCTCTGCCGCTGGGGGTGAGGGTCTCTGGAGAGACTGCCCTCCCAGGAGGGTGTTCTCTCCCAGGGCGTGTGTCTGCACAGTGGCACTGCTCCGGGATGATAAGGTCCTGACAGGACTTAAGGTATCGGGGAAAGGGGTCAAGGAGCGAGAGGTCGTCCTCCAGGTCTGGAGGCTGGCTGCAGGCACATGGCAAGGCCCCCGCTTCCTGGGAGGGACTGTCCGTGTCTTCTGCAGAGGTCGCGGTAGGGGTCTTCTCAAGACGTGGCCCCGAGTCCTGGTGCATGTGGGGAGGCCTGTCAGGAGCATCTGGACTGCTCAGACTTGGGGCTGTCCCCTCTCCAGTGGCACTCTCAGGGGAACTCTCTCCAGAGCTCTGTGATGCATCAGCAGTGGGTGGGGGGCGCCCCCCATTCTTGCCCTCGGTGCCAGCCCTCAGGCACTTTACTTGGCCCCGGGCTGTGCCTTGCCCACTCTGGATGCCCAGGATCTGGGCTGGAGGCAGTGAGTGGTTGTCCTTGACGCTCTGCTTGCACCGGCCACCCTCCTGCCAGTGCACGGTGCAAAAGGCTTTGGAGTGCACCACACGGGCCACACCTGGCAGCGGCGTCAGTGTGCAGTTCTCGCTTGGAAACAGATGCAACGCCACCTTCTCCTGTGTCTGCGCTGTGCTTGAGCCCTGCAACTGCCTCTCTTCAAGTGTCTTCCGCTGGACATACTGTCAAGGAGCAACCCCGGCAGCGGCACCGAGAGCAGACCACTGTTCAGTGCAGAGCTGCAGATGGGCTGGGGCTGGGGCTCTTCCCTGGGAACCACACTCAGTGCTGGATATGCTGGGGGCTCAGATCTGCTCCTTGACCTAAGGACTTTCTCAAACCACTACCAAACAATGCTGGCCTGGGCATTTAGTGTGTTCAGAAAACTCACACTTGATGATGGATACTTACCAGGGGAGCGGCAGGCACAGCAGCCAGCCAACACCACAAAGGCTGCACGGAACAGGCTATTCTGTTTGCTTCAAAAGATATCCTGAGTAGGGCGTGGTGGTGCACACCTTTAATCCCAGCACTTGGGAGGTAGAAGTAGGAGGTTCGCCATGAGTTCAAGGCCATCCTGAGACTAATTAGTGAGTTCTAGGTCAGCCTGAGACTCTACTTCAAAAAAAAAAGAAAAAAAGAGGGCACCTTGGCCACACCCCACAGGATAGATGGCTCGCAGCTCACAGTACAGAGATATGGCTGGGACTAAGTACTGCTGAAAGAACTCCATACAATCCCACAGCAGTGACAGGAGTAATCAAGACCCCTTCCCAAGCAGGCCTGTCTGCCAAGTTGGGAGTGTCTGCTTTAGTTGGAAAAAGATACAATTCGCACTTCATGGAGGGCCCACTTCTGCTTCAAGAACTCAATAAGGCTGGAGACTTTTCGATGCAGCTCCACAATCATCCTGTAAGGTGACAGACAGAGGAAGGCTGTTACAGCAGGGGACTACCTTTGTAGAGCTTCAAGGGCTGCCTGGGCTGAAACCATATGCCAGAGATGACCACTGGGAGAAGAATCTGCAGAACCTTCAGCTCCTTCTCCTATCTATCAAACCTGCCAGCTGAGATCCTAGCCGATGCACATGGGGCTGTAAGAAGTAAGAGAGCTGTGTGGACCCTTTCCAGCAAATCACTCAGTGCAAATGTGGATAACAGAAGCATTACTACAAGTTATATGAGTACATTCTGAGTTCAAGGATGGTGGAAGCCAGCCCTACTCGGCCATAAGGAAATAAACTCCACACATGGGGGGAAGAGGCACTGACAAGTGCTACAAATGTGGAGGAATGTTGTTGTCAACAATGAGCCTGTGAGAGAAGCCAGACAGATCAGGCTGCTGTGTGTGCCCACTGACATGAAATGTCCCCGAGAGGCAAGGCTACTGAGACAAAAAGCTGCTGAGGAAGAGGCAAGCATTGAAGAGTGATAGGTAGATGGTTCTGAGACAATGAATATATTCTGGAAATAGACCAAGATGGTGGTTGTACCACACTCTAAAAATACAAAATGCTTGAGGCCACCCTGAGCCTACATAGTGAATTCCAGGTCAGCCTGGGCCAGTCTGAAACTCTACCTTAAAAAAACAAAAAAATAAAATATTTTTTGAAAAAAGTACAAAATGCCACAACTGTAAACTTTCAAGTGGCTAACATTTCATTTTACATTGAGCGAATTTTACCTCAGCTCAACAAACCATATAAATGGAAAATGGTCCACATTCCTGGTGGTGTCCTATATGTAAATTATAGACACAAATCTCCAAGGAATCAGACAGAAAGGGTGGTAGGAGCTTTAGGGGAAGAGAAGAGGGGCATCCAGGCATACAGTCTTCTTACAGTGATGTCCTATTAACTCATCCCAAGACCCCTGCACTGGGCAAACCAACTTATCACTAGAATTCCCTGAGAAACTCTTCCTGCCTCAAGCCCTGCCCAGCAAGCAGGGCCTTTACTCAAGCTAAAGATCATGTCACCTGAGGCGTGGATTCTGGGCCAAGCTCTGTACTCGGGCCCATGCGTGGTTGTTCCGAGGTTGCAGCTCTACGGGGACTTTCAGGGGCAGACGCACTGGCTTCTGATCCTCTTCATCACTCAGGCCTGTGGAAGGGAGACCAGGTAAATCCAGTGTTGACAGACCTCAGAGCAGAAGGCAAAAGGCTGTGTCAGAAAGCCAAGCAGAACAAAGAGCCGAGGGAGACTGCCTTATGATTAGAAGCAAGGAAGGGAAAGGAACCCCAGCAAGGGTGACACTCAACTCGGTAAACTGCACACTTGCAAAGGCAGGACCACAGATGGGCCACCAAGGGGCCATGAGCCTCGCCCCTGACAGTGCTGGCTCATCTGTCGGCATGCTGCATGGCTTCTTGGTGGACTAGACACATGACTGTCACTGGCACATTTCAAATTCAAGAACTGTCTACTTACAGTACAAAGTTAACCACAGTGACCTCAGCCAGCACATCATGGCAAGGAGCAAAGTAATGGTGTGGAGCACAAACATACTGGCAGCCCTCTTCACCTGGCCACCTACCATCTGGATCGCAAAGCTTCTTCAACGCCCGGCACATGGGTGCTTTGATCCGCAGGTTTCTCCCTTTGTAACGTACTGTGGTGGCCCTGGGAAAATAATTCAGAAGCATGCTAAGGCCTCTGGAGGGACTGAAGAAACAAAGGGCTAGCAGGTCTGAAATGCACTAAGCTGTTAGGCCTGGTGAACATCCAGCCCCACACTGTGCCCACCCAATGCCACATGCCCACCCTGGATCACGGACACTGGCAGGGCCTCTGGATGTCTGCTACTTTTGTGGTCAGGAGATTACTGCTGTCTACAGAAATGCACTGTGCTCAAGACCCAGCTATTAAGTGCTGTACTTCACTCAGCCTACTGCTCTCTAGAGCTGGGTAAAGAGCTGCCCTGCTCCACTTGCCCTAGTTCTGTGCATCCTTTGAAAAAAATTTACTGTGTGTACGCATATGCAGTTGAGTACCACAGCATGCATGAAGACTCGGATGACGGGCTGCAGAGATGACTTAGTGGTTAAGGCACTTGCCTGTGAAGCCTAAGGACCCACGTTCAATTCCCCAGTACCCACATAAGCCAGCTGCACAAGGTGGCATATGCACTTGCTGTTCATTTACAGTGGTTGGAGGCCCTGGTATGCCCATTTTCTCTCTCAACTCGTAAGTAAATAAATAAAAACTTTTAAAAAAGTCAGAGGACAACTTTCAGGTCAGTTCTCTGCCTTTCCACCTCATTTGAGGGAGAATTTCTTGCTCTGGCTTCTCCATTTGCTGTTGTTCTTTGCTACATTTGCCAGGAAATCTCTACCTCCCATCTTGCTGTCAGCTTCAGAGTGCTGGGGTAACAGAAGGCCACCATAGCTTCTGGCTTTTTACATGGGGCCTAGGGATTGAACATGGGTATGCCATCTTTTTTTTTTTTTTTAATCAAACTATTTATTTATTTGAAAGAGAGAAAGGGTGCACCAGGGCCTCCAGCCACTGCAAATGAACTCCAGGCACATGTGCCCCCTTGTGCATCTGGCTAACGTGGGTCCTGGGGAATCGAACCAGAGTCCTTTGATTTGCAGGAAAACGCATTAAGCGCAAAGCCATCCCTCCAGTCCTCATGTGCTATCTTTGTTTACAATAACCAGCTTCTTTTTCACTGCTACTTTACTGATTCCTTTTTAAATTTCCTAAAAGGAAACTGACTGCACTAATCTTAGCCTGCATGAGGTCTTATGGTTAATTCCCACAACTGCAACACAAACAAACAAAAATCAACTCAAGTCTGTCGGGTAAGAACAGAGACACAGGGCTGGGAAATTGGCTCAGCAGATGAAAGTGCTTGCCATGAAAGCAATGAGGGCCTGATTTACCCTGAGCCCTATTCCCCGGCACCCAGGTGAACAGCTGGGGCATGGCAATGCACATTTGTAACTTCAGTCCTGTGGGGACTGGAGACTGAAGAATTGTTGAGGCTCCCTGTTCAGGTAGTCTGACTGAGAAAAACAGCAGCTCTAGATTCAGTGAGAGCAATTCCCCAGCACTTACATAAAGCCAGATACAAAGTGGCACAAACCTCTGTGATTCCAACCTGCTTACAATGAGAGACAGAGCCAAGAGAATCTGAAACCATAGGCAGCTAGTGTGAAATTTGTTTGCAGTCTGGCAATTCGTGTACAGTGGCAAAAGACCCTGTCTCAAAAGTGGAGCACAGATAACTCAAAGTTGTTCTTTGACCCCACATATGTGCCGACAGACAGACAGACAGACAGACACACACACACGATCTGAATAGGCACTTCATGGAGATATATGGATGTTAACAAATAAGCTTATGAAAAAATTTCAATGTCACAGGTCATCAGGAACATAAAAATTACAGTCACAACAGGGTGCCCAGATGAAATATGAACTCGAGCCTCCTAGTATAGCCAGAATTGGTTCTTCATCTGCACTAAAAATAAAATAAAATAAAATAAAAATCCAGTGTGGCTCTACAACAGCCAGGCAGGTCCGTATCAACTACCCTATTAAGGAGAAAAGGGCCAATGACTTCAAAGGTTCTATGAGGCACCACACTTGGGCGTCAAAAGTCTCGGGGAGGCCAAAGAGGGAGAAACTTATCTACACAATAACCAGAAGAGTCAGGTGAAAAAACAGACCACATGTATGTCCAGGGTACAGGAAAGAGTCAGAGGGGTGATTAGGGTGTGGGGGAGGGCAGTTGTGAGATGACAGCTGAGAATCAGAACAGCCGCCAAGAGAGCCCCAAACCAAGCAAGAAACCTATACACACACAAAACCCTAGCTGTACAGCAGGCATGGCAGGAGTGAGCTTTGCAGTGAGGCCCATGTACTTGCGTTCCATGGACTTCAACTCCTGTTACTGAATATTCTACATCCTCTGCAGTATCTACGGCCCCTCCGAAATTTGATCAGTGCTTTGGCTATCCTGCACAGCCTCTTCCTAGCCACGTTCTCAAGGGTTAGCAGTAAGTGTGGCCCCCAAGGGTGTCAGAGGCCACAGAGACGCAACGAAGCAGCCACAACAGTGTGCTAGGGTAGCAAGGGGAGACCACAGAGCAGGTATGGGCCTGGGAAGAAAGTCAGGATACTGACACCTCACTGCACAGGCACCTCTCCAGGGATGGAAGAACATGAAAGGACTCAAAGAGAACTCAAAGGTTAGCCAGGGGTTGGTGGTGCACGTCTTTAACCCGAGCATTTGGGAGGCTGAGGTAGGAAGATCACTGTGAGTTTGAGGCCACCCTGAGACTACAGAGTAAATTCCAGGTCAGCCTGGGCTAGAGTGAGACCCTACCTTGAAAAACACACACACACACACCCCCCCCCCAAAAAAAAACCTCAAAAGTTAATTATACTGTCCAGGCCAAGGGGCCACAGCAGCAGTGTATGGGGAAAATTTGAGGACCACTCAGGTGGGTTATATCCACATGATAACACTGGAGCGGGTGGTAACTGGAGAAGGCTACAAATAGTGGATTAAGCAAGCCCTGGCCATTTGGGCACTGTGAGAACAGGTGTGTTCTCCAAAGTCAGCAGTGGAGAACCAGGAAAACCAAGAAGGCAGGAGAGGCTGTCCTAAGCAGCCCAAGGCAGTATATGAAAAGTGCCCCAGAACAGAAAGACATGTACCCCAGATGGTGTTTACATTAAAGGTGCAAATGACGCTTTGTTTTATGCCAGGGGAGGGGAGGGGGAAGGGGAGGATTGGCGCATCAGGGTCTCCAGCTACTGCAATCCATCTCTAGATATGTGCACGCCCCCTTGTGCACATGTGCGACCTTGCACGTTTATGTCACTTTGTGTGTCCTGCTTATGGTGGAACCTGGAGAGTTGAACATGAGTCCTTAGGTTTTACAATCAAGTGCCTTAACCACTAAGCCATCTCTCTAGCCCCAGATAACACTTTTTTTTTTCTTCCAGATGACACTTTTTATAGGAACAAAAAATGCACTCCTAAGAGGACAGTAAGAAGTTTTAACAGGTACTCAGGGAGCAAACAGAAGAAAATGGCACTTATTTCAACTTGTGTACTTCTGAAGATACATGCAAGAGCACACAGTGACTCATACTTACCCAGCCTGGATGAGTTCATTCAGCTTTGTTGCATTCTTGTCATCCATACCTTGAAGTGAGCAGAAAAAGACAGTAAAGAGCAGAATCATCGTCATTCCCGAACAGTGCCCTCTGCAGACTCCAAATCCTGCTACTGCATGTGCCACATCTTCACCATCAAGCCTCTGCCGTAGCCATTCCACCTAAAGCTGACTAGTACCTCAGCTCCAACAGCCTCTTCCAGCCACATTCTCAAGTGTCAGCATGCTTACTGCCGAGCTAGCTGATTTTCCCAAGAATGCTCCTTGAGCTCTGACATTGACACGCTGCTGCTGGCCCCGTTCTAAGACTCTTTCTTCCAGGTACCACATTGGGCCATGGGCCCAGTTTGTCTGCTGGCAGTAAATGGACCCTCAGGTATGTAGTTTGGAATCCCCAGGACCCCAGAGCCTGCTAAATGATGACCATGACACTGTCAGGGCTTACTATTGTCTCTGAACTCATTGCTGTTTGCACAATGTGGGGACAAGCAGGGCGGTAAGAAGCTAGGATAAGACTTCAGTGGTGTGCTTGGCTGTCACTGTGAAATCCTTAATGAGCCCTTCTGAGGAGTAAGGGGACCACACACATATGGCCAGGCTGAAAACCACAGACAAGATGAAGTGAAAAGGCAAGTAAGAGCCACAGTACATCTCAGAAGGCCTCGAGGACTGCTGGCGTTACCAGACAGCACAGGCAGGTGAAAGAAGGAACTTGTCAGTCATGATTTCATATTCAGCAAAAACTTCTTTTCAGAAAGATACCAAATGAAGGCCTTTCAGACAGATTAAGTCACTGAAAGGGTTCACAACTGGTGTGGCTACATCAAAGAAACTCCCAGCCTGAAGGGAATGACCCAGGTGGAAATGGGTCTTTGAGAAGGGGTGAAGAGCACTGGAAAGGACAAGTACAGGAATGCCCCTGCAAGAGCCAGAGGTGCTGCTGCCCTCAGACAGGCACCAACCACCTCTCTTCTCTTCCTGTGCCACCACAGCACAGAGAGGTCAGGGCAAGAAGGCAGTTTGGTGTGGGCTCAGAAACACTGAAGCTTAGATCTGGGGGAGGAGACAGGTCAGTGGAGAGGAAAGTCGGGGCAGGTGCAAAGTCCTACAGTCCTGGCAAGTTATACAGACAAGGGGCTGGGGCGTGGCACCTCAGTAGAGGAGCCCAAACCATTATCATAGGGCCTTCTCAGCCAAGAACCCTGGGAGAAACAGCAAACAGGGAAGGGAGAAGGGAAGGTTAAGAGGAGAAAAGTCCATCTAGTCTTCTATGACTTGCAGCTCCTCCAAACTCAAATACTCTCTTAGAAAAGAACAGGGGTGGTGCCAATGAAACTGTGCCTCCATGGACCCATCCTGGAATCCATCTCTAGCCTGTGGGGCTGCCACTGGGCCAGGTACCAACTTGGCACATAACCGATTTGCTCAAGATGACTGGAAAAATGGCCTTAGGCACTACCATGTAAAGCATACCACCAAGGAGCTGTGTACCCTTCTCCCTCAGTAAAAGAAAACCTGCCACCTGTTTAACACAAAGCTATAACCACATCACTTGCTACCTTCAAGTTGACATGCCCCCCTTTTTTTTTCTTAAAGCAGTACTAGGAATTAAGCCTGGGGCTCTTCACCCGTGTTAGGTTAAGTACTCATCACTAAGCTGGGTTCCCGTCACTAAACTGGCCTTAAACTTGTGATAGTCCTACCTCAATCTTCCAAGCACCTGTGATTGATTACAGACCTGTGCCCCGTAACTCTGCACATCATTTTTAACTGATGACTCAGCACCTGGAGAACCTATAGGATAACTGACACAGCAAACATGTGGATACTGCAGGACAAGGTACAGACTCTAGTCTGAGACTCCAGGCAAAAAAAAAAAAAAAAAAAGCCACTTCAAATGCTTGCTCTCATCACTAGCTCTCAGACTCCTATTTTCCAGACTGCCCAAAGAGTGGCTCAAGAGCATGCACCTGGGAAAATGGTAATAGTCTCCCAAAAGGACACAACAAAACATTACAGCCAATCAGGTGTGGAATGGGACACCCAACCGTAATCATAACACTCTGGGGGCTGTGAGAGGACTGCAAACTACAGGTCAGCCTGGGCTACACACAAGACTCTATAAAAAGTGATTGACGTACAGGGCCTTTGTGTGACAAACAGATGGGGTAGTACTGGAAGGATTCAGATGGGCCACATCTCCACAGGGTGAGAGAGACTGACCACTTCATGTGCTAAGAACGCCATGTGCACCAGAGGTGCGCAACCACGTGAATGAGCATACATCGACTGTGAGGTGCAGCCAGGCCAGAAAGGACCAACTGGTGAACCTAGAGGAACTGGGGCCACACAAGCTGAGCCCCAGAGCCAGGGAGAAGTCCACTATGATCCTAGGGGTTGTCCACTGTGGCCAGGCCTGAAGTTTGTGCAGTTTATTGGTTTGGGAGGCCAGTTTTGTTCCAGAAGCAACAGAGAGTCACCCAAAGTTAGAGTAGGACCAGACAGGAGGGTGAGTCCAAAGAGTCACATCTAATCCAAAAGGCAGCAACATCCTACCTAAGAATGAATGGCATCAGTGTGCTGCCATGACCCAGAAGGGACAAGAGAACGAGCAGAGGAAGCAGAGATGAGAGGCAGGTCGGGCCCAGGAGGCCTGCCTCCTTCAAGTGTGTGACCATACAAAGCAGGAGGCCAGGGGAAGGAAAGACTCAAAGGAAGGACAGAGTGGGGAAATGGCCAGGAAGAACTCACATGCTCCACAGGGAAGCAGGACTGGAGGGCAGACAGGCTCACATGAGGTGAGACGCACAGGCAAAGCAGGAGCAGAGCCCACCCCCCCATGCAGCTGCCCCCAGCAGGGTTGGCACTATGGGCTGAGACGAGGACAAGCAGTGCTGAGGTGGGCTCAGACAAGGGCACAAGGCTCCTGTCAAGTGCTGCTTGAGTGGGCAGTCATGGTGGGAATACAGCAATGGTATCACTTGATGCACAGATGGCCTTGCATGCAGGGCAGTGGCCCTGGGCAGGAACCTGACTGCCACTTGGGGGGCAGGAAGCTACAGATAACTGTACCTTTTGACAGGTGTGAAATTATTCCACACAACCAGTAAAGCAGTGCTACAGGGGACAGAGCTGAGGTCTTGCAGTCAAATGGCAGAGTGGGAAATACGTGCACGTGTCTATACACATGTGCATGGTGTGTGTGCAGCGTGAATAAGTACAGGCAACAGTAACAAATGGTAAACCATGGGAAGGCATGGTCAACTCATTTCCAGCCTTCTGTTATGAAAATGGTTTCAAGAAAAGTTGGAGACTGGGGATGCAGCTCAGTGGAATGGCATTTGACTAGCACAGACAAGGCACTAAATGTGATCCCCAGCACCACATAAACCCAGCACAGTGGCACATGCCTACAATCCCAGCACTTGGAAAATACAGGCAGGGAGATCTGAAGTCCAAGGTCATCCTCAGCTATAAACCAAGTAAGACTAGCCTGAGGAATAGACTTTATTTAAAAAATATATATATATTTTTTTATAATCATGGAAAATGCTAATAAAAATTAAAAAAAAAAAAAAAAAGCTGGGCGTGGTGGTGTATGCCTTTAATCCCAGCACTTGGGAAGGAGAAATAGGAGGATTGCCATGAGTTCAAGGCCACCTGAACTACACGGTGAATTCCAGGTCAGCCTGGGCTAGCCTGAGCTCAAAAACCAAAAACAAAAAAAAGTTACACGTTGGGAAGAAAGCAGAGGCATTTCTGGGCACTAGAGATCAGTGGTGACAGGACCGCCGCCCACTAGACGACCTAGAAGCAGACAGCAGTACTCACAGCCCCCGATCTTCTTGCGTAGCTCGCCATAGCAGATGAGGCCGTACAGCTCCTGGGATGATTTCTTCAGCCCTCGAGAGAACACTGGAAAATGAAAGGACAGCACTTAGGCAGTGGGCACAGACACTGCAGGGTACACGCCTGTGTGTGCAAGCCTGACACTAATGGAGTGCTCCCAGGAGGCTCTGGCTGATCATGAGTCCATCAGGAGAACTTGGGCATGCTGGTTCTAACCTCAGGAGAACCTGGTAAAGAGTACAAACAGGGGGACACAGTGTCGTCTGTACCACATTCAAAGTAAAACCTCAAACAAAAATGAGGGGTAAGGTTTCAGTTACTCCTGATAGGCAGAGCCAATGACTCCTAGAGAAGAAATGGCTTGATCAGAAGGTAAGTTCTCAGGAGGGAGAAGCTGGATGGAAGCACCATCACACCTGTTATTAAGCCTATCAGCAGAACTCTGCCCATGCAAGCAAGCCAACAACCTGGACCCTAAGAATTCACCTTCCCATCTGCCTATCATCTCCCATGCCACCAAGCCCCTCCCAATATCCAACCCTCCCATCCCAGTTACAGGCACCGGCTTTATTTAGGAAGCAAACAGGCAGGGACATGGCACCAATGAACTGTGGTGTGAGCCAACTGCTGCGGAGAATCCACAGGCTTCTTTAAAAAGCTGAGGTAGGGGCCAGAGAGATGGTTCAGCAGTTAAGAACACTTCCTGTGCAAGCAAGAGAGCTTGAGGAGGCCCAAGCGAATACCTGAATTCAAACCCCAGGATCTGTCACAAAAATAGCTGGGCATGGCCATGCAACGTCTGTAACCCCAATCCCATCCTGTACGGGAGCAGAGACCAGAGAATTGCCAGGGCTTGTGGAAAAAAAGTGGCAAGCTCAAGGATCAGTAGAGACTGGCTCAAGTAAGACAGGGAAGGGCGGGGATGGGGAGCGGAAAAGATGACAGAGGACAGGACACCAGATGTTCCCCTCTGGTCACCACTGGCAGGCATATGGGGTGCTGTAGGAGCACATACATGTGTATAAACCACATGTCTCCCCCCACAATACACCTCACACAAACATTTCACGTAAGTGCCAACACATGGCGGAGGTGGGCAGGAGCTACGCGTTGGCTCACCCACCTCATGCCTCGTCCCTTAACTGCTGTTGCCTGGAGCGACCTGGACTCCAGCAGCACACTGGAGAAGGGAAGGGGCGGAGTCCAGAGGGCCTGTACCTTGCGCAGCCGCCAGGCCCACAACACGTACTAGTCAGGAGAGTGACCTGCTGCGCTTGTCACTGCTATGTGAACATGTTCCAGTACGTGACATGGGAGCCAAGCAGCAATGGTCAGGCCTGCCTGGTCATTTCATGAACCAAGGACAAAGGCTCCCTGCCCCATGCATGCTTGCTCAACTGTTCTCTCTCTGACTCTGTCCTCAGAGACCCCTCAATGCCACAACATCCAGCTGTGTACAACAGGGAAGGGGAAAAAAGCATTTACTAGTAAATGGCAATGTTTTGGAAGACACAACCTAAAACCAGGGTGCTGGGCTTTGGGTTAGCTCAAAGGATCTGTCCCTCTAACATCCCAGGGCTGTTGATTCTGAAGGTTTTCCTGACAAGACATCTTTCAACACACAAAAGGACACTAAAATCCCAGTGGGTAACAAAAATGTGGTCCCTGTCCGTACTACAGAAGGTTACTGAGTTATGAAACTAGTTCTGACACACAAGGTGGATGAACTGTAAAACTGCTCAGTGAAAGAAGCCAGACACAAAAGATCACCTATGCTATGAGTTCACTGGCATGAAATATCCAGAAAAGGCAAACCCAGAGACAGAGCAGGGGCCGGCTGTAGTGGCTGGGAGGACAATGGGAGGAGGACTAATGTAATGAGCACAGGTCTTTCTAGGGTAAAGGAAGTATTTGTAACTGTACACAAATAGTGGCTGCAGAACACTATGAGTACACCAAAAGCCATTGGACTGCACACCTTTTAAGTGTGCATTTTATGGTATGTGGACTAAAGTTCAATGAAAAAGATCTTGAAAACAGCTCACTATTTGAAATACCAAAAGGAAAACCGCCCACAACCCAGAAAGAGGATAAACAGTGCTGAATTAGAAAGTGCAGAAAGACTGAAGAGTCTGTATGAAGTAGTGGGATCCAGAGAACCGAGGTTCTTTAAGACGCCTCTCATGCCACTGGCACTTTGCCATGAGGACTGTCATTGTTCCTGTCCTCTGTTCCAGGTCAGAGCAGGGTGAACAAAATTTGTTTTAGAATGTCAAGTCTGGGGAAGGAGTACTTACACCCAATAGTGGGCAAGCAAAGACGGTACTCTTTCCAGAAACACTGACATGGCAGCCATTGAAGACCCATTTTCTGCGTGGAAATGAAGCAGGACTATCACATGACTAAAATCTCAGATGAAGCACACAGCGTTGAACAGTGATGGAGGGAGTTGAGCTCCCAGTGAGGACAAGACCTTAGCAAGTCTGGACCACTCCCAGCTGCCCCAACTCCAGGACCTGGCACATGCCCTTGTTTACCCTGCTTTGGTTCTCACTAGGCTTAAGGAGTCATACAAACCTATGACAATCCACACATGAAATGCGCTCTCTGCAAACTCAAAAGACCACCAAGGACACTGCTACTCTGTATGATGCAACCTAACAGCAAACAAGGAGCCCTGAGGAAGGACCCAGTAGTTTTGGAGCACACCCCAATCTGAGGCTCGCTATAGGACGCCCCAGGGGTGAAGACAGCCACGGAAAATGGCCAGAACCTTTAGAGAGCCATGAGGGCAACATAAAGCAGGCTTTCACATGGGGCCAGTGTGCAGAAGGAAGCGGGACTAGCACCTGAAAAGGACAGAGTCTGTTCTGATCCTGAGTGTGCAGGATCCTCTACCTCTCACCTCCAGTGGACAGAACAGGAAGACAAATGGCACTGCACCCCGGGGGAACTAAGCTTAGCATGGCGTTCAGCAAGGAAGGGTGACAGAAAATAAATATTTGCTTTGCATATTTTGTGATACTGACGGGGGGAAAAACAGACCTAACAGGCCCCTTGCTGGAGCATCTGTGCCTCAGAGCCATAAATGGGATCCAAGTCTGTACTATCAACCACTCCTGAAGGTGGGCTCTGTGAACAACCAGATGTGTGCAGTCATTACACACAGAATTCTGGTCTTTCTTGCTCAACACTCCATCCATGACAGTCTCCTAACTCTACTCACTGGTCACCTTCTCATTGGAGAAGAGCTTTTCAGGAGCAGCTAGAGTGGACCCCTCTATCTCAGACTGAGTTAGAACTTGCTTAGAGCTCCAATAAGAAAAGAAAAATGAAAAGACGTTCACACAATGTCTCCAGAAGGCACAAATACTTCACTGTAACCTCACATGACCAAGACAGCTCTGGAACTTAGGAGACAGGACCAGTACTAAGATATACAAATAACCGGACGTGGTGGCGCACACCTTTAATCCTAGCACTTTTTTTTTTTTTTTTTCGAGGTAGGGTCTTACTCCAGCCCAGGCTGACCTGGAATTCACTATGGAGTCTCAGGGTGGCCTCGAACTCACGTCAATCCTCCTACCTCTGCCTCCCGAGTGCTGGGATTAAAGGCGTGCGCCACCACGCCCGGCTTAATCCTAGCACTTTAATCCTAGGCAGAGGTAGGAGGATCGCTGTGAATTCAATGCCACCCTGAGACTCCATAATCAATTCCAGGTCAGCCTTGACCAGTGTGACACCCTGTAGCACAGATACAAACAGTTTCCTCACAACTAAGTTCAATGAAAAGGTACTGCACATGCCACCAGCCAAAGCACCGGAGAGCAAAAGCAGGTCAAGTGTTACCAAGAGTTTACTACGGCACTGGTGGAAACTGCACTCCTGAGCAGAAGCCAAGTCTGCCTGGGGCTTCCCTAAGGCTGGGTGCACAGAGCACTCACCATTGTCGAAGTCGATATACTTGGTAATCTTGTGCCAGGTGCGGTAGTAGAAATGCCGGACCTGCTCTTTGTTCTTCACCATGCTCGCAGGCTTGCCCTTCTTCTTGTACTTCAGAGCGATGTTGTTCTGAATTGCTTCAAAATCTTTCCCATGCTGAAGAAAAATGACGAATCTCAAGTTTGAATTAGAATAAAGCAACAAAACTTAGGGACTAGGCTGTCATGGTCCATGAACATTGTCCAGAGTCAAGGGCTCATTTCTGAAGTGTGCCCTCCAAAACTTAAGTGATGTCACTATGATCAATCAAATTAAGAGGTATGTGTAGGCTATGAGGATTCCTCCCTCATGACGGCAGTATGGCCCTTATAAGAGGCTCAAAAGGCACGAGGCTAGCTTGCCCTTCTGCCTTACACCATGGTGAAACACAGTACTCCTCCTCTCGCAAGACTGTATCTGGAGACCATTATGGACCATGAATGAGACCTTGACAAGCAAGAAACCACTCTGGAGAGGCTAGAGTATCATCACATGGTATCTTAGAATAAAAAAATATGGGGGTATAGCCAGGGGTACAGCATTTGCAGAATTAAAGAATGGGTCCTTCAGGCTAGAGAGGTGGCTTTTCTTGTTTAATGTGAAGTCCGATACAGTGGCACACGCATCTGGAGTTCCTTTGCAGCAGCTGGAGACCCTAGTGTGCCATTCTCTCTCTCTCTCTCTCTCTCTGTATCTCTTCTATCTCTCTCTGCTTGCAAAAATAAATAAATAAATACAGAAAGGAAAGAAGGAAGGAAGGGAGGGAGGGGCCGGTATGGTGGCACATACCTTTAATCTCAGGACTATCTCATCAAAATCATCTGGTAAGAACTGGTGGAAGACTGAGGGACTGGAGAGATAGCTCAGCAGTGGGAGGACTGTGGGATTGGAGAGAGGGCTCAGCAGTTAAAGGCACCTGCTTACAAAGCCCGACAGCCCGGGCTCAAATCTCCAGTACCCACATAATGTCAGATGGACAACATGGCACAAACATCTGGAGTTCATTTGCAGTGGCAGGAGGCACCAGAGTGTTCATTCTCTCTCCCTCCCCCCTTCTCTGCTTGCAAATGAATAAAAATGTTTTAAAAATTTAAAATAAGGGGCTAGAAAGTTGGCTCAGTGCTTAAAGACACTTGTTTACAAACCCTGAGGGCACAGGTTCAATTCCCTAGTATGTAAAGTAAAATACAATGCATCTGGAGTTTGTTTGTAGTGGCAAGGAGATTCTAACACACCCATGCACGTCCTCACTGGCTGGCTGGCGCACACGTGCTCCTGCTCCCTCCCCCCTCCCTCTCTCCCAAAATAAACAGCACTTGGAAATCTGAGGTAGAAGGATTGCAGTGAGTTTGAGGCCAGCCTGGGCTAGAACAAGACCTTACCTCAACAAAATTAAAAATAATAAAATTAAAAGAAGTACTTAGAAGGGCCTCATAGCAATAGCACCCCAGTGTCCAGCTCTTAGGTTTTTTCTTTTTGTTTTGTTTTGTTTTTTGGTTTTTCGAGGTAGGGTCTCACTCTGGTCCAGGCTGACCTAGAATTAACTCTGTAGTCTCAGGGTGGCCTTGAACTCATGGCGATCCTCCTACCTCTGCCTCCCGAGTGCTAGGATTAAAGGCATGCGCCACCACGCCCGGCAGGTTTTTTCTTTTTAATCTTTTAAGGTAGGGTTTCCTAGTCCAAGCTGACCTGGAACTCATGGCGATTCACCTACCTGGGATTAAAGGCGTGTGCCACCACATCCTGCCACATCTTACTTTGTAAGTATCATTTCTCCAAAGGGAAGAGGGCATCCTGAGGAAATAGCTGATTCCAGGGCCGAGACAAGGAGAGTGCCAGAATATGAAATACCTGGATGTGTCCTAAATGAAAACTCACTCAAGGGCTGACACCTGAGCCATGTGGGCGACAAACAAAACCAATAGCAACACAAATGAATCATGACTCACAGAAGAAGAAAAACAAAAGCTAGGCCCCATGAATCCACATGCATATAAACGTACATCTCTGAGAAGCACCAACAGGAAGAATGGAAAGGCATTCCCTGCTTTGAATGGGATCTCTAACACAAGACTGGCACTAGGCAAATTTCCCAGGGATCACTGTGTCAGGCAAGCAATCAGGTTGCTCAAATTCATGCAAGAAAGATGAGAGATAGGGTATTTATGTAATCTCAAAGCAAAACAGAATGGCTTGAAGTGTGCCACTTGAACAATGACTGGGATCACCACAACTGTTACAGATCTTATCATGCACCTCTGGGCCAGGTACACCAAAGGCCTGTCACTGCCATGGAATTCTTCACAAAAATTTATTTTGCTTTGGTTTTTTAGATTCAGGGCCTCACTGTAGCCCAGGCTGACCAGGAATTCATTCTGTGGCCCCAGGCTAGCCTTGAAATCATGGTAACCCACCTATCTCAGCTTCTCAAATACTGGGATTAAAAGCATAAGCCAGGCTGGAGAGATGCTCTGCTGTTACGGCACTTGCCTTCAAAGCCTAATGACCCAAAACTGAGTCCCCAGTACCCGTGTAAAGCCAGATGCACAAAGTGGTGCATGCATCTGGAGTTCCATTTGTAGCAGCTAGAGCCCCTGGCATGCCCACTCATTTACTCTCTTCTCTCTCTCTACTTGCAAAGAAAAAGAAAATGAGAATGCTAGCTCAGCAAGGTAGCAAGACGCACACCCGAGGAACATCAGAGGGTGGGCCTAACAAGGAAACCTTTCCCCACATCTCATACTATACTTTCCACAGCCAGGTAGCCCAGTCTTCCAGGAAGAAAGGGGAACACTGCAGTAACTGCAGTTTTGGGTAAGACTTGGCAACATTTGCACTTTGATAGCAATGCAAGAAGCACAAGTCTTCTATGTCTAAAAACAACTAACTTTAAAGGGCATGATTGGGCCTCTGTGCTTTAATCTAACTTGGAAAGAATAACACTTTCACATTTGTTTGGGTGATTTCACATGTACTCGAATAAACCTGGTGTGCACACTTCACTCTCTCCGTGGATGAATGAGAATCAAGCCACGCTGACTTGTCCTTTGCATCCACCTGGGATGGGCAGAACTTAGCCGTCGGTCCCAGGAATGGCAATACTAGCCACCAGAACATAATGAAACAAGGTCTGCTGCCCATATACTGTAGTCTCTCCTCTAATCTTCTGTAAGCACAATTTGGTTTAAATTCCAAGGCTTCATTCCTGTGTTAAGCTTCTACTTCCTAGACTTGGCAAAACTCTTCCATCATCCCAGTGAATTGGCTGTTAAGGGGACAGGTTGGCTGACCAAGTCAACATGCCAAGAGGCTACCCATGATGCAGAGTGCACATGAGCATGCTCACTGCGGCAGTGCTCGCGACAGAACCACAATGATCCACAACACAGGAATACCTATGGAGGCTGGGAGTACAGTTTAGTGGGAGATCACTTGCCTAGTATGCACAAGGTCTTAGGTTCCATCCCTAGCATTGCCTTCCTCAAGTAAAAAGGGGGGGAAGTTAGACAGATGGCTTAGCGGTTAAGGCGTTGCCTACAAAGCCAAAGGACCCAGGTTTGATGCCCCAGGACCCATGTAAGAGGAATGGCAATAAGAATAAAATAAAATAAAATGGCAATAAAACTCTCCTTCCAAATAAAAACAGAAAGTGCACATAGTCTAGTTTGTCTACACCTGAAACAGAGTATTTACAGGCATTAAATTCAATACAAAATATTCCGGCTGGGCATGGTGGTGCACACCTTTAATCCCAGCACTTTGAAGGCAGAGGCAGGAGGATCACAAGTTTGAGGCCACCCTGAGACTATACAGTGAATTCCAGGTCAGCCTGAACTAGAGCGAGACCCTACCTCAAAAAACCAAAACATTTTGCTGGGCATGGTGGTGCATGCCTTTAATCCCAGCACTTGGGAGGCAGAGGTAGGAGCGTCACTGTGAGTTAGAGGCCACCGTGAGACTACATAGTGAATTCCAGGTCAGTCTGGGCTAGAGTGAGACCCTACCTTAGGAAAAAAAAAGAAAGAAAGAAAAACAAAAAAAAAAACAAAAATTAGCTGGGCGGATGGCAAATGCCTTTAAACCCAGCACTCAGGAGGCAGGAGTAGAAAGTTTGCTATGACTTCAAGGCCAGCCTAGAGTTACAGAGTAAATTCCAAGTCATTCTAGGCTAAAGTGAGAACCTTCCTCCAAAAAAAAAACAGTAACAAAAGCAAGCACGCAAGCAAGCAAACAAAAACGAAGCAAAGGAACTGTAAGGCCCCATGAATTGCACTACACATTAATATGAACTATAATGGGAAAGTATGCTCATCCTAAGCACAGGCTATGAGGAACAAACTCCTAAGTAAAGGCAGCTGGTGGAGTGCAGTCATTTCACTGGCAGCAGGTCTAGGCAGGGGTTCCTCTACTGGAAGAACTTTCCATTTGGCTCTGGGTCAGTTGTAGTATCTCTGGGACTTAACTCCTACTGACTAGACAGGTACCTGCTTGTCCCTCTGTGCTCAGAGATACCCCTAAAATCAGCCACTGCAGAGACAAGGGAAGAAGGCCCTATGGAGGAAGGTCACAGTAAAGCAGAAACTGTGCAAGACAAGGGAGAGAGCCTGGGAAGCAAGCATGCACGTTTACAGCCGTTCCCTGGGAGAGAACAACTGCCTCAATCACTTGGGCTCCTTAAAGGAACCTGTCCATCCTGTGGCCACGAGGCGAACGAACAGGAACACATGAGGCAGCAGCAGAACTCAGGAAGACAGCTGTTTGCGGCCCGTCTCCCATCCGCAACTCACCTCATAGAGCCCCTCAAAGAAGGTGTTCTTGTCCTCTGTGCTCCAGGACTCCCACTGCCGGCGGACCTTCTTGCCTTCTTCCTTCTCACCACCTGAAGACCCTAAGTTCCGGGAGGAGGAACGCGAGCCTCCTGCAGGGTTGGCAGGAGCAACAGCAGACACATTTCCAGATGATGACGCGCCGCTGTCAGCTCCTTGGAAAAAAAGGGTTATACAGTGACCTTGTTCCTGAGGGAAAGCTGGGGGAGGGAAGGGGATGGAGAGCAGGAGACAGCAAGGGCCCATCACTTCACCCTACTCCAGCTGCTCAATTTGGCAATGCTGGTGAGCGAACCCACACCCAGGAATCACTTAGTCCAGAACAGCTGAGCATTTAATGACCTGTCCACACTAAACTCAGTAAAACCCCGCATCACATGATTCACTTGCTCAATAGTGTTCATTCTTCAGTTGAAATGCCTCTCACTATCTTTGCAAAACAAACCTGTACTTCAAAGGAAAGAGGACATTCATGTCTGTAAAATATGGCTCCTGCCTCAACAGAGTGGGTACTGCAGAATATGGACCCCTGAGAAGCCATAGTCTGAAGACCCCTTACTTTTTTCTTTCTTTTTCTTCTTCCAGTTCTGAGGATGGAGCCCAGGGCCTGGTGAAAGCTAGGCAAGCACTCTATCCCTGAGCTGCCTCTCCAGGTCCCAGGACCTTTGGTCTGTGTCAACATTCTACCTGGGGATCTAATGTGCCACTACCTGCAACATCAGTCCCAATCTCCAGCAGAGTCCCTCAATGTCTTGCCAAAAACGCAAGGTAGAAAACCTTTAGCCTTGGAGGCAAGAACAAGGTCACAGATGAAGAATTTGTATGACCTAACCCAGTTCCCTGCCCACCTTATTCCTTCCTTTGAGAGGGGACAGAAATTCACAGCATACCCTGTGTTAACTATTATTTTCCTTTTATGAAACTGCAGGACATAGGCTGGATAGATGGCTGAGTAAAGGCATTTTCTTGTAAAGCCTGCAGGCCTGGGTTCAATTCCCCAGTGCCCACATACAGCCAGATGCACAAAGTGGCACAAGCATCCAGAGCTCATTTCCAGAGGCAAGAGGCTCTGACATACCCATTCATTCTTATTCTCTCTGTCCTCACAAATAAAAAAAAACAAACAACTGCAGGACTAAAGGCTGGTGAGAAGGTTCACTGGAAGCACTTTCTGCACAAGCATGAAGGCCCTGAGAGGGTCTGAGTTCAATCTCCAGACATGGAAAAAAAAAAAAAAAAAAGAAGCCAGACATGGTGGTGCACACCTTTAATGCCAGCACTCGGGAGGCAGAAATAGGAGGAATACTGTGAATTCAAGGCCACCCTGAGAGACTACATTGTGAATTCCAGGTCAGCCTAGACTACAGTGAGATCATACCTCAAAACACCAGGGGGAAAAAAAGCAAGCCAGGTGTAGCCACATATGGCTATAACCTCCATTAAAAAGCAGAGCTGGGCGTGGTGGTGCACTTGGGAGGTAGAGTAGGAGGATCGCTGAGTTCGAGACCACACTGAGACTACACAGCTGAACTCCAGGCCAGCATGCACTAGATAAGGCCCTTCCTCAAAAAAAAAAAAAAAAAAAAAAATGGGGGACTGGAGATGGCTTGGCAGTTAAGGTGCTTGCCTGAAAAGCCTAAGGACCCATGTAAATTCCCCAGTACCCATGCAAAGCCGGATGTACGAAGTGGTCTGCATCTGGAGTTCATTTGCAGCAGCTGGAGGCCCTGTTGCACCATTCTGTCTGTCTCTTCTCTCTCTCTCTCTACATATAAGTAAATGAAAATGTATTTTTTAAAAATCCATTAAAAAGCAAAAGCAATACAAACACAGAATCTTTTGGTTTTTACTTAATTTTTTTGTTTGTTTGGTTGGTTGGCTTTTCGAGGTAGAATCTCGCTCCAGCACAGGCTGACCTGGAATTCACTAGGTAGTCTCAGGGTGGCCTCTAATTCATGGCAATCCTCCTACCTCTGCCTCCCAAGTGCTGGGATTAAAGGCGTGCGCCACCACACCCAGCACTGATTTATATCTTTTAAAGTTTATTTATTTGCAAGTAGAGAGAGATATAGAGAGAACAGAGACAGAAAGAGAGTGAATGGGCACTCTAGGGCCTCTAGCCACTGCAAATTAACCCCAGACACATGTACCTCCTTGTGCATCTGGCTTACGTGGGATGAGGCCGACCTGGAATTCACTATGTAGTCTCAGGGTGGCCTCAAACTCATGGCAATCCTCCTACCTCTGCCTCCCAAGTGCTGGGATTAAAGGCGTGTGCCACCACACTCAGTGGTTTTTAAAACTATTTTATTTATGTATTTGACAGAGAAAGAGGGAGAGAATGGGCATGCCAGGGCCTCCAGCCACTGCAAACAAACTCCAGATCCATGTGCCCCCCCCCTTGTGCATCTGGCTAACGTGGGTCCTGGGGAATCAAACCTGGGTCCTTTTGGCTTTGAGGCAAACACCTTAACTGCTAAGCCATCCCTCCAGCCCCGGTTTTTATTTTTTGACAGGGTCTCCCCCTGTAGCCCAGGCTGGCCTTGAACTTGTAGTAATCCTTCTGCCTCAGCCTCACAAGTGTTGGAATTACAGACTTGCTGCACAACACTGGGCTCAGAAAATTATGAAAATGCTTTCCTAATGAGACAACCGAGAGCTTTTCCATGTGAGGTCTACTTCCTGGTCAGCCTCAGGACTCATCCTCCCTCAGGGTTTCCCTCCAAAACAGCTTCTAGAATACCGTGAAAGATAAAGAATGAGAAAGTAGGAGTCTATTAATCCATATATCCTTGCAAGGGCCATTTCTGAACACAAGGTGAGAAAATGCACAGGGCACGTGCAGTGGGGCTGTGGAGAGTGTGGCACCTTATCTAGCACTCAACTTCTGTGGTTCAATTTAGGATTCTTCAACTTTATACTGATATGGTGTGAAGTGCAATTGATCTCTTCCCAGGCTGGCAACGTGCAATATGATATTCTCTATATTCTGGGCAGCGGCATGGAGCTGCAGCGCCCAGGCAGCCATGAGACAAGTCTCTACAATGGGCTGTGTTGCTAAGCTTAGATGGTGACAACTTAGGTTTATTAAATAGACTTCCAACTTAGTAATATCCTCACTCTAGGGAGCATCTGTACTTCAAAGCATAATACTTAAAAACATCATTCAAAGCCGGGCGTGGTGGGCACACACCTTTAATCCTAGCACTCAGGAGGCAGAGGTAGGAGGATTACCATGAGTTCAAGGCCCCCTGGGCTAGAGCTTAGCCCTACCTCAAAAAACAAAACAAAACAAAAAAAAAATAATTTGACTATCAAAAATAAGAAATGCTACTGAGCATGATGGTGCATGCCTTTAATCGCAGCACTCAGGAGGCAGAAGTAGGAGGATCACTGTGAGTTTGAGGTCAGCCTGGGCTACAGTGAAACCCTACCTAGGGGTAAAAAAAAAAAAAGAGAGAGAGAGAAAGAATTATAGAAAGAAAGAAATAAGAAATGTTTACACACTTGCAAAAGATACTGTTCACCTCACTACATGGAACAGGTCAGGCCTTTATTAGAAAGATGTGGGCTCACTTCACGAGGTAATACTCTCACCCACAAAAATCAGTGGCTTTCCATAGACACATCCCCTAACCAACAGCAAAAGACTTCTTAAGTAGTAATTAAGCTTAAAAAATGCAAAAAAGTTGGGTGTCATGGTACATGCCTTTAATCCCACCACTTGGGAGGGGAGGCAGAGGTAGGAAGATCACCGTGAGTTCGAGGCCACATCTAAGACTACATAGTGAATTCCAGCCTGGACTAGAGTGAGACCCTACCTCAGAAAACAAACAAACAAACAAAAGTCAAAGAACCCAGTTCTGGGCTAGGGACGTAGTTTGGAAGAGTACTTGCCCAGCATGCACCAAGCCCTTCAATCCTCAGTACTGCAACAAGCCAGCACATGCTTGTTAATCCCATACTGGAGGATCAGAATAATCAAGGTTATCTTCAGCCACACACTGAGCTCAAGGCCAGTAAGAGATACATGAGGCCCTGTTCCCAAAAAAGGAATACAGTTCCTCAGTTTCATTAGCCATATTTCCAATAATCAACAGCCTCTCGTGGCTCGTGGTCACCCTCGCAGACAATTTAAAATATTTTGTTACTGCAGTAAGTGCTACCAGACAGCAGCGTGTTTGATGTTTAGTATTCACCGCTCTAATCGTACCTGCAGGTGAAGGACAAGCTCACAGCCCACTCTCTCCATGCTGCATCTACACCAGCAACACAGCTCGGCAATCCTGAGCTACCCTGGGAGCAAGAAAGTGCTGCACACATCCTCGGACTGTCCCTTCCTCACTGGACCAAACACTGGGCTTCCCTATTAACCGTGGGCAGGGCAGCATCAGTGTCATAACACTTCTAGAAAGTTGGGAGATTTTTGTTTTGTTTTTTTGAGGTAGGGTCTTGGTTTTTAGCCCAAACTCACCTGGAATTCACTAGGTAGTCTCAGGGAGACCTCAAACTCACAACAATCCTCCTAGCTCTACCTCTCTAGTTCTGGGATTAAGGTGTGAGCCATCATGCCTGACTGCGAGATATTTTTGATATGGTCTGAAGAGCAAGTCATAAGGGTCGCTTTAAACTGCTCTCCTTAGAGCGGGACATGGTGAGACCCTACCTCGAAACCCCTCCCCCCCAAAAAAGTAGAAATGCAGAGATGGTAAGAACCTCCAGAAAAACTGTGCAGCCAGTGAGCTTCTCCAGGGCTGGGGAGTCGGTGAGAGGCCAAAGGCAGGGTACCTGGGGACTACAGAGAGGTTTGTTAACACTCTGCATGAGAAGTCAGCACCCAAGAAACCTGAAAGGAACCAGTCTGTAGCAGGCCCCTGAGGGAGAAAACAAGCACACTTACTCTGCTCCCAAGCCCAGGACCAGGCCTCACATGGAAGATGCTCGGTGACAGCTCGGGGCAAAGGAGACAGACAAAAGGCTCCTTGGTGTGGCAGATACACTGATCACCCAGGACTTCAGCTCCTCACCAGCCCCATACCAGCACATCCCAGGCTCTGGACATATGATGCCTCCACTACTGAACCCATTGCTCTCTCCCCCATCAGTGCCACAATCCTCCAGCTTCCCCACCACTGGGCTTCTTCCCACCATCCTCCAACAACCTCCTCTTTGTTCATCCTAGCCACCGCCCTACAAGGGCCACTCTCCAAAGCATGTATCTAAGGGATGCAGCCACAGGGTCTTGTTCTGCATTTCCACGGCTCAAACATCACTCAGGAAGACAAAGATACCTGCCTTTCAAGTCAGGAAGCTAAGGCACAGATGGAGTAGCTCCTCAGTACCATGCAGCTGCTCAGTACCCAGGAGTAACACAATTTCAAAATACATGCAAATATACAACTCCACGTCTTCACGATGTGTGCCATTCCTATTTTAGAAGCAGGGAAGCTGGGACTGCAAAAGCATGAAAGCTCCAAGGCCACCTGCCAGGCAATGAGAACCAAGTCTGAGCTCAATGCTCCAATGCAAACCCAGCTGTCCCTACAACACACTGCGCACACCTCTACGTCGAGGCATCACAACCACTCTGCTCTGGCCAACACATCATGCAGCTGTGGTTTTTGTCTCATACAAAGCTATAGAAATCATGGTTCTGGGATGGAGAAAACTTGACCTTGCGGTCCCTCCATCAGTTTGTACAAGATGAGGAAACTGAGGTTAAATGACCTGCCCAAAGCTACATGGCTAATAAATAGCAATAATCAGGACTTTAGAGGAGTCCTGCCTCTCCAACAACAAAAAAAAAAAAAAAAAAAAAAAAAAAAAAATTGTGACTGGGGTGTAATTCTGTGGTCACACTGCTTGCCCAGAATGTCCTTTGTGACTCATTTTAGCAACCTATGGAAGACACCATGACAATGTATCATATTTTAAATGAACATTAGCTCATACTGTCAGTTCTCTCTGTGGTTGTGACTGTCCTCCAAGGACTAGGTACATGCAACCCAGAACAGCAGACAGTTAAGGGCAAAGGACACAGTGATCAGACTCCTGGTCACTTGGTCTCTTTTCAAAGAGCCATTTTCAAAAATCAGTCAGATGTGTGTCTCCAGGCTTGTCTACTCTCAAACATGGCACAGGGAAGCAACCTGTGGCCTTTGTCTGCAGCATGCAAAAGCAAGGGACACTTCACAGAGGCCAAGGATGGCACACACTACTAAGGCTACCATAGCTTACAACCCATACAGCTGAGGCAGGAGTCAAGAATCCAAGGTCTTTCTTGGGTTCTGTGCCTCTCCCAGCACTGTATATTCATGTCACAAGCTTGTTCAAGTAGCTTTGCTTTAAGAGCCCCAAGATCACATGGGAGGTGGCCAGCAACCTCCGGCCCCCCAAAACTTGTCATTTAACCAGTTCCTGCCATTCATCCTGGGAGAGAGCCAGCCAGCGTCATCAGCCTCTGATACATCCTCCTCCACACAATGAAGATGACCTGGAGCCTTGGCTCTCATCTCTGGGGTCCTCACACTGTCACCTCAACAAAGAATGCCCTCAAGGCCCAGGGTCCTTCCTCAAAGGTTCTCCCACTCCTCGCTCAGAGAAAAGCACAATGAAATCCCACTGTTTCCATAAAGAAGTATGCCCTTCTCATAAAATACTGTGCGGATTTTCTTCTACAAGTAACTCTTGTTACCCCAAAGTGACCATAAACCCGTGGGGATGTTCCTTTTTAGGCATTTATCGTTCCTTAGTGCCAAGAACATTATGGTCATTCAGTTATCATGCAAAGCTTCCATACACCACAAATGGCATATAGGGCAATAGTGAATTTCAATTTGTGACTTTATTAACTGAAATAATCCCTGTTATCCAAAATCACATACCTAAAGCATATTTCACTGGCAAAGACGATTCCATAAAGATGGACACCAGAAAAACTACATTCATTTCAACATTAAAAGAAAATGAGGGCTAAGGAGATGGCTCAGTGGTTAAAGGCACTTTCTTACAGAGCCTGGGATTTGATTCCCCAGTATCCATGTAAAGCCAGGTGCAAGGTGGTGCATGCGTCTGGAGTTTGTTTGCAATGGCAAGAAGCCTGGCAGCTCCCACTTTCATTCTTTCCTTCTCTCTTATTTGCAAAACAATAAAAATTTAAAAAGAAAGAAAACAAAGTACTAGGCATATACCTTAATAGTACAGTACTTGTGTACCATGCACAAGACCCTGGGTTTAATTAATCGCCAGCAACACACGCACACAATTTCAAAATTAGCTCAGCTTTCAAGCCAGTAGTCCAATGTTACTTACAGATCAACTTTTCTTTAAAAAAAATTTATTTTTTTAAATTAATTTATTTGAGAGAGCGAGAGAGGGAAAGAGGCAGAGACAGAGAGAATGGGCACGTCAGGCCCTCCAGCCACTACAAAGAAACTCCTGATGCATGCTCCACCTTGTGTATCTGGCTTACATGGGTCCTGGGGAATCAAACCGAGGTCCTTTGGCTTTGCAGACAAGAACCTTAACCACTAAGCCATCTCTCCAGCCCTAATTTTTATTTTTATAGAGGCAGAGAGAGGACCTTCAGTACTGTGAACGTACTCCAGACACGTGTACCCCCTTGTACACATGTGCAACACTGCATGCTTGCATCATTGTGTGTTGGGCTTATGTGGGACCTGGAGATCCAAATATGAGTTCTTAAGTCTTTGCAGGCAAGTGCCCTAACCACTAAACCATCTCTCCAGCCCTCAGCCTTTTTTTTTTTTTTTAATAAATGTTTATTTATTTACAAGCAGAGGGAGAGAAGAGACAGAATGGGCATGCCAGGGTCATTTATTGTAAATGAACTCCAAAAGCATGTGCCACTTTATACATCTAGCTTACATGGATACTGGGTAACTGAAACTGGGTCCATAGGCTTCGCAAGCAAGCACCTTAAACATCAAGCCATCCCTCTAGCCCTCAACCTCTTTTAACATGAAGCAGAAGCAACTGTGTACAATGGAAACCTTCCTACTTCATCAGGAACCTTTGTGCAGCAGATGTACAATCCCAGCACTCAGAAAGCTAAGGCAGCAGGATCCCTACGTTTTCAAGGCCAGCCTTAGCTATACAGTGAGTCCTTGCGTTGAAAAAAAGAATTAAAATAAACAACAAAAAAAGAACTGTTTATTTTCCTTTGTATGGTCTCTGAGGTAACATGGGACTCAGCTCTCCTGATCAACGGACACTGTGTTAAGAAGAGGAACCACATGTGTATCCACCACTGTACTGGGCATTACAGGGCATGTGGCTGGAAGTAGGGCAGAGTCCCTCATCCTCTTCTCCCGTGATCTCAGGGGTCTTGCTATTGATGGTCACTGTCCACACACACCACACCCACCTCATCCTGTGTTGAAGTTTGATGAACATCATTTGCCAGATTAGACTGGGCAGAGGAACCACAGTGTTGCATTCCAAATCATGGTCTTTGGATGATCTGACATGTCTCTCATCTGGAGAGTGCGAACACGAGGCCTGATGACACACATCACTGTATCTGGATAACTAGCACAGAACTGGGCACAAATGCCACATGAAGAGCAACCACAGTATAGAGGTGCAGGGCAACAGTGCCAGGCTACATGCATAGCTCCCTGTCTGTATGGAGGAAGGCAACACTTTCATTATTCCCTGCCTGCAGCTTCCCAGAAACAACAGCTAAATGGTGGCCCACCTTTTGTAGAACTGTATGTTGATTTCAACAAATCTACCTTCCTCTTGAGAACACATGAGATCCAAGACCCTTCTACACAGCTGAATCCTTCAACACTGAATGGTAAAAAATAAATGCAGCTCTTAGTTATGGCTCACCCAAATCACTTTTAAAAAGTAAGGAACCTATGTAAGTAGAAGAATAGATTAATGGGGGTGAAAAGGCCCAACTGAGGTCAGGGGAAGAGATTGAGTAAAGGAAAGGTTGAGGGAGGGCTAATCAAAACCTAAGAAGACATAAATAAATCATATGTAAGCCTACTTTTTTGGACAATGGAACACTCAGGAGCTGTAGATTGTTGCTTGAAAACTTTCAGTGCCAGGGATGGGGTACCTTCCAGTGAGTTGTTGGCCAGGGAAGTCCCTGATGCCCCCAAAACATTATAGGCCATTGCTGAGGCCCTTGGTAAGATGGTAATACCCTATTGCTGAAGACTCCACATACTTGGGCTGGAAGGCCACTAAGAAATCCTGCTGGAACTGAGCTGATAACCTCCTCCATGTAGACCAGCTGACAGAAAGCTGGAAGAAGCCATTCTGCATGCAGTTCAATGGGAGAGAGAAATCACCAGTGAAGATACTGCACAGTGGACACTGCAAGCCTTATATTTGGCCAGCCAGGACAAATGAGCAAAGGGTGCAATAGTGGCACGTCTGTCATGGTGGAAACCAACTGCCCTCTAATTGGACTGGAGGCCTACTCCATAGGAGGGAACACATCCCTGATACTGAAAACTGAAAACAGGGGTAGTCATGAGCCCTAGAGGTGTAATGTCTGCTGCTGTCTGGCTAAATGTATATACCATGCTTATCAAACTGCCCATTAAGCACTTCTCTTAATGTTCATGCCCATATATCAATGCTACTCTCACTTTTTGTAGAGGATCTTCTCTTTTCAGATGGCAGTGACCTTGGGATGACTCAGAAGGTATCATGGTGCTGGAAAGAAGGGACCAGAGTGCTCAGTACTGTGTAATATCTCTATCACACCTTCCAAGGCTCAGGGTCTAATGCAGAAGAGGTGGTGGAAAGAATGTAAGAGCCAAAGGAAGGGTAGGATTCCTTACAACATGGTCCCCCCAGTCACAAAATGGGCTGGATATCCATGACCTCACAGTGCCTGACACTACCTGCACAAGACCATCATAAGAGGAGGAAAAGATCATGACATCAAAATAAAAGAGACTAATTGAGATGGGGAGGGGATAAGATGGAGAATGGAGTTTCAAAGGGGCAAGTGGGGTGGGGGAGAAGGGTATTACCATGGGATATTTTTTTATAATCATGGAAGTTGTTAATAAAAATGTGAAAAAGTAAATAAATAAATAATGGGGGGGGGAGTAAGGAACCTAGAGCTTGGGTATGAGTAACTTCTCCTTCTGTCACACATGTGCACTGGCCATTGAGCAGCTCTGGAGTAGAAACCTGGAGTAGAAACTAGGCCTCTGATTTGACTGCTAGGTCAAACCCCTTTTCAACACAGAAAGCTGACTGTAGCAGGTGAGATGCATAAAAAATATTTTAAAAAAAAATACCTTATATCTTTTATGATTAAAAAAAAAAAGGATTCTCAGAGATGAGTTGGTTTACCCAGAAGTCAGCCAAATCAGGAACTGGTCAAACAAGGATAGGCATCAGAGGGCTCTGGATACCAACCCAGGTTCTTATGGACAGAGTCTTAGAAATGAGGTTTCAGTCATAAAAGGATCCTTGACTCGCTAGCAGTGTGGCAGGATTTGAATAATCAATCAAATACACCTGCTAATTTCTGGATAAGCTAACAAATTTTAGTCTCTGCACACATTCAAAAATCAAAGGCAGCTGGGGAGACAGTTCAGCAGTTAAAGACACTTGCTTGCAAAGCCTGCCTGCCTGAGTTCAATTCCCAGGTGTCCTAAAAAAGCTAGATACACAAAGTGGCATGTGTCCAGAGTTCATTTGCAGTGGCAAAAGGCCCTGGTACGCCCATACTTGCAAATGTGTTTGTGTATAGATAGATAGATATTTTTTTAGGGCTAGAGAGATGGCTTAGCAGTTAAAGACACTGGCTTGCAAAGCCTGTCAGCCTGTGTTCAATTCCCCAGTACCTATGCAGAACCAGATACAAAGAAGCACATGCTTCTGGAATTCATTTGCAGTAGCAACGGACCATAGCACATACATACTTTCTCAGTCTCTTTCTGTCTCTCTTAATACAGGTCAGCCTGGGCTAGAGCGAGACCCTACCTTGAAAAGCCCAAAAAGAAAAACCAAAAACATACAAAGGTGGACTGGAGAGATGACTCATTGGTCAAAGGCTCTTGCTTGCAAAGCTTGATGGCCTGGGTTCAAATCCCCAGTACCCACATAAAGCCAGATGCACAAAGTGGCGCATGCATCTGGAGTTTGTCTGCAGTGGCTATATAGAGGCCCTTTTGTGCCCATTCTTTCTCTCTCCCCTTCTCTAACTGCATATAAGTAAAAAATGTCTGGTGCATGGGCAGTAGGTCTTCTCTCCCTTTATCAACTCAAAAAGAATGTGGATATATATGAGAAAAAAATTAATTTTCACTGAAGTCAACAAATCTCTACAAGCCTCACAGAAAGAAAGCAGAGCAGTGTGGAAAGTGAGACGAGGAAGACCTCCCTCTTTCAGACACCACTCTCTCCACACTCTCATCAGGACAAGCCTTGGCAGGATGGGAAGTCAGCATTCAAAGGAGCTGCCTCCAGCTCAGCTGAGCTTTTCTTACACACAAAGGTTGTATTTTTTTTTTTTTTCCTCTTCAACTGAAAAGCTGAAAAATGCAGGAGTTGCTCATTTCCTACTGACCCATGCTGGCCAGGCAAGGTGGAGATTTCCAATGTGTATGGGAAATGTTCCTCCAGAGATCCAGCTGGCTGGATAACGTGCACGGGTGTGCAATCACACCTGACCTTCTCTCCTGGCAGTGGACACAGGCGATGACTGAACAGAGGATTCTCCAAAGTGCAATGGGGGATTGTCCAGGGCAGGCATGGTGAAGTGAGTCCAAAGCCTGGGCAGCTGCCAGGAGGCCTCAGCAGAAAGGCAGAGGAGGATGCCAGGGAAGTTGTGAATGCAAAGGAAACAGGCTCCATTCCCCGCCGGGAAGCACTGCCACAGATTAGCTCTGTTACTTAAGGAAGTATGTGCTTGCTAACGTGAAAATGGAGAAGTCATGAGCAGCACAAATGCTACCGATTCTGCATTTTACTAATAGTAAAACAAAATGAACCTGGGTGTGGTGATGCACGCCTTTTAATTCTGGAACTCAGGAGACAGAGGTAGGAGGATCACCATGAGTTTGAGGCCACCCTGAGACTACATAGTGAATTCCAGGTCAGCCTGGGCTACAGTGAACCCGACCTCAAAAAGGAAAGAAAAAAATTGTCAATCTCTGCTCTAAGCTACACACTGGGTTACGAATCCGGACCAGAAGCACCAATGATCTGGGGAAAAGGTTATCCAGGAAACCTCGTCCACCTATGTGATCAAAAGTAAGCCGCCTCCCCTCGCTTCACAGCCCCTGGACACTAGTTTTAGCACCTCTTCTACACACAGGAAGCTGCATACAGATTAGTGCCTTTGCACCAACACGCCTCTTCGCTGCTGTTCCTTCTTTCACAAGTGCAGAGGAGACGCCTCTCTGACGGGAAAGCGAAGTGGATAAGTCAAGTGAAGAAAGGAGAGGGCCAGGAATATTGGGGTCTAGGACCAACAAGCAGCCAAGGAACTAACTCAAGTTTACACATAGAACCAGTGAGCTTGAGCACACCTGTTATTTCCCAGTGCAAAGGTACCTTTACAAAACAAGAAAGTTTTGCAAATTCTTATTTTCCTAACCAATCAGCAATTTCACCACCAAAACAAGCTTTTATGAGGCAACTTTTAATTCTGGAAATATTCGAAGTTACATCATACTTAGATCTTTAGATATACTTACGTCAAAATTCTTTATCAATTAGTAAGGCCACAAATCCAGAGGCCAGCTCTGTTCAGTTGAGAATGAGGCAGAAGTGAGTTTAACACACACATTTGGGACAGATCTTCAAAGTGGGTTCTTTGCTAGCACTTTAAATTGTTTGTTTGTTTGTTTGTTTTTTAATTACCAGGGCTCTTAATAAAGTAGTAGATTCCAAGGAAGTGAAAAGAAAAATTGTAATACTCCAAGTTGGCATGATGTAAGTGGAAGATATTTTTCCTATGCAGAACTCACTGGAAATTGATTCTGAATTTGGAATTTTTAAAGTACTGCAAGCCTGGCACACTGGCTTAAGCCTACAATCCCACAATTCAGGAGGCTGAGGCAGGACTGCCATGAATTTAAGACCAACCTGGGCTACATAACAGATTCCGTCTCAGAAAGAAAAAGTGCTGCAAACTTGCTCTGAGAAGAAACAAATGTAAACATAAATCGCTTGCAGTTAAGAAAAAGCACGTGAAGAACCAAACCGACAGGTTTTCTTCTCACTTCAGTAATGGCCTCAGTAAAGCCAAGGACAGCAGCACAGTGCTGCTCTTTGGTATCAGGCCACAACTGTTTTCATCACCTATAACACAAGGGGGACCCTTTCTGTGGAAACAGGTATAACTTAGCTGAAACTCCAAGGGTCTCCCCATCTCTATGTCCTTCATACTTCCAAGCCAAGAATCGTGAAGAGGAAGACAATGAACTAAAGTCAGCCCCTGCCCTCACAGATCATTCATTTTAGATTTACCAATCTTCCTCTGCTGAGTTGGAAGGGCTACTTCCTTTGTCGTTTTCCCACCACTTGAGGTGGGGGAAAGAGACCAGGTATTTTCTTCTCTGGCCATTCCTCAAGCTATTGTCCATAGCAGAAAATGGCCATCCATGGAAAGTCATCAGGGATCCTCTAAGGAATCTAATTTATTTTACTTGGCGAAAGAAAGGAGGCTCACTGCCCACTGCCCCTCTGCAAATGGGAAAGTAACAGCCTCCCAGGAGGAGAGAGGGGACACGTGTTCCTCCCTGCAAAGTGCCACACACAGGAGGGGTCCCACCAGCGAGCGGCCTCGGGGTTGGGGGATTCGCCTACCTTTTCCGCGGGGCCCAGAGCTGCTGCTGCCACCGTTGCTCAGGGCGCAGGGTGCGTCCTTCCTGGGTCTCTTGCTCTGCGGCCGCACGCTGGACCTGAGGAAGTGGTGCTGGTCCTGGGGACTGCCCTGCGGCGGGGACGGCGCGGGCGGCCCTCCCGGCGGAGCGGGAGCCCCGGCGGCCCGCGGGGTCGGCCCGTCCCTCTTTGTGCTGCTGCCGTCCTCGGCCGCGTCCGCGCCGCCCGGCCCTTCTCCGTCCAGCGACTCCTCATCGGCCGTTCGCTTGCCCAGCTTCTTGAGCCCTTCCTCCCCGCTGCCGGCGTCACCCAACTTCACTGTCATCCTGCGGCGGGAGAAGCGGGCGCGGTGAGGGGCGGCGGGCAGAAGTTTACCGCCGGCCTCCCAACATGGCGGCCGTTGTTTGTTCCAGCGCCGCCCGCCCGCCCGCCCGCCCGCACTCGCGTTGGGCCCGACTGGACCGGGACCCCGCCCCACCCCGCCCCGCCGGGCTTGCCGCCCCGGGACGCCCCCCGCCCCAGACCCGCCGACGCGGCGCCACAGCCGCGGGAGACACCACGGCCTTGCCCGGCCCCAGCCCCGTGGGTGGCCCGGTCCCGCCACCCACCCCGCGGGGCCACGGCTCACGGCCCCGGGCCTGCCTCGCTCCCGCACCGCCCTTGGCCTCGTCCTCGCCAAGCCCGAGACGCGCGCGATCCGGATCGCGCACCTGCCCCGCGCAACGGCCCGCGCTGGCCGCGGAGTCCCAGGAGCTCCCCGGGCAGAGGCCGCCGCACCCCCCGGAGCTGGCATGCAAAAGCGA
Organism: Jaculus jaculus; assembly: GCF_020740685.1. NCBI lineage: Eukaryota > Metazoa > Chordata > Mammalia > Rodentia > Dipodidae > Jaculus > Jaculus jaculus. The sequence goes on from NC_059112.1 coordinate 111,503,683, forward strand.
CAGGCTCTGGCGCTGCGGGAACCTGGCCGGGCAGGGGACGCGGATATGCAACGCCCGTGCAACAAAGAGCCTGTTGCGTGAAACGGTTGGGGGCACCCACAAAAGTGACAGCGAGCAGTTAGGTTCCGGTCCGATGGCAAGAATCGGAAAAGAATTACGTAAACAATCTTGGTAACAATAAAAATTCTTCCATTAGCTGCTACTCAACTATCATGGTAAAAACGCCTACCGACAGAAAGCAACGACTATCAGTGTTCTGCAGCCCAGAGGCACGGCCACTCAGTCTGTAAGGATCCGAGTACCTGCCAAATATCTTAAGCACACATACGACCAGGAATGGGGACATGATGAAGCAAAAAGAGAAACATTGCATTCCTCGGCAGAGCTGACACTGGGCTTCACGCAGGTGCAGAGAACGTCCCCATGGGACACAGTCAACCCAGAGCAAGCCATCACCACTGAGCAAGGAGACGGCACGGGGACACGGACCTCCCGCAAAGACGGAACGTGGGTCAAACTCGTGAAGAGTACCCCACAAAATGGTGCTCCCACAAATGGTGTGCAGTAGTCTTCATCCGTCGGAACGCTGGCTTTAGAGAACCCTGCCAAAGAACTTCCCCGAGGCACGCACCAAAGATTTCACGGCCGGTCCCTGGGCCGGGGAGCTTAGTCCACACCCAGGACCAGCCCTTCCATCGCCGCCCGGCAAAGCGCAGCGGCCCAGCGGAACCCAGTGTCGGGCGCGGGACCGAGTCCCGCAGGCGCGCGTTCGGGGCCGTTCCCTAGCGGCGAAGGACGCCACACGAGTCCGTCACCGAAACCCGTCACTTCCTGACCGTGGAAGGAGCCCGGCGACGTCGGGCCCCATCCCGGCTCCACACCCTTTGTCCCGGGTCAGGTGCGAGCAGTTCCGGGACTGGGCTGACGGTCGGGGCTGCAAGCGGCGCCTTCCTTTTCCAGCCCGCCGAGCCCCGGGCGCAGGAACGGAGGACTCCCGAGCGCAGCGTGCGCTCACCTTTTTCATCCACGATTGTCGGCAGCTTGGCTCCCGGATCCCCGGGCCTCCCGCAAGAGCCCGTAGAACCAAGCCGGGGGGGCCGGGCTGGTGGTCGCGCTTCGGATGCGACCCCCCCCCCCCGCCCCGGCAGCGTTCTCCTCCGAGGGCCGGGCGCGCGGCTGACGGAGCTCAGGGCGCCGCTGCTGCCGCCACTCCGCCTCCGAAGCCCAGCCCGCCGCGCTCTGCTCAGTTCCGGTTACAGCGGCCGCCGGGAACGCGGACACCGCGCCGGGGCGGGGCGGGGCGGGCGTCGCTCGCGGAGACGAGCACGCCTCGGCTTTCCTGGGGGCGCACCTCACCAGCAGCGCTGCCATTGGCCACCTGCGGGTGCGCGCGCACGCACGCAGCGGCCAGAGGGGGCGGGCCGGCGGCGCGAGGCGTGTTGTGACGGCGGCCTCGCGCCCACGCGGGCCGTGCGTCGCTCCGGATTGGCCAAGCAACAGCCAATGGGCTCGGGGTCCTAGCTATGATTGGCTGAGGCGGTGTTGACGAACGCGTGAGAAGAAATCCACGCTCCAGCGCCGCGTCTTGAATCGCGGGCGGACTGGTGTGGGAACGAGCTGGACAGCCCGCGTCTGAAGGAAACAAAGCGCACGGGGTTCTGTTACTTTTCCTCCTTATGTGGTTTTTTTTTGAAATTTTTTAATTTTTATTAACATTTTCCAAGATTATAAAAAAAATCCCATGGTAATTCCCTCCCTCCCCCCCCCGACACTTTCCCCTTTGAAATTCCATTCTCCATCAGATCCTTATGTGTTTTAAACTCCAGTGTTTGGGCTGGAAGGATGGCTTAGCGGTTAAGGCGAAGCTTAAGGGCCCAAGAGGTTCGATTCTCCAGGTCCCAAGTAAGCCAGATGCACAGGGTGGCAGATGCATTTGGAGTTCGTTTGCAGCGGCTAGCGGCCCTGGCGCGCCCATTCTTTCTTTCTAATAATAAATGAACAAATAATAAAATCTTAAACGGTGTTTGAAAAATAGCATGCCGGGCTGGACAGATGCCTTAGCAATTGAGCCGTTTGCCTGTAAAGCCAAGGGACCCAGGTTTGATTCTCCCGGACCCAAGTAAGCCAGATGCACAGGTGGCGCATTGCAGTGGCTGGAGGCCCTCGCGTGCCCATTCTATCTCTTAAATAAATATGTTTGGAAAAAGAAAAATAGCATACCTCGTACAATCGTTACCCCCCACCCCCGACACACACAGGCGCACAGAGATCTGACGCCAGCTGTGGTACGCACAGCCGGTTGGCGCGGTCTGATTCACTCCCCGAGTGCCACGCGACGCCAACGGGGGCCCGTGCCCAGGACGTCCCAGGGAAGGGCTGCAGCCGCGCCATTACTGTCTGAGGTCGACGCGGTAGAACCTAGCGAGGGGCCGGCGGATGGCCCAGACCGGAAGAGCCCTGGGAAAAAGCATGCGGGAACTTGGCGCAGCTCGGCTTGGACCTCGGTGGTCCGGGTCTCCCCTTCGGACAGCTCGGCTAGGGCGGCGCAGCAGCTTCGGGGCGGGGCTGCGACGCGGCGGCGTGGCGAACGTCTCCGAACGCCTTCGGCTCTTTCCGCCGCCGTGAGCTTCGGGAGGTGCAGAGCTCTCTCTCGGGTGTTTCCGCCTTCCTCGAGCGGTGTTGTCCGGGCAACGCGGGCGGCGCGGCGGCTTGGCGGTGGTGAGTGTCCTCTGGCTACCACACACAGGCCGAGGCCGGGGGTGGGAGTGGGCAGCTCGGCAGGGCGAGGGCGGGTCCGTGGGGTCCGGCCTACCGGAGTTGGTACCTTCTCTCTCCTTACCCCCGACGTGCGGGCTTGGCTGGAGTCTTCCAGTCTCTGCGCAGCTGCAGGGCCCCCTTGCCTGACTCCTGAGCGGCTGCGCGGGTCCCCTGCATGCTGGGCAGAGTGGGCAGCGCTGTATGTGGGGACAGAAAAAAAAAACATCCTGCGCTCGGTCAACAGAACTTGCAGCGACGCTCTCGGCTGAACCGGACCGCTTTGGACCACACAGCTTTTCAGTGACGCCCACTAAATAAACCCAAGTGACCCCGCTCTGGCCTAGAGGGCTAGACTTGGTAGAGTGACCACTAGTGCCTGCACCAGCGAGTATACGGAGCCCATCCTTGTGTTCCAGACAGGGGTTCAGGGAGTAATGCTTCTTACTGACTTGCTACCGAATAGATGTGACATTCTTTCCTACAAGTGGGTTTGATGGAGGCATGTAGCCCCTGAAGACGTTGGACAACTGTAGTGCAAGCAGTCGAACTAAATTAGAAACAGTGATGTTTGTTTGTTTTCCTTTTCCCATTTTATGTCCTAGTTACTGGCAGCTTGTTTTAAGGAAAGGAAGTATAAGTACTTGTTCACAGATGGTCATTAAGTAACTATTTTATTGTTAGACATCTGCCTCCTGGAGTTTGGTAACTTTCAGTTCTTTTTATTTATTTATTTATTTGAGAAGGGGGGAGAGAATGGGCATGCCAGCCACTGTAAAGGAACGCCAGAAGAATGCATCACCTTGTGCATCTGGCTTATGTGGGTCCTGGGAAATTGAACCCAGGTCCTCAGGTTTTGTAGGCAACAACTAAGCAATTTCTCCAGCCCTACTTTGGTAACTTTCAATATAATTTATACTTTATTTATTTTCATGCATACACATGAGTGAGTGAGTGTGCGTGTATGAGTGTTCCAAGGTCTTTGCTGCTGCAAACAAATGCCCACCAGCTTTACATGGGTACCTGGGGAGTCGAATCTCAGTCAGCAGGCATTGCAAACAAGCACCTTTAACCACTGAACAATATCCTCAGCCCATACTTTGGTAACTTTTTAATTACTTCATTTAGGAACTTGTTAAGATGCTAGTGACAAGAAGGATGAATAAAACAGTACACTGTATAAAAATGGATCCCTTCAGGCTGACCTATATACCCTGCAAGCAAAACATGAACACCATTGCTCCTTGTTAGTAAACCTCTTCATTTGAGAGTCTCTGATGTCTGTTCTGTGTCTAGCTCTTGCCCCATGGGTGTGCATGCCGCCAGAGGAGAATGTTGGGTGTACTCTTTTTACTCATCCATGTATCTCTTTCCTTGGAGTAGAGTCTGTTCCTCAACCCAAAGCTGCTGTTCAGTATGCCCAGCAGTTCTCTTTTCTCCACCCTCCAGGACTGGGATTCCAGAAATGTATGGCCAGCAGCTATATTTTTTATTTTCAGTATCACTTTGTATCGTTGTGAGCATAGTGAATTTCAGGTCAGCCTGGGATAGAGTGAGACCCTACCTTGAAAATTCAAGGCAAACAAACAAACAAACAAAACCTACAAATGCTGGGGTGGGAAAGATGGCTCAGTGCATAAAGTGCTCACTATTCAGGCTGGAGTATCCAAGTTCAATCCCACACATAAAAAGCTGGAAGCCATGGCAGGCTTCTGTAATCCCAGCACGCTGTGATAACAAGATGGGAGGGAGAGAGAGAATTTCCCCAAACAGCACAGCAAAGAACAGCCAAGAACCCCTGCCTTAAATGAGATAGACAGTCAAGGACCTCCCAAAAGTTGTACTCCAACCTCCACATGCAAGCCATGGTCCACATGCACATGCCTGTGCACACACACAAATTATATTGTCTAAAAAAAACAGAAGGAGAAGAAAATGAGGCCAGGTATGGTGGTGCACCCTATAGTTCCAGCACTTGGGAGGCAGAAATAGGAGGATTGCCATGAATTTGAGGCCACCCTGAGACTATATAGTGGATTCCAGGTCAGCCTGGGTGAGAGCAAGACCTTACCTCAAAATCCAAAAAAAGGGCTGGAGAGATGGTTTAGCAATTAAGACACACTTGCCAGCAAAGCCAAAGGAACCCAGATTCGATTCCCCAGGACCCATGTAAAGCCAGATGCACAAGGTGGTGCATGTGTCTGGAGTTCATTTACAGTGGTTAGAGGCCCTGCCATGCCCATTCTCTCTTTGCCTCTTTCTCTCTCAAGTTAAATAAAATTTAAAAAAATAAAATGCAGGAAATTGTAATATATGAAATGAAATTGTGATTTTTTAGGATCTCACTTTTAGTCTAAAGCTGGCCTATAACTTGTGATTCTCCTGCCTCAGCCTGTTGAGTGCATGGATTACGGAAATGTACAATTACTCCCAGCTTCAAGTGACAAGGTAGTTCTTCATGATAAACAGAAAAATTAGCATATTACTCATTTTTTGTGTATGTTTGTGCATGTTCATCTGTGTGCAAGTGCATGTGTTTGTGTGGGTGCCTGTGTCCATGTGGAGGCCAGAGGACAACCTCAGATGTCATCTGGAACACTGGACACCTCTATTAAGACAGGGTTTCTCACTCACCTGGAGTTCACAAGTTGGACTACACAACTAACTAGCCAGACTGGCCAAGTGAACCCTTGTGATCCTTCTGTTTCTGCCTCCCCCAGGGCTGAGATTACAGACACATGCCACCATGTGTGGTATTTTACATGTGTACTGAGGAGCAAATTCAGGTCCTCATGCTTGAGCAATTTACTGACTGGACTATATCTTCAGCCTTATGTTACTCATTTTTTAGAAAAAAATGTTTTCATGATCTTGTTAAACATAAATTTTCCATATCCAGGGTTTAGACCCTTGGCTGCTGAAATACGTTAAAATTCATACTAGGCCTGAGGAAATGGCTTAGCAGTTAAAATAGGAAAAAAAAAAAAAAAAAAAGCTGGGTATGGTGGCACATACCTTTAATCCCAGCACTCGGAAGGCAGTGGTAAGAGGATCACCATGAATTCGAGGCCACCTGAAACTACATAGTGAACTCCAGGTCAGCCTGGACTAGATTGAGACCCTATCTTGAAAAAACTAACTAAATAAATACACATTTTAGTATGAATTTTAATGTGTTTTAGCCAGCTAATGGTCTAAATCCTTGGCTGTGGAAAATTTACATTTAATTAATTCATGAAAACATTTCTCTCAAAAATGAGTAATGTGGACCGAGGAGACAGTTCAGTCAGTAAAGTGCTTGCCTTGCCAGCACGAGGACCCGAGTTTGATTCCCAGGACACTTGGAAAATTCCACCTTCTTGTTAATGAACTTTTCCTCCTCAAGATACAAACTGAGCCTTCTAGGCTCTGTCTTACACAGCTGCTTTTTACCAAAAGCAAACAGCAACTCAGTCTCTATACTCCCTTGACAGAGCTTTGCAAGCCTTTAATTTTTAAAATTAGTTATTTATATATATTTTTTATTTTTAGGCAAGGTTTCACTCTAGCCCAGGCTGACTGGAATTTACTTTGTAGTCTCAGGGTGGCCTTGAACTCACAACAATCCTCCTACCTCTGCCTCCCCAGTGCTGGGATTAAAGGCATGTGCCACCATGCCTTGCTTCTTTATTGATTTGTGAGAATGAGTGCACTAGGGCTTCTTGCTACTACATGCCAACTTCAGATATATGTGCCATATTGTGCATCTGGCTTTATATGGGCACTGGGGACTCAAACCTGAGCCAGCAGGCTTTGCAAGCAAGCACCTTTGACCACTGGTCAATCTTCCCAGCCCAAGTCTTTAATTTTTTTAAATATTTTGTTTATTTATTTATTAAAGAGAGAGAGAGTCAGATATATACAGAAAGAATATGGGCACACTAGGGCCTCTAGCCATGCAAACAAATCCCAGATGCTATGCCACTTTGTGTATCTGGCTTACATGGGTACTGAGAAATCGAACCTAGGTCCTTTGGCTTTGCAGGCAAGTGCCTTAACCACTAAGCCATTTCTCCAACACTCCCCCCCCCTTTTTGAACAATTTTTATTGTGGTTCAATAGGAATAATACAAGGTGTACCATTTGGGCAGGAAACATGGTATAGCTCAGGAATAGAATATTTGCTCACCATAAAAGAGGGTACTCATTCAATCCACATCAATCACTGTACTATGTTCCCTTCCCACAAGCAGTGCATCAGGATCCAGTTTCTCCACCTGCTTACCAACACTCACTGGTTTCTGTTGCTATGATAGCAGCTGTCACAGTAGATGAAAGGTTGGATGATTTTTTTTGGGGGGGGGACCTCTAACTCACTATGAAGCTGAGGCCAGCCTTAAACTCCTGATCCCCCTGCCTCTGCCTCCTAAGTGCTAGGATTACAGGAATGTGCTATGATGCCTGGCTGTAAACCTGAGTAATTTTAAGTGATGGCAAACCAACCCTCCACATAGTCCCTTTTCTGCCAGTTGCCTTCCCCTAACTCATTCAGGTTTTAAAAGGTAGGTGGTAGTCAGCTCATCATTGCATCCCGCCATTCTTCAAAGTAACATATGTGGTTCTTTTCCAGGTCTGAAAGGAACAAGGAAAAAGAGACTAAATTAACTGGTTTGATTTAAATGTTAATTGGAAGCCAGGCGTGGAGGCACATGCCTTTAATCCCAGGACTCAGGAGGCTGAGGTAGGAGGATATCTGTAAATTTGAGTACTGTCTGAGCTCCCAAGTGAGTTCCAAGTCAGCCTGGGCTACAGTGAGACCCCATCTACAAACAAACAAAAAACTGCTGGGTGTGGTGGTGCACGCCTTTAGTCCCAGCACTGGGGAGGCAGAGGTAGGAGGATCGCCCATGAATTCAAGGCCACCCTGAGGCTCCATAGTGAATTCCAGGTCAGCCAGGTAGAGTGAGACCCTACCTCAAAAATACAAAAAACAAAAAAAAAAAAGAAAGAAAGAAAGAAAAAAGAAAAAGAAAAAATCACCAACTCGTTGGTTAAGTTCATGTAACAGATCAAGTTCAACTTCTCACAGTGGCTGTTTGCTTTGATCCTGACTCTCCAACAAGGAGTCAGAATTCCATGCCATTCTTGACATCTCTGGTGTTTCTGAAATTGAGTGCGCGCGCGCGCATACACACATATTGTCTTAATGGGAAATTTGCTTTTATTTTCAGTGTTTCTCTTTGAAAGTCCCTTTAGAAATTAGAAATTCAATTCAAAGGGGAAAGTGGGACAGGGAGGGAGGGTATTACCATGGGATATTTTTTATAATCATGGAAAATGTTAATAAAAATTGAGAAAAAAAAAAAGAAACTAGAAATTCAAGTCTTTTTCTTGTCTCTGGAGTAAACTTTGTTAAGAACTGTGTTCATGGGCTGGAGAGATGGCTTAGTGGTTAAACGCTTGCCTGTGAAGCCTAAGGACCCCAGTTCAAGGCTCAATTCCCCAGGAACTACGTTAGCCAGATGCACAAGGGGGCGCACGTGTTTGGAGTTCATTTGCAGTGACTGGAGGCCCTGGCACCCCCATTCTTTCTCTCCCTCTGCCTCTTTCTCTTTCTCTTTCTCTTTCTCTTCCTCTTTCTCTGTCCCTCTCAGATGAATAAATAAAAAATTGAATAAAATTTTATTTTTATTTTTATTTTTTTAATTTTTATTAACATTTTCCATGATTATAAAAAAATCCCATGGTAATTCCTTCCCTCCCCCCCACACTTTCCCCTTTGCAATTCTATTCTCCATCATATTACCTCCCCATCTCAATCATTGTACTTACATATGTACAATATGAATAAAAATTTATTTTATTTTTTTTAATTTTTATTTTATTTATTTATTTGAGAACAACAGACACAGAGAGAAAGACAGATAGAGGGAGAGAGAGAGAATGGGCGCGCCAGGGCTTCCAGCCTCTGCAAACGAACTCCAGACGCGTGCGCCCCCTTGTGCATCTGGCTAATGTGGGACCTGGGGAAGCGAGCCTCAAACCAGGGTCCTTAAGCTTCACAGGCAAGCGCTTAACCGCTAAGTCATCTCTCCAGCCCTACAATATGAATAAAATTTTTAAAAATTATTTACTTATTAAAAAAAAATGTTCATGGCTTAGGCTCCTGTGCTTCCTTATTCTCATCTTCTGCTTCTTTCTTTGGGAATGAAGCACTCCTTAGATTACTCCAAGTCCCATTTTTTGCTTTGGATCTCATTTTTTCCTTATAAAGATTTCTCCTAAATAAAATTATCATTACTTCTTGGCCTTTTGGTTAAGATTAAGCCTAATATCCCAACCAAATTGCCCCATTAATCTATAGAGCATTTTGAGTTGTCAGGTTTTGATTGCTGGTTGCTTCTCTTCATAATTCTATAAGTAGTTATTCTTGGTGGGATTTTCTCCCAGCAGGTTCGTGTGTCACCATGGCCCTCTATTATGACTATCAAATCAAAGCTGCGGATACAACCAGCTCTCCCACTCACTTTGCTTGGCACCCTGTTTATCCCTTCCTGGCAGTTGCTTCTGTAAGCCCGTCTTCTGGATGCAGCGTGGCCATCTACCTGGAACAAGTGAGTCCTCTGAGCAGCTTCTGGCTCTTATCTTCTTGAGGGTTTTTTGTTGTTGTCTGTGTGTGTGTGTGTGTGTGTGTGTGTGTGTGTGTGTGTGTGTCTGTGATCGAGATGGAGGAATGAAGGGGGAAATCCGAGATCAGCTTTTTCCTGTCAGTTCATGCTGAGGTCCAGATTGCCATTATCAAAGCAGTTTTTACCCTCGCTATGTCGGTTAGTGGTGCATATTTAGGAATGCTTATGACAGGTTCCCCTGTCAATGCATGGTCAGGATGTATGGGTTTGCTATTTTTTATAATTTTATTTATTTGCAAGCAGAGAGAGAGAGAGGGAGGGAGAGGGAGAGGATGGGCATGCCAGGGCCTCTAGTCAGTGAAAATGAACTCCAGATGCATGTGCCCAGGATATACGGGGTTTGAACCCCTTGCTCTGTCAGCACTCTCTGACTCCTCACATTGGCCATTTGAAACTGTGGTCGTTTCCTTGGCTGCTGTAACAAATTACCACAAACAGTATGTTTTCTCACACTTACAGAGGCCAAAAGTCTGGTGTGGGTAGGGCCATGCCCTCTCTGAAATCTGTCTCATGACCTTGTCCTAGCTTCTGTTGCCAGCAGACTCTGGTGCTGCTTGATGTGTTGATAGACCACTCCTATCTTTCTTGCTGGTATCAAATGGTCTTCTGATCTGTATGTCTGTGTCCTTCTTGCTTTCTGTCTGTCTGTCTGTTGTAGTATTGAGGTTTGAACCCAGGGCCTCATTCTGGGAAAGCACTCCATGACCCATTTTTTTTTTTAACCCTCATGCATATAGATAATATAATGTGACAATAGTCCCCTCCTGCCCCCAGGGTCCCCTCCACTGAATCCCTTCTAACTAGTCTCCCATTTTGACACTATAATTTTTCCCTTCTATTATGCACGTCTTGTATAAGTAGCTTCAACCATGTGGGGTTATGAATGCCATGGCCGCTTTTGTGTCTAGAAGACAGTATTGTAAGCACTGCCCCCCTTCCTGTTACCCATTCTTTCCACCACCTCTTTTGCAATGGTCCCTGAACCTTGGAGGTGTGATAGAGGTGTCTCCTTTACTGCTAAGCACTCCACTGTCACTTCTTCTCAGCACTCTGCTGAGTTTCGAGTATCCCCAATGAGCACTATCATCCGAAAAGAGAAGCTTGTCTAATACAAAGTGAGAATAGCATTATTATGGTTAATATGTGGGCATAAACATAAGTATTTAGAGGGCAGTTTGGTGGGCATAATATATGCATGTAGCCAGACAGTAGTAGTTTTCCCACTAGGAGTTATAACCTCCCCAGTCTAGGCTTTTTTTTCTCACCTGTGTACAGTCTTTACTTCAAATGTTTGTTGAGACACCTTGACATTAGTACCAGAGCAAAGATTACCCCTGTAGAAACTAGGGACAGGACTTTGCAGAACAAAGGCAATGCTAGCTGAAGCTGATGGTGACCATGCAGTGGAGGTCGGCCAGGGTCCAGGAAGAAGGAGGCATCTGTCCAAACATCAGCCAGCACCTCAGCTTTGTCTTGGAGCTGTCACAGACCACAGGCGGTTTTTGGAAAGTTTGGTTCTAGCACAGATTCTATCTGTTAGGCTACATGTGGGCCTAGGTGCCACAGAGTCAGTGTCACTCAGGTTCTTGGCCAACCACACTCCCACAGCAGAGTCCCAAACTGAGAATCAAGTTCGTCTGGAAATTGTTTCTGCCTGTAGCAAGTGGTAGACTCCATGGAGCCAGTCCAGGACTTTGGTCGCTGAACGTTTAAGGCACTTGCCAGCAAAGTGAAAGGACTCAGGCTTAATTCCCCAGGACCCACATAAGCCAGATGCACAAGGTGGCACATGCTTCTGGAGTTTGTTTGCAGTGGCTGAAGGCCCTGGTATGCCCATTCTCTCTCTATCTGCCTCTTTCTCTCTCAAATATAAATAAAAATAAAATATTCAAAAAAATTTTAGGGCTGGAGAGATGGTTTAACGGTTAAGCACTTGCCTGTGAAGCCTAAGGACCCTGGTTCAAGGCTCAATTCCCCAGGACCCACGTTAGCCAGATGCACAAGGGGGCGCACGCATCTGGAGTTCGTTTGCAGTGGCTGGAAGCCCTGGCACGCCCATTCCCTTTTATCTGTCTCTTTCTCTCCCTCTCTCTCTGTCACTCTCAAATAAAGAAATAAAAATGACAAAAAAAATATTAAAAACAAAATTTTAAAGACATTTCTGGGGCTGGAGAGATGGCTTAGTGGTTAAGGTACTTGCCTACAAAGCCTAAGGATCCAGGTTCAACTGCCCAGTACCCACATAAGCCAGATGCACATAGTTGCGCATGCATCTAGAGTTCGCTTTCAGTGGCTAGAAGATCTGGCACACCCATTCTCTCTCTCTCTCTCTCACTCACTCTCTTATCTGCCTCTTTGTCTCACAAATAAATATATATAAAGATACTAATAAAAAAAGACACTGCTGTTTGGTTATGGCTCATCAGATGACCTCATCTTAACTTGCTGACATCTACAGAAACCTTCCTTCCAAAGAAAGACACATCACAGATGCCAGAGTAAGACCCACGATTCAAGCCATAACAGAAACTGTCTACAACCTCCTCAAAATTCCAGTTTCCCCATCACTCTTTTTTTTTTTTTTTTTTTTTTGGTTTTTCGAGGTAGAGTCTCACTCTGGTCCAGGATGACCTGGAATTAACTCTGTAGTCTCAGGGTGGCCTTGAACTCATGGCGATTCTCCTACCTACCTCTGCCTCCCGGGTGCTGGGATTAAAGGCATGCGCCACCACACCCGGCGCCCATCACTCTTGATGTATAACACACTTCCTATTTCACAAGTGAAATTGAATTTCCTGTCTCTCTCTCTCTTTCATTCCTCGACCCTTTATAATCTCTCTTTTGCCACCTTAATACCACCCAAGCAGCTGCAGTCATCAGCGACTTTTTTGTGTACCTCCTGAGGGTTTGGGTAGCTCATCTTGCCAGCTACACATTCCCAGGAAGATCTCTGGGAAGCAGGCTGGAAACGGTAGGGCTGTGTTGCAGTCAGATTCGTATTGCTGGTAGAAATCACCCAACCAAGAGCAGCTTGTGGGGAAAAGAGGATGGGGGGGGGACTACAAGCTCGAGGGGATGCTCCACAATAGCAGGGGGAAACAATGGCATGAGCAGAGGGTGGACATCACCCCCTGGTCCACATAAGGCAGCTAACAGGAACAGGAGAGTGTGCCAAACACTGACAGGGGAAAACTGGCTATAACACCCATAAGCCCACTCCCAATAATACATTGCTTCCTGGAGGCTTTAATTTCCAATTGCCATCAGCTGGGAAACCTAGCATCCAGAACACCTAAGTTGATAGGGGACACCTGAATCAAACCACCACATTCCACCCCTGGCCCCCATAAACTGGTAACCATTCATGATGTAACATGCAATGCATTCACCCAACTTTAAAAGTCCTCATAGTTTTTTTTTAATCAAATCCAATGATGTTCATACATCCCCATAGTCCAAGATCTTTAACTGAGCCATAGTTTTGAGCCAAAAAAAACATAATGGCACAGAATAAATATGCACACTGCAAAAGATGGCATGGGACATAGCAAAGAAATACTCAAGCAATACATGATTTAAACAGGGCAAACACCAAACTCTATAGCTCCAACTCCAACAACTCTCCAGTGACAAGTCTCTGGAGTTCCAATTTCGCCCCTCCAGCTAAGCTACTCACAGTCCTGGAAAACTTCATTGGGGCTGGCAGCTACCTTCAGCAGCCATCTCATGGTCCCGGCATCTCCACTGGGTCTCCACTACAATCCACGGTTCATGGCCCCATGGAGTCTCCATGCAGGCATCCAGCAAACCTGCTTCACACTGCCCATGGCCATTTCCAAAACACAAGACCGTGTTGCAAACTTAATGACCCTCTCTTTCCTGCATTTCTTACACTTCACAATACCAGGTAGGGTGCCAGTTTGTTAATCCAGGGGGGAATAAAGCAGAATTTGAAGAACAGAACACTCCTTGAGCACTCAGAGTCTACATTCTTCCTGTTGCCCCAGTGCAGGTTAGCTGGCCCAGTCTCAAAGGTTGTAATCTCTCAATTGCAGCTGAGCGGGCAGAAGTTCGCCCAGGGATTTTTTTTTTTTTTCTGTGCCATATCCCTCTGCTCACCCCAGTTTATTTCTACGCAAAGCAGCCCTGCACAACTTCTCAGGATATAGGCATAACAACAAGCTCCTCACACCAACTGCTGGCCCAGTCCAAGCAAAGCTTTCTCAACCTCATAAGCCAAACCTCACAGTCCATAGTTCTTAATTGCATTCAGGTCTTTCAACTCTGACCAGAATAGTCCATCAAGATGTACTTACAGTACTTCAAGGTGTGTCTTAGGCCAAGGTTTCAAATCCTTCCACATTCTTCTTGAAAATCGGCTCCAAAAGGCCAAAGCCACACAGTCGGGTGTCTAGCAGCAATCCCACTCCTCGGTACCACTTTACTGCTGCAGTCCGGTTCACATTGCTGGTAGAAATCACCCAGCCAAGAGCAGCTTGTGGGATAAAATAGGTTTATTTTGTCTTACAGGCTCAAAGGGGAAGCTTCCCGATGGCAGGGAAAACGATGGTATGGGCAGAGGGTGGACATCACTTCATGGCCCACATAAGGCAGACGACAAGAACAAGAGAGTGTGCCAAATACTGGCATGGGGAAACTGGCTGTAACACCCATAAGCCCGCCCCCAACAATACACTGCCTCCAGGAGGCTTTAATTTCCAATTGCTATCATCTGGGGGATCTAGCGTCCAGAACACCTAAGGTGATAGGGGACACCTGTCTCAAACCTCCACAGGCCTTGTCTCCACAGCCTCTTAGTGGGCTTTGTCAGCTTTTTCGTTCCAAATCATAACAGTGTTCAAAGTTACTTCTTACAGCCTTTGATCTCTCTTCTCCTTCTGTGATCTTGGCCTTCCCTGTGACCGTCCATCAGTGGACGACTTGCAAACATTTATCTTCTGTCCAGAAGGCACCAAGTCCATCTGCCTGTGTAACTCACTGTGCATGTTAGAGACCTAAAACACTACAAGTCCAAAATAGAACTGAAATTTCCCTACTCTTCCTCTGCCTCACACTTGCATCCACTGCCTCAGTGTTGCCCAGAAAAGGAAATTGGTTGTGAGCTGGTTTTTTTTTTGTTGTTGTTTTTTGGTTTTTCTAGGTAGGGTCTCATTCTAGACCCAGGCTGACCTGGAATTCACTCTGTAGTCTGGGGGTGGTCTCATACTCAGGGCAATCCTCCTGCTGCCTCCCAAATGCTGGGATTAAAGGTGTGCCCCACCATGACCAGTAAGATAATTTTTTTTTGCAGGTATGCATGCATGTTTGTATGTGTGCAGGCCAGAAGTTGATGTTGGATTTCTTCCTCATTCTTCACTTCTTTATGTATTTATTTATTTTTATTTTTTTCAAGGTAGAGTCTCACTCTATGTAACCCAGGCTAACCTGGAATTCACAGCAGAGGTAGGAGGATCACCATGAGTTCAAGGCCACTGTGGGACTACAGAGTGAATTCCAGATCAGCTTTTGCTACAGTGAGACCCTACCTTGAAAGACCAAAGAAAAGAAAAGAAGAGAAAAGCAAACAAACAAAATTTTTTTTTAATTTAGAAAACTTAAAACATACAACAATTTCATTAATTTCTTTTTCTTTATTTATTAGAGATCAAGAGAGGGAGAGAGAGCAAGCAAGCACCAGGGCCAATAGCCTCTGCAAACAAACTCCAGACATATGCGCCACCATATGTATCTGGCTTATGTGGGACTTGGAGAATCAAACCTGGATCCTTAGGCTTCACAGACAAGCACCTTAACCTCTAAGCCATTTCTCTAGCCCATGTTTTTTAATTTCCTTTTATTTTTATTTATTTATTAGAGACCGAAAGAGCAACAATTTCTTATGTTTCCAATTGGCACAAGGAAAATATTAGGATTTCAATACAAAGATTTACTGGGCTGTGATGTGGTCTCAGTTACAGCAGGTATAACTAAAGTGTGCTACTAATCCCAGTAAGAAAAAGAGAAGAGGGCCGGGTGTGGTGGCGCACGCCTTTAATCCCAGCACTCAGGAGGCAGAGGTAGTAGGATCACCCTGAGTTTGAAGCCACCCTTAGACTATGTAGTGAATTCCAGGTCAGCCTGGCGTCGAGTGAGACCCTGCCTTGAAAAAACAAAAAACAAAACAAAACAAAAAATCCAGAAAGAAAAAGAAGAGGGCTGGAGAGATGGCTTAGTGGTGGAGGTGCTTGCCTGTGAAGCCCAAGGACTCAGATTTGATTTCCCCACTACCCATGTAAGCCAAATGTACAGGGAATTCATTGGCAGTGACTAGAGGCCCTGGCGCACCTGTTCTCTCTCTCCTTCTCTCTCTGAAATAAATAATTAAAATATAAAAAAGAAAGAAAATCAGAATATCAATGTAAAAATGTACTACTTATTCACCAAATCTTTTTTTATTAAGAAATTTCTATTTGTTTATTTATTTACTTATTTGAGAGAGAGAAAGAGAGGCACATAGAGAATGGGCACACCAGGGCTTCTAGCCCCTGCAAACACACTCCAGACACATGTGCCACCGTGTGCATCTGGCTTATGTAGGTCCTGGGGAACCTAGCCCCCAAGTGTTTTTGTTGTTGTTTTTCAAGGTAGGGTCTTGCTCTAGCCCAGGCTAACCTGGACTTCATTATGTAGTCTCAGGGTGGCTTTGAACTCATGGCAGTCTTTCTACCTATGTCTCTCAAGTACACACTACACCTGGCTCCAAATCTACCTTTTTTTTTTTTTTTTTTTTTTTCGAGGTAGGGTCTCACTCTAGCCCAGGCTTGACCTTGAATTCACTATGGAGTCTCAGGGTGGCCTTGAACTCACAGCGATCCTCCCACCTCTGCCTCCCAAGTGCTGGGATTAAAGGCATATGCCACTACGCCAGGCCAAATCTATCTTTTTTTTTTTTGGTTTTTTGAGGTAGGGTCTCAGTCTAGCCCAGGCTGACCTGGAATTCACTATGTAGTCTCAGGGTGGCCTCAAACTCATGGCAATCCTCCTACCTCTGCCTCCCAAGTGCTGGGATTAAAGGCGTGCACCACCACGCCTGGCTCAAATCTACCTTTTTAAAAAAAAAAAAAATTTTTATTTATTTATTTGAGAGCGAGAGATACAGAAATAGGCAGGTAGAGAGAGAGAGAGAGAGAATAGGCATGCCAGGACCTTCAGCCACTGCAAACAAACTCCAGATGCATGCGCCCTCTTGTGCGGCTGGCTTATATGGGTCCTGGGTAGTGGAACCTGGGTCCTTTAGCTTTGTAAGCAAGTGCCTTAACCGCTAAGCCCCTACCTTTTTTTTTTTTTTGCTGGGTGTAATAGCACATACCTTTATGAGAGAAAGGGCACAGAGAAAGAGAGAGAGAATTGGCGTATTGCGTGCCAGGGCCTCCATCCAGCCACTGCATTTGAACTTCAGACACATGTTCCACCTTGTGCACATGTGCAAACTTGCACACTTGTATCACCTTGTGTGTCTGGTTTACATGGGATCTGGAGAGTCGAACATGGGTTATTAGGCTTCATGGCCAAGTGCCTTAACTGCTAAGCCATCTCTCCCTCAAATATATATATATATTTTTAATATTTTTTGTTCATTTTTTATTTATTTATTTGAGAGCGACAGAGAGAGAAAGAGGCAGAAAGAGAGAGAGAATGGGCGCGCCAGAGCCTCCAGCCACTGCAAACGAACTCCAGATACGTGCGCCCCCTTGTGCATCTGGCTATCGTGGGACCTGGGGAACCGAGCCTTGAACCGGGGTCCTTAGGCTTCACAAGCAAGCACTTAACCGCTAAGCCATCTCTCCAGCCCTCAAATATATATTTTTAAAAAGAAGAAAGTGCAATAAAAGGAAAAGATAGGGCTGGAGAGATGGCTTAGCTATTAAGGCGCTTGCCTGCAAAGCCAAAGGACCCAGGTTCAATTCCCCAGAACCCAAGTGAGCCAGATGTACAAGGTGACACATGTGTCTGGAGTTTGTTTGCAGCAGCTGAAGGCCTTGGTGCACCTGTATTCTCTTTCTCTCTGTTTTTTTTTCTCTCTCTCTCTTTCTTTTTTATTATTTTATTTTATTTTACTTATTTATTTTTTATTTTATTTACTGTTTTTCAAGGTAGGGTCTCACTCTAGCCCAGGCTGACCTGGAACTCACTATTTAGTCTCAGAGTGGCCTCAAACTCACAGTGATCCTCTTATCTCCGCCTCCCAAGTGCTGGGATTAAAGGCATGTGCTAACATGCCTGGCCTTTCTCTTTCAAATTTTTAAAAAATTTAAAATCAACCATTAGGTCTGGGGAGAAAGCTCACTTGTTAGGTGCTAGCCAATGAAGCCTAAGGACCCAGGTTCAGTTCCCCAGTACCTACATAAGCACAGCTGGTTCATGCATCTGGAGGTCCTGGCACACACATTCATATTCTCTCTCTTTTTCTCAAATAAATAAAAATTAAAAAAAAATAGGGCTGGACATGGTGGCACACACCTTTAATCCCAGCACTTGGGAGGCAGAGGTAGGAGGATCACCGTGAGTTTGAAACTGAGGTCAACCTGAGACAAAGTGAATTCCACATCAGCCTGGGCTAGAGCAGGACCCTACCTCGAAAACCAAAAAATAAATAAAATAGAGCTGAAAAGATGGGTTAGTGGTTAAGGGACTTGTCTGTGAAGCCTAAGGAACCAGGTTCAATTCCCCAGTACCCATGTAAGCCAGATGCACAAGGTGGTGCATGCATCTGGATTTTGTTTGCAGTGGCTGGAGGCCCTTGTGCACACATTCTCTCTCTCTCTCTCTCTCTATTTGCTTCTTTCTCTTTATCCTCCCCCTCCCTCCCTCTCTCTTTCAAATACATAAAGTATTTTTTTTAAATATTTTATTTATTTATTTGAGAGTGACAGAGACAGAGAGAAAGCTAGATAGAGGGAGAGAGAGAGAGAATGGGCGCGCCAGGGCTTCCAGCCTCTGCAAACGAACTCCAGACGCATGCGCCCCCTTGTGCATCTGGTTAACGTGGGACCTGGGGAACCGAGCCTCGAACCGGGGTCCTTAGGCTTCACAGGCGAGCGCTTAACCGCTAAGCCATCTCTCCAGCCCAACATAAAGTATTTTTTTAAAGATAAAAAGAAGCCGAAAAAGAAAAAAAAAAAAAGAAGCCGGATGTTGTGGCACATGCCTTTAATCCCAGCACTTGGGAGGCAGAGGTAGGAGGATCACCATGAGTTCAAGGCCACTCTGAGACTACATAGTGAAGTCCAGGTCAGCCTGATCTAGAGTGAGACCCTACCTTGAAAAAAACATTTTTATATATAGATAGATAGAGAGACAGAGAGAGAGAAAGTAAATTATATTTTTATTTTTTTAAACTTTTTTTTTTATTATTTATTTATTTGAGAGCGACAGACACAGAGAGAAAGACAGATAGAGGGAGAGAGAGAGAATGGGCGCGCCAGGGCTTCCAGTCTCTGCAAACGAACTCCAGACGCGTGTGCCCCCTTGTGCATCTGGCTAACGTGGGACCTGGGGAACCGAGCCTCGAACCGGGATCCTTAGGCTTCACAGGCAAGCGCTTAACCGCTAAGCCATCTCTCCAGCCCAGAAAGTAATTTTTTTAAATTAATCATTACATTTCCTTACTAAGTAGCTGTTCTGATCTTCTAGCTGATGTGTTAAAAGTACTGCCACTGTTGACGGTGTGGGATTTTACCTCCTGTCCTACCCAGGGAGAAGCTGTGCCTGAGACCCACATTGAGAGGTCCTTCCAGGTCACTTCCCTATGCTGGCACCCAACACGGCTGGTCCTGGCTATTGGCTGGGAGACGGGAGAAGTAATAATGTTTAACAAGCAGGACAAGGAGCAGCACACGATGCCCCTGACACACACTGCTGACATCGCCATCCTCAGCTGGAGCACCAGTGGGAGCTGCCTGGTGTCTGGAGACAGGGTAAGTGCCCAGGGACTCTCCCCCCCAGCATGCTTTAGGGTGCATGAAGTGAAGGGTGCTAAAGACCACATTACTTACAATGCGTGCTTCCCAGTTTCAACTCATCCTTCTAGGTGTTACTGCAGATTTTATTTTATAATTGAAGCAAGCTTTGACATATTTATTCTGATACCATTGTATGGCAAAGGTAGGTAGGTCTATAATTTAAAAGTAAATTTTGTTAGGAAATTGCATCAGCAGAAATGGGGTGAGTGCCCAATATACCATCATCACCTTTGTGGCACTCCAGAATCATCCACGTCAATAAACACATTCCTCGTGACCCAGGAGTGCTGTGTCTGTCACAGACAGGGCTTATTAATTGGGGACATTTTGAAGTGTTAGGAGACTCTTTTCTTTAATCATAACTTAAGCGGAAGAATGAGGCTGAGAAACCCTGGTTTGACTCATGTACAGCAGAAATCTTACAATGTGTTTGTTTATTTTAACTGAAGGTAACCCATTGGTGTATGTCAGAGACGAAGACTTGTGAAAGGCTTGTAGAGTAAAAGACCCTCCAGCACACGTGCTGTGTAGGATCTCCCCGGCTTCTTTTTCAGAGACGCAGACACACACTTTTCAAGCCTTGGGAGAAGTTGAGAGGCAAGTGGGAGGAATACCAAGCTGTCCTTCGCATGGGCTCACTGATACATCTGCTGTCTCGCTTCTTGTGTGTGCTTGTTCCTGAATGTTTGCACATTCACCACTGACATCGTGATCTTTCACTCCTAAACCGTAGGTGTCAGTCACCCAAAAGCTAGTGTGCTGTTTACATAACCACAAATTATTGGTCACATTCAGGAAACTAAACACAATACTTCTACCCTATGTGCAGTTCATATTAAAATTTCTCCTGCTGTCTTCAGTATCTGTCATTGTCTTTCACATTTTAGCCAAGACCAATTTCGTGGTCTATCTTTCTTTCCCTCTCCCCCCCTCCCTTGCTTTTTCTTGTCTTTCATGACATTGACACTTTGAGTCCAAACTTAAAGGCACATGCCACCATGTCCTATTTTAAACATTTTGTATTTATTTTCAAGTAGAAAGAAAATGGGTGTGCCAGTGCCTCTAGCCTCTGCAAACAAACCTCAGACACATGCGCCACTTTGTGCATCTGGCTTTATATGGTGACCAGGGAATCAAACTGGGGTTGTTAGGTTTTGCAGGCAAGTGCCTTAACCACTGAGCCATCTCTCCAGCCTTGCTTAATTTTAAGTAAATTTTATTTTATTTATTTGAGAGAGATAAAGAGGCAGATAGAGAGGGAGAATGGGCACACCAGGGCCTTCAGCTATTGCAAACAAACTCCAGACACATGCACCACCTTGTACATCTGGCATGTGTGGGTCCTGGGAATCCTTTGGCTTTGCAGGCAACTGCTTTAACCACTAAGCAGTCCCTCCAGCCCCCTGCTTCATTTTAAAATATAGAATTTGGGCTGCAGAGATGGCTCAGTAGTTAAAAACACTTGCTTGCAAAGTCTAATGGCCCAGGTTCAATTCCCCAGTACCCAGGTAAAGCTAGATATACAAAGCTGTGCATTGTCTCGAGTTTGTTTGCAATAGCAGCAGACCCTGGTGCACCCATGCTTACTCTTCCAGTGTCTAAATAAATAAAATAAGCTATGGCTTAATATACACACTGTTTCTTGCTGTCATCATTTTATTCTGTACCATGGAGATTTTTCTGTAGTCATGTTAGGCAAGAACTCTGCTGACTACATCACTAGCTTTCAAGAGATGCTAATTTTCTTTCTGTTAATATTTGTATTCATTTATTTGCAAGTAGAGAGAGAGAGAGAGAAGAGAGACAGAGAATGGGCATGCCAAGACCAACAACCACTGCAAACTCCAGATGCATGTGTCGCTTTGTGCATCTGGCTTTATGTGGGTGCTGGGGAATCAAACCCAGTCATTAGGCTTTATGGACAAGCACCTAAACCACTGAGCCTTCTCTCCAGCACAAGATGCTACTTTTCTAAGCGAAGGTCTCATATCTAACACTTCCTCTGTGGGGAAACACGTACACTGTGACCAGCTGTTAGTTGGTACAAGCCCACAGTTAGTGTTTTGGGTGATATCCATCCAACCACAAGAGCGGGGGTATGGGATTAGGCACTGGCTCAGTGGAAGAATGCTGAATTCAATCCCCAGCACCCTAACAAAACAAAACACACCCTATAAGGACATACATCCTGAGCCCTGTTGGCTCACCTTGCATTTCGTCTTTTAATATTTTTATTTATTTATTTGAGAGAGACAGACCAGTTCCCTTGCATTTTTTGTCTTTCCCCTTGCATTTATATTATAAGCACATGCAAAATGATACAAGGTGCCTTTATCTGTACAGAATAAGACTGGAAACCATTGAAATGTTTATCAGCTGGTTAAATAAGTTATATTTTCATTTAGTTAAAAACCAAGGCCTGGAGAGATGACTTAGGTGCTTGCTTGCAAAGCTGACAGCCTGGGTTCAGTTCCAGATATACAAGGTGACATATGTGTCTGAAGTGTGTTTGCAGTGGCAAGAGGCCCTGAGGCATCCATATTCACCTGGCCCCCTTTCATATAAATAGCAATATGAAAACCCCAAGTACAAGAGAATAAGGAAGAAGTGTCGTTATGTCTCAATAGCACAACAATGTGCATCCAGTGACCATTGGTGTTTCTTTTTACTTTAATGTCATTTGCCATGTTTCTATGGGGCTATTCCTTTTTTTCTAGGTGAGTTTTCTTTTGTGTTGTGTTTAGTTCCTACCTAATGGCATTGTCCTGACCCCCAGATTCGCACTTCCTTGGTAATCATTCCCACCTTCCTGCTGAGGAACAATCTGATAATCCTTGTCTGAAATAGAATAATTCAAGATTATTGCATTTCATCATACTCATCTTGACAAAATTAAGAAACACTAACAAAATAGATTACTCAGGCATAAAATGAAACCCAGGTGTGAGCTAAGTCTCTTGAGTAAAACTGTTTAAGAAATACGTAATCCTTCTCAGACAATCTAATACTGTGCTAGAACTAATTTGATTATGAACTGGAGCAGAAGAGAAGTATACAAAATGAACAAACCAGCTGGGCGTGGTGGTGCACGCCTTTAATCCCAGCACTTGGGAGGCAGAGGTAGGAAGATCGCTGTGAGCTCAAGGCCACATTGAGACTACATAGTGAATTCCAGGTCAGCCTGAGCTACAGTGAGACCCTACCTCGAAACCACCCCCCAAGAAAAATTTAAAAAACGAATGAGCAAGCCTCCCTCACGAGGAGTGACATCAGGCTTCTCCATGGCCCACCAGAGCCCCTGCTGTGCTCACCTGTAGAACCAAGCCAGGCTGGCCAAAGCAAGAAGCTGCACTTAGTCAGTCTTAAGCCACCAGGCTGTCCTGTAGTCCTAGACAAGAGCACAGCTGGATTCAGGACAACTTTGGTTCAAGTCTAGACTCAGGGAAGGGATTTTGTAGACCAACTCACTCATATATGCCAGTCAGCAGTACCTGAGAAGGTGACTGTACCTAGAAGTGGACACTTTCCAGGGTTCCCACCAATGAAGTCCTATTGATAGAGATGAAGGTAGAATGTTACACAGGTCAGGCCATCATCCCTTCCTCGTGTTTCTTACAGAGCCCCATATAAGGATCAAGTAAACCTCTATCCCAACAGGTGACAAACAGTCTTTTCTCTTTTTTTTGGGGGGGGGGAGGTTCAAGGTATGGTCTCGCTATAGCCCAGGCTGACCTGGAATTTACTATGTAGTCTCAGGGTGGCCTCGAACTCACAGCAATACTCCTATCTCTGCCTCCCGAGTGCTGGGACTAAAGGTGTGCACCACCACACCCAGCTTAAATATTTTTAAATTTTTTTTTAAATTTGAGAGAGAGAGAATGGGCACGGCAGGGCCTCTAGCCACTGCAAATGAATTCCAGATGTATGCACCCCCTGGTACATCTGGCTTATGTGGGTCCTGGGGAAGCAAATCTGGGGCCTTAGGCTTCACAGGCAAGTGCCTTAACCACTAAGCCATCTCTCCAGCCCGACAAACCAGTCTTTAGCCAGACTTCTCAGTGATGTGTTATCAGGGCACTCAGCATTTTAGTCATATTTTGGCATAATAACATGCCACCAAAAAGCTACCGGAATACTCACTGCCTGTTCGCATTCACAAATAAGGCTGGTTTCACCTCAGGGGCAGTACTTCTTATAGGCTCGCTGTAACTAGTTATGTTGCATGAAATAAATTAAGAAAAGTTGAACGTGGAGACAGCCTTGATCACAGGAACTCCCATGGAATTGGCGAGACTTTGCATCCTCATGGACGTGGTGTGTGTGCCTGCTACGGTGTCTATGCCACCACAGGCCCCAAGCAATAGGGCCACCTTTAGGTTTTAGCCTTTAGGAAGATTAAGATGTGGCAAAAATTTCCAGGCCTGGGCCCTGGGGCGGTTCAACACACATTGTTTGGGATACCAAGCCAGAAGGTGGCAAAAATGAGGCAGAGGCGTCTCCAATTTAGTTCCTAAACCATTTACCTCGGGTTCACATTCCTAACTCAACAGGCAAAAAGCTGACAGAAAACATCTGTTTGTTTTTGTTTTTCAAGGTAAGTTCTCACTCTAGCCCAAGTTGACCTGGAATTCACTACGTCACCTCAGGCTGGCCTTGAACTCATGGCTATCCCTGCCTCCTGAGGGCTGGGATGTCATATACAGGAACTGTGTGTCATCTTTGCAGTCTTTCTGTAAATTAGTCCATGCCAAATATCAGTTTGATGTGAGGAACTAAACAAGTGAGCTCCTATCTTTAGGGAATGATGAAGGGGAGGAGGTGAAAACTTCTGAATGGCTTGGAATTTCCATGGGTCAAATGTAGTGCCACAGTTCTTTTTGAGGAATAGCCTAGTATCATTCACCTTTCACCAGTGCTCCTGTAAGGATATTTGCTCACACATGCTGTTGGCCTCTTACAGCTTGGAGTCCTGCTCCTATGGAGGTTGGACCAACGAGGCCGTGTGCAGGGAACACCTCTCTTGAAACACGAGTATGGGAAACACCTCACCCACTGCATCTTCCGGCTTCCCCCTCCTGGAGAGTAAGTGTGTGACCCCGGTGTTCTGGCCTGTCTTCCTTTACTTGTGGGAGGAGGTTGGTTCATGACCCAAGTGGGCCCAGCCCCTGATCATTCCATGAATCCTGACTAGTGTGTCTTTGCTCTCAGAGATCTGGTGCAGTTGGCAAAGGCGGCAGTGAGTGGGGATGAGAAAGCCCTGGACATGTTTAACTGGAGGAAAAGCAGCTCTGGGAGCTTCCTGAAGACAGGGTCTCAAGAAGGACTATCATTCTTTGTCAGTCTGGTGGATGGTAAGGAATTTGAGATAGGACTCTAGAAGTCAGCATGTGAGGGGATTCTGGCCAGGATCTTAGGCTGGCAGTAGTGCTTCTGTGTAAAATTTATGCAGTAATTCCACAAGCACTTTCAGGACTTGGGTTCTCTGCAAGTGTTTTCCTATGTGGACAACGCTGTGCTTGGATCTGCCATGGCAGAGGTGAGGCCACTTTCATTTTTGTGAAAGAGTTCTCCTAAAGAAATGATTTCTGCTAGAGTTGATGGCACACTCCTTTACTCCCAAACTTGGGAGGCAGGGGTAGGAGGATTGCTGTGAGTTCAAGGCCATCCTAAGACAACATAGTGGATTCCAGGTCAGCCTGGGCTAGAGCAAGACCATACCTTAAAAAACAAACAAAAACATTTATTTTCTTTTTTGTCTCTCTTTTTTTTAAAAAATGTAAGAATTCACTGTGTAGCCCAGGCTGGCCTCAAACTGACGAGTCTTCCGCCTCAACCTCTTTAAGTGCTGGGGTTATAGGGAAGTGCAGCTGTACCCAGCTCTGAGGAAGCTTTTAATCAGGACTTCCACTGTCACTACATATCATCAGACACAGTGGAGGCGGTTCTAAAGATTCTTTTGTGGCTCCCCATTACTCAGTTTACGTAATTATCAGGCACCTGCTGTATGCCATCTCCAATAATGAAGCATGAGAAGGATGGAAACGGTTTGCACTTGCAACCTGTACTCACGTCCATGCAGTCTGGGCTAAGTACCTCCTGCTGATTTTTGTGGGGTTTTGAGCTCAGGCTAACCTAACATTCATGGCAGTCCTCCTGCCTTAGCTTCCTGAGGGCCGGGGTCACAGGCACCACCGTGCTCAGCTCCTATCTGTTGGTTTAAATGCCATTGCTGCTCATTGTAAGCAGGAAACAGGCATCCTAGCCAAGGCTGAAACAGATGTACTGTGACGCTCAAGGGAAAGAGCCTTTGACAGTCACATGTCTGGCAGAGATAGGAGAGGAGAGCTGAAGGAAGTGGCTTTGACAGTCACGTGTCTGGCAGAAGAGAGGAGAGCTGAAGGAAGTAGGTAGGCTTGAGAAGGAGGGAGATTGCTGCCAATGGCAGCACCACGCAGCCTGCTCTGATGAATTGTGGGGTTTGTAGTTTTGAATAGGTGAAACCTTTCCTTTTAGGATGCAGAGAGATAGAACCAGGTTGGAGAGATGGCTTGGCAGTAAAGGCACTTGCCTGCGAAGCCTAAGGACCCATGTTCGACTCTCCAGATCCCACGTAAGCCAGATGTACAATGTGACACAACATGCAAGGCCGCACATGCACACAAGATGGCACACATGTCTGGAGTTCTATTGCAGTGGCTGGAGGCCCTGGTGTGCCAATTTTCTCTCTCTCTTGAGAGAGAGAACCAATGAAGGAGGGAATTTAGGAAGAAGTCCCAGAGGTGATGGGGATGTGAGGACACCTTGGGAAGATTCTGACATGGAGTGAGATGAGGCACATGGAGGGAAGGACACTGGTGGCTTGAAAGAAGGGATATGCAGAGCTGTGGCAGAGTCTCAGCTCTAGGGAGGGTTGTAGATCTCTGTCTGTCACCGAAGCTATGGGCTTTATGGACTTCAGTTTTCCTGTGTGGAAGAGCCAGGTTTAAAGGAGTGTCTGCAATGTTGTTGCCTGGAAAAGTACTTAAACTTGAGCCTGCCACATAACATGTGCTTATTAAATATAAATTATTGTTACAGTCAGCCTAGATAACCTTGAATTTAATCAGAGCTCTAGTTATTGATTCAGAATGAAATTAAACAAGAGGGCACAAGGGCCCCCTGAGGAGGCTCCTGCAGAGGTTCCGACAGAGCCAGAGAATCCTGGGAACTCACAGGGACCTTACCCATCACCCAGAGATACTTAAGGAACAGAGGAGGCAGACCTGCTGACCAGTGTTGGAGCAGCAGCTCAGGGCAGGCAGGAAGAGGTGGTGAGGACAAGGGCCTCTGTGATCCTGTTGATGCCTACAGCTTAGAAGCCAAGACCTAGGGAAGACAAAAGAGGGATGGGCAGAGAGAGCCAGGTGGGATGGCAGATGACTCACCAACACAGGGACTGGGGGCCAAGGAGCAAGGTCATCATTGAGGGGCTCATTGTAAGGAGGATCTAAGTGAGCCTAAAGTTAGCAGAAATGATGGAAGAGTTTCGAGGCTAAGAATCCGATGGGCTGGATGCTAACTGGTGTCCTTCAGGGTGCAGTGGATAAGGAATACATAGACAGCTAAGCCAAGGCTGACCTAGCCAGTCAGATATGATTTCAGAGACAGTAGCCTGCAAAACATTATGGCAAATATTTGAAGTTCTTATAAAGAAGATGCTTTATTTTGGAAACATCCTTAAGTAGATAGAAAAAGCTGCTCATGGGTGTCATGGAAACACAGACAAGCCAGGAGCCCCAGCATAGTGACCTCCCTCTGTCCCCAGGGACAGTGCACTATGTGAATGAAAAAGGCAAGACCGCCCAGGTGGCATCCGCAGACAGCTCCATCCAGACTCTGTTCTACATTGAGAAGAGAGAGGCACTGGTGGTGGTCACAGAGAACCTGCTGCTGTCCCTGCATCTGGTGGCCCCTGGGGGGGGAGCTGAAGAAGTGATGAAGGTAGGTAGGAGAACAAGGCTCTGGGCCAGCATGGCTCCCAGGCTCCCCTGCTGTGCTGCTTCCCTCTCTCTCTCTCTCTCTTTCTCTCCCTCCCTCTCTCTCTCTCTCTCTCAGAGTAACCACTGTCACTTGGGCTCCAGAGCAGTGAGACTGGCTGGCAGTTCCATATCACTTTGTGTTGTTGTTGTTGTTATTTATTCCCAAGGTGCAGTTTAGCTCTAGCCGAGGCTAACCTGTAACCCCGGGCTACCTCAGCTCAGTACTGCTTTTCACTATAGGCCACTGCACAGGTGAGGAACCAAAAGATTTTCCAGTGTCTGGCGGTGTGGAGAGGGCCAGGGGAGCCTGCGCATGCCCCCAGGCTGTGCTCTCTCAGCTAGTGAGCTTGAGCTGACCAAAGAATACCACTCACTTGCAGGATGTCATTGGAAGGCCACAATATAGCTAGATGGGAAAGCTAAATTGCCCCATTTTCTAGGTATGTGCAGGGAGAGGGCTCTGAGGGTTGGCTGTCCCAAAGCTTGGGTAAGGTCACCCAGAATCCACTGCAAGGGGCTTCCATATCATGTCTCTCACAGCTGCTATCTACCCAGGTATGTGCAGTTTTTTTTTACACAATGGGTGTGTTCATTACCCTGCTTGAATTACAGTGTTCTAAGACTCTGTGTCCATGAAGGACAGACTGTGGTGCGTTTCTGACACCTTCCATATGGATGAGAGGTCCACTGTAAAGACATCAGGTGCCACACACTCCTGGATGAGAGAACACCTGTGCAGCCTAGGCTAGTCTTGAACTCTCTCTTTTTTTATTTTTTTCATTTATTTATTTATGTTTTATTTGAAAGTGACAGACAGAGAGAGAAAGAGGCAGATACAGAGAGAATGGGTGTGCCAGAGCCTACAGCCACTGCAAGCGAACTCCAGACGTGTGCACCCCTTGTGCATCTGGCTAACGTGGGTCCTGGGGAATTGAGCCTCAAACCAGGGTCCTTAGGCTTCACAGGCAAGCGCTTAACCGCTGAGCCATCTCTCCAGCCCTGGTCTTGAACTCTTGATCTGCCTTAGCCTGCCTGTATGGTTATAAACCTGAGCCCCCATGACCTTTTTTATGGAATGGGGGAGGTTTATTTTTGTGGAGTTTTTTTGTTGTTGTTCTTTTGGGGGGTTTGTTTGTTTGGTTCTGGTTTTTCAAGGTAGGGTCTCACTCTGGCCCAGGCTAACCTGGAGTTCACTATGGAGTCCCAGGCTGGCCTGGACCTTCTCCCACCTCAGCCTTCCCAGTACTGGTATTAAAAGCATGCACCAGCCAGGCATGGTGGCACACACCTTTAATCCCAGTACTCAGGAGGCAGAAGTAGGAGGATCGCTGTGAGTTTGAGGCCACCCTGAGACTACATAGTGAGTCCCAGGTCAGCCTGGGCCAGAGTGAGACCCTACCTCGAAAAACCAAAAAAAAAAAAAAAAGCATGCACCAGCCAGGTGTGGTGGCATATGCCTTTAATCCCAGCACTTAGGAGGCAGAGGTAGGAGAATCAATATGAGTTTGAGCCCACCCTGAGATTACATAGTGAATTCCAGGTCAGCCTGAGCTAGAGTGAGACCCTACCTCGAAAGTAAAAAAAAAAAAAAAAATTAAAAAGCATACAACACCATGCTGGCTCCAACTAAATTTAAAAATGTATGATTCTTGAAGATGCTGAACTTTCATACATCCTAAGTGACAAATCATGCCCCTAGACCAATGAGCCACTCCTCAGAGAATGCTGTAAGTTACAGAATTTATTGTATCTTATAGCAGCAATGGTTGTTAAGTAGCAACAGTCATGTGGACCTGGTGTCTGACTTAGCTTGGGCCGCCTTAACAAATAGTCATACATGTTTCTTACTCACAGTTCTTGAGACTGGAAGTCCCGAATCAGAGCTGCGGCCAATTTATTTTGTGGCAAAGGTTCTCTTCCTGGCTTAGAGGTAGGGTCTCGCTCTAGCCCAGGCTGACCTGGAATTCACTCTGTATTCTCAGGGTGGCCTCGAACTCACGGTGATCCTCCTACCTCTGCCTCCCGAGTGCTGGAATTAAAGGCATGTGCCACCATGCCCGGCCTGACTTATATTTTTAAAAACATTTTATTTATTTATTTGAGTGACAGAGAGACGGAGAATGGGTGTGCCAGGACCTTTAGCCACTGCAAACAAACTCCAGACGCATGTGTCACCTTGCGCATCTGGCTTTATGTGGTTACTAGGGAATCAAACCCGGGTGTCATTTGGCTTTGCTGGCAAGTGTATTAACCACTAAGCCATCTCTCCAGCCCTATTTTATTTATTTATTTATTGGTCTTTCAAGGTAGAGTCTCACTCTAGCTCGGGCTGACCTGGAATTCAGTATATTGTCTCAGGCTGGCCTCAAACTCACAGCAATCCACCTACCTCTGCCTCCTGAGTGCTGGGATTAAAAGCTTGCACCACGGGCTGGAGAGATGGCTTAGCGGTTAAGTGCTTACCTGTGAAGCCTAAGGACCCCAGTTTGAGGCTCGATTCCCCAGGACCCACGTTAGCCAGATGCACAAGGGGTCATACACGTCTTGAGTTCGTTTGCAGTGGCTGGAAGCCCTGGCACGCCATTCTCTCTCTCTCTCTCTCTCTCTCTCTCTCTCTCCCCTCCTCCTCCTCTCTCTGTTGCTCTCAAATAAATCAATAAAAATAAAAATAAATTAAAAAAAAAAGCTTGCACCACCACTCCCAGCTATTTATTTGTTTGTTTATTTATTTAGTTATAAGAAAGAGAATGGGCATGCCAGAGCCTCTAGCCACTGCAAACAAACTCTAGATGCATGCATTGGCTTACACGGGACTGGGGACTCAAACCTGGGTCCTGAGGCTTCACAGGCCAGTGCGCTAACCACTAAGTCATCTCGCCAGCCCCCTTCCTGGTTTATAGAGAGCTGCCCTTTCTCTGGGCCCTCACATGGACACAGACAGGATGAAGAGGGAGAGGGAACACACAGGAGCTTTGAGATGAGCTCTCTACGAACCTTCTCATAAAGCCAGGGTCCTGTTCAGCAAGGGCCCTCCTTCCTCTTAATCACCTCCTAAAGGCCTGTCTGCACAGTCACATAGCTGAAGGTGCTTCGCCACGTGGATCTGAGGTGATGCACCTGGCTTCAAGTACCTGCTCAGCTGCTCACTCAGTGGCTCCTGGGTCTCTACAAAGTGGGGACGTGGAGAGACCTGCCCCCCGGGCACAGTCATGATGCAGCTAGGAACACCCAGTTTGCTTAGCATTCACTCCAGAAGTGCCCGTTATGTGCCTAAGTTGCGGTTTGCGTCAACTGTGCACCTTGAGAAGGAGCTCACCCTCCGTTTCCAGTGTTTGTCCTGCGTGGCCTCCGCTGGGTGAGTCGCCATGCTGTCCCTGCAGACTGGATGCCAGGCTGACGATAACTGCCGTGGGCATCTCAGAAGAGTCACATGTTTCTTTCAAGTTGTTTTTTTTTTTCCCCTTGATTAGGTTGCCTTTATTTAACATTCTAAAAAGTGAGTATTGGAGTTAAATCAAGTTGTTTTTTTTTCTTGCACAGGTAAAGCTGAGTGGGAAAACGGGTCGCCGGGCAGACATTGCTTTGATTGAGGACTGCCTTCTTGTGACAGCGATAGGAGAAGCCGTACTCAGGTGAGAGCTTGTCTTCAAAAGCAGACCCCGGGGAAACTCACGTTATGAAATGGGAAAATGCAAAATTATGATAATCTTCCTTACGTTAGACATACCCTCCCTGTACTTCCCACTCCTGTCATTCAGGTAGCGTAACTACAGTAGCTATTCCTGGAGTCTCTTTGCCTGGTTTGGGGGCTGGGGGTTGTTTTGTTGTTTTGTTCTTGGGATGTGGTTGTTGCCTTGACTCGTTTCCAACTCCTGGGTCAAGCAATGTTCCTGCCTCAGTCTCCCAAGTAATTAGGACCACAGGTGTCCACTACTATACCTACCTCTGCATGGTTTTTGAGATTGGCATAGATAGAAGCAGATCTTTTAGTCTTTTTTGGCCACTTCAGCTAAATGTGGTGTGTGCCTTCTTTGTGTTGCCATATGTGGTTGATGTTCCTGTGTCCCGTTCATCCCTAATGTCATATATGAACATGAACTGTCTTTACAGCTGTTCTCATTATAAAAGATACGAAGCAGTCCTGGGCTTAACAGTGCTTTCTTTTCTTGTACCAAGAATCTAAAGAACATGTCTCTTTCCTGTCTTGAGAGCTTGCTGTACAGGCTTGACACAGCCATCAAGCAAAGAAGGGCACTAATGCATCCCTTTGTGGGGCTTTCCTCCTTCTATTGCAGATTTTGGGACCTGGAACGAGGAGAGAATTATATACTGAGTCCTCAGGAGAAGTTTGGCTTTGAAAAAGGAGAGAATATAAACTGTGTTTGTTTCTGTAAAGCCAAAGGTGAGATTCTTGGCTTGACATGAAAGTAATAGAACCAACTTTAAGCATTGTGTCCACAAAGAAAGAAAAAATAATCGTAGTGAAATTTAGAGCTTATTTAAAAAGATGATAAGTTGTTACTAATGTCAGTCATTACAGCCAGTCAAGTCTGAGCAAGTGACAATAAAGCTTTGATACTTCACATAATAGTGGGAAGATTTGGTCATGAGTGACAAACTGTATGTACACTGACGCCTGTATCCTTCTGAAGCCTCGTGAGATGGCATGTGTGCTGTGTGCATGAGGGAAAATACACGAATGCATGTGTGTGCACATGCATACAGACACACACCAAGGATAGGGGCTTAGAGGTGGGGCAGGGTGACACTGAGATGGCACCTGCTGAGTACTCAGCACCAATGGAGCACTAGGGAGGCTTGCATCGAGGAAGGCAACTGGAAAATCATCACCAACCACCACCCCTTAAATCCACTTTTTGACTCAATTTACATGCTTTTCATGTGCAGGTCTCCTAGCAGCTGGTACCAGTAAAGGGCGAGTAGCCATGTGGAAAAGAGTGCCAGGTTCCCCAAGCAACCAGTGGGTGGAGGGCAAGGACACGTGGGCTCTTCAAACACCTACCGAGCTTGAAGGAAACATCACACAAATACAGGTATGGCAAGTCACTCTGCAGGGGCATTTGATGCACTCATCTGCTGTACAAAATGGAGAAAATACTTAATGGTGATAAAAGTGACAATAATGAAAAATTTTAATGGTACATATGGTGGCACATCCCTGTAAATTCAGCACTCATGAACCTGAGGCAGGAGAAGCTTGAGATCAGACCAGTTTGGACTGCACAGCAAGATCTTGTCTAGAAACAAAAACAAAATAATTTCGAGCTGAGCGTGGTGATGTGCACCTTTAATTCTAGCACGGCTAAGGCAGAGGATCGCTGCCGTGAGTTTGAGGACACCTTGAGACTACAGAGTGAGTCCCAGATCAGCCTGGGCTAGAGGGAGACTCTACCTCAAAAAAACAACAAATAAGTAATTTTAAATGTCTTTTGAATTTTGGTATTGTAGATAAGGTATTAATATATACCCACCTATTCATTCTTCTGTCTCTCCCCCATGCATGTACATATATGTAAATATATTAAAAACAGCCTTTGGGGCTGGAAGGATGGCTTAGCAGTTAAGGCACTTGCCTGTGAAGCCTAAGGATCCATGTTCAACTCTCTGAGCCCCACGTAAGCCAGACGCACCAGGTGATGCAAGTGCACAAGGTGGCACACACATCTGGAGTTAGATTACAGTGGCTTGACGCCCTTATGCACCAATTCTGTCTTCCTCTCTGTCTCTCTCTCAGGCTCTCTCACATTAAAAAAAAAAAAAAAAAGGCCAGTCTGTTGGGCATGCCTCAAAAAAATTGCTTTTATCCAGGCGTGGTGGTGCATGCCTTTAATCCCAGGAATCAGGAGGCAAGGGTAGGAGAATCACCGTGAGTTCCAGGCCACCCTGAGACTACATAGTGAATTCCAGGTCAGCCTGAGCTAGAGTGAAACCCTACCTTGAAAAACAGACAAAGAAACAAAAAGCTTGGTTTTCAGAGACTGACATCTAATTCACTATGTAGTTTCAGGGTGGTCTTAAACTCACTTCAATCCTACTACCTCTGCTTCCCGAGTGCTGGGATTAAAGGCACACTCCACCACACCCAGAAAATAAATAAATTTTTTAAAAAATTTAAAAGGGCTGGAGAGATGGCTTAGCGGTTAAGCGCTTGCCTGTGAAGCCTAAGAACCCCGGTTGTTCGAGGCTCGGTTCCCCAGGTCCCACGTTAGCCAGATGCACAAGGGGGCGCACGCGTCTGGAGTTCGTTTGCAGAGGCTGGAAGCCCTGGCGCGCCCATTCTCTCTCTCTCCCTCTATCTGTCTTTCTCTCTGTGTCTGTCACTCTCAAATAAATAAATAAGTAATTTAAAAAAATTTTTAAAA
Source organism: Jaculus jaculus (assembly GCF_020740685.1). NCBI lineage: Eukaryota > Metazoa > Chordata > Mammalia > Rodentia > Dipodidae > Jaculus > Jaculus jaculus. Next base: position 111,537,528 of record NC_059112.1, read on the forward strand.
ATTAGGGAGCTTGGGAGATGGCTCAGTGGTTAAAGCACTTGCTTGCAAAGTCTGCTGGCCCAGGTTTAATCCCCCAGAACCCATGTAAAACCAAATGCACAAAGTGGCACATATATCTGAAGTTTAACTCACTGTCTCATGTACGTTCTGACTTTCATAAATAAATAATTTAAAAATGTTTTAGAACTAGGAAGATAGCCCAGTGGTTAAAGGTTCTTGCTTACAAAGCCTACTGGCCTGAGTTCAGATCTCCAGAACCCACATTTCCGCAGATGTCAAAAGTGGTACATGTGTTTCACACTCATTTGCAGTGATAAGAAGCCCTGACACCCACATACACATACAAGTAAATAAAAATATTTTTTAAATGTTAAGTACTAAGAAATGGTCTTCAGAAATGGTTTCTACCCTCATATGAAACACGTGTGTCTATGATCCCTGACCTTATATCCGTTTTATTTTTGCATTTGACTGTTCCTCATTCGGGACTGAAGTGGGGCTCCAGGAAGAACCTCTTGGCAGTGCGCAGCATCAACTCGGTGTCCATCCTCAGTGAGCAAGCCATGTCATCGCACTTGTACCAGCAGGTGGCCGCTGTGCAGATCTCTCCGAGCTTAGTCAATGTGTCCTTCCTGTCCACGGGGGGTACACACAGCCTGCGCACAGACATGCACATCAGTGGAGTGTTCGTCACCAAGGTGACTGCTAAGCACAACCTGTGGGGTTAGATGAAAGATCTGCTCATTTGTTGGGATAATTCAGACAGCAAGGGGTCTGGACAGCAGCTTGGGCCACTCTCATCTTCATCCTGATTATCTTACTCCCTGCATGTCCGTGTGTCCTAATCTTAAGACAAAAGAAAACTCACAAACATTTCACATAACATGCAAAGCAGTCCTAACTTGCACCACGGAGGACTCAGTGACCTAGTGTTGGACAATACTCAGTGATGAAGGAAGAGAGCAGGCTTCGAGATTGATCCATCTATCTATTTATCATCTATCTATCTATCTATCTATCTATCTATCTATCTATCTATCTATCTACTTGAGAGCAGGCCTTGGGAGTGTGTTGTGGGCGTGCAGTCTGTATCATTCTTCCTGACTTTTGCTTTTGGACATCCATGTTTATTTTAGGATGCTGTGGCTGTCTGGAATGGAAAGCAGGTGGCGATCTTTGAGCCTTCAGGATCCATCTTAAGGAATGCAGGTTGGAGTCTTTTCACGCCCACATGGGTTTCATAGCCCCTCTGTTGCCTCACCTCTTGGCACAGGTCTGGCAAGACACCCATGTCAGCTTGGTGGCTCTTGTCCAGAGCCAGTGCTTTAGCTCCAGCCCCATCCTAGGAGACAGTCAAGGTAGTTGAGAAGTGAGTGGAGATCCTGAATCCACAAGCCCTCCTGGACGGCATCTTATGAAGTGGTCAGGGTGGTTGAGCAGTGTGGTGAGACCCTAGGTCAACAAACCCTCTTGAGCTCCCAGGCTTCTAAATGGCTCAGACGTAGGCTGCATGAACACAAGCAAGGGAGGTGGATGCTGCACACCCATCCTCTGAAATTATTCTAGTCCCAGGTGCCCAGGGCCAGCTTCTGAGGGTCTCAGGTGGATCTGTTCTGACAACCCATCAATCTCTACACCTCATTGATCTCTCCAAATTTAGTATCTTCATCCTCCACTCTCCATATACTTATCTGAATTTCCTGGAGCTGCTATAAGAAATTGTCACATACTTGGTGGCTTAAGAACCACAGAAATTGACTGGGCGTGGTGGCACAGGCCTTTAATCCCAGCACTTGGGAGAGAAGCTGAGGTAAGAGGTTAATTTTGAGTTTGAAGCCAGCCTAGGATACAGTGAAAATCTTAAAAAAAAAAAAAAAAAAAAAAGGCATGGTGGCACACGCCTTTAATCCCAGCACTCAGGAAGCAAAGGTACAAGGATCACTGTGAGTTCAAGGCCACCCTGAAACTACATGGTGAATTCCAGGTCAGCCTGAGCTAAAGTGAGACCCTACCTCAAATAAATAAATGAATAAAATTAGAAAAAAAAAATTACGGGCTGCAGCAATGGCTCAGTAGGCAAGGCACTTGCTTGTAAAGTCTGCCTGGGTTGGATTCCCCAGGACCCACATAAAGCCAGATACACAGAGTGGCACATGCATCTGAAGTTTGTTTCCAGCAGCAAGAGGACTTGGCGCTCCCATTCTCTCTCTCCCTCCCTCCTAGCAAATAAAAGTAAAAAAAATTAAAAATAAAGGGCTGGAGAGATGGCTTAGTGGTTAAGTGCTTGCCTGTGAAGCCTAAGCCTGGTTTGAGGCTTGATTCCCCAGGACCCACGTTAGCCAGATGACCAAGGGGGCCCATGCATCTGGAGTTCGTTTGCAGTGGCTGGAGGCCCTGGTTCCCCATTCTCTCTCTATATCTGCCTCTTTCTCTTTGTCTGTCACTCTCAAATAAATAAACAAAAATAATTTTAAAAAATAAAAAATTATCTCACAGGTTTTAAAAAGTATTTTATTTATTTGTTTGTTTTATTTGAGAGAAAGAAAGAGGCAGATATATAGAGAGGGCAGGACAGGGCCTCTAGCCACTGCAAATAAACTCCAGACACATGCACCACCTTGGGCATCTGGCTTTTGTGGGTCCTGGGGAAATGAACCTGGGTCCTTAGGCTTCGCAGGCAAGCACTTTAACCGCTGAGCCTTTTCTCCAAGCATATTTCACAGTTTTTAAAACCAGAAATCTAAAATCCATCAAGCAGGGCCACATTTCCCATGAGTCTTCAAGGGAAAAACCCATTCCTTGCTTCTTTCAACTTCTGCTTGCTGCCATAGCCCTTGGCTTGTGGTCACAGAGCTCCAGTCTTTGGTTCTGTGTCACACTGACCCTATTTGAAACCTCTTTCTCACAGTGACACTTGGGACTGCTTTTACAGTCTGCCAGGACAGTACAGGGAACCCTTTCCATTGAGATCTCAGCAGCCATTGTCATGTATGGCAGGGCTGTCAAGCCCTTAGGGTTTGGAGCACGGGTCTTCAGTCACCATTCTAACCCTACCAAAATTCCTAGTCCACTCCTCATTTATCCTCGCCTCTGAGTTCTCTTACCTCTCAGGAGACTGGCTGTTATGCTGTCCCAAGGATGACCCCCTCCTGGACTGTTTTGCCACTCCAGGATGTTTCCACCAGTCATCGCCTCACTCATAACTTTCCCACTCACTCCTTTCTTTCTTCCTTCACACGTGTGTGAAGTTCTCTGCTCCATAACATTTATCACACTTTGCCCGTCCTGTGTGATCATTCGTGTACCTCCTCCTCCCTTCCTCGTGTGAATTCCAAGGGCACTTGTCCCCATAACAACACAGTGAGTGCTGCAATGTCGTCTGTTTCACGTGCCTCATCACGCCTTGAATAATAAGCTCATTAGCCCCCTTGATCAGGGCATTAAGCCTCCAAAGTCCTCGTAACGTGATGGGTGCTTGTCCAAAGGCCATGCTGTCAAAATGCTGTGCTGTTGAGCATGCCACCACTGGCTGGAAGGACAGGAGGGTTGAGGAGAGAACAGGGTGGGTGGGCAGGCCCACTGGAACCAGCCCAGTTCCCTGTGCTCAAAGCTGCCTTTCCTTTAATCTTAAATATTTCTTGTTCGTTTTTTATTTATTTATTTGAGAGTGACAGACACAGAGAGAAAGATAGATAGAGTAAGAGAGAGAGAATGGGCGCACCAGGGCTTCCAGCCACTGCAAATGAACTCCAGACACGTGTGCCCCCTTGTGCATCTGGCTAACGTGGGTCCTGGGGAACCAATCCTCGAATCAGGGTCCTTAGGCTTCATAGGCAAGCGCTTAACCGCTAAGTCATCTCTCCAGCCCTTTCCTTTAATTTTATCTTTTGCCTTCTTTTTTTCTTTCTTTTTCTGAGGTAGGGTCTCACTCTAGCGCAGGCTGGCCTGGAATTCACTATGTAGTCTCAGGCTGGCTTCAAACTTATGGCATTCCTTCTACCTCTGACTCTCAAGTACTGGAATTAAAGGCATGTGCCCTTTACATCATTAGTATTTTGTGCTGTTTTATTTTTTCTCTTTTATTCTGATACTGCATTTTGCTCATCAGAAAAATTCAGGTAAGAGGCCAAGTGTTGTACACCTTTAATCCCAGCACTTGGGAGGCAGAGTTAGGAGGGTCACAGTGAGTTCTAGGCCAGCCTGATAGTACATGGTAAATTCCAGGTCAGTCTGAGCTACAGTGAGACCCTACTTTGAAAAACCAAAAGTATATATATATGTGTGTTTATTTATTTATATGTATTATATATATATATATATACACACACACACACACACACACACACACACACACACACACACACTATATTATATATATATTACACCTTTACAGAGCCACCAAGCTGACTAGGGAGCATCCACTGCTGCTGTTCTTATTCTCATCTTTCATTTCAGGAACCTTCCTGTGTGAATCCCCAGTGTTAGCAATGCACGAGGAAAGTGTTTACACAGTGGAGCCAAACCGAGTTCAGGTTCGGACCTGGCAGGTAAGTGGCTATTGTGCAGCAAGTGGACTGTGATGATAAAGAAAGAGAAGGCTGAATTTAAAGCGCTATTTTAAAATTTATTTATTTATTATTCGAGAAAGAGAGAATGGGTACACCAGGGCCTCCAGCCACTGCAAACGAACTCCAGATGCCTGTGCCACCATGTGCATCTGGCTTATATGGGTCATGGGGAATCGAACCTAGATCCTTTGGCTTTGCAGGCAAGGACTTAATTGCTAAACCATCACCCCAGCCCTAAAGTGCTATATTTATTTTATTTATTTATTGGTTTTCCAAGGTAGGGTCTCACTGTAGACCAGGCTGACCTGGAATTCACTCTGAAGTCTTAGGGTGGCCTCGAACTCTTGGTGATCATCCTACCTCTGCCTCCCAAGTGCTGGGATTAAAGGCGTGCACCACAACACCTGGCCATACGCCAATTTTTTAAGTTACAGAAAGCATGTTATTGGTTGTGGCCAGTGAAGAAATACTATTGGAAATACTGTTGATGTCTCTCATTTCTCATTGAGTGTCTGGCATGCCCTTCCAGAAACCTCCCTGGGGAGGCAGATATGCATGGCCCTTTTAGCATCTGTGTCAGTGATAAGGTGCCTTCAAATGCTATGCCTGCCTGGCGTGGTGACACACGCCTTTAATCCCAGCACTCAGTAGGCAGAGGTAGGAGGACACTGTGAGTTAGAGACTATGTCGTGAATTCCAGATCAGCCTTGGCTGGAGTGAGACCTTACCTCAAAAAAAACTAACAAACAAACAAAAAATGTTGTATCTGCTAGATCTCTGCATTATTACCCTGCCCACTTTTCACTCTCCTATACAGGCAAAGTACCAAGGAGGGGACTGTGGTGTGGGGGCCCACGTGGTCAAGTCTAAAGCCAGGGCCTGAGTGGATGGAAACGAGGCAGGACGCTGATGGGCCAGTTGTGAGGGACACAACTGAAGACAGTGAGGGACTGATGCCAGATAGAGTAGGACAGTTTGTTTTGCTTCTTTCTGGTTTTGTGTTGGTTTTCCATAGAACATGACTTCTGTGCCAGTGTACAAGGAAGCCTGGGTAGTTGGTGAAAGAGGGTGGGGCCCTAAGCTTTGAAGATCTGGTTCAGGCCACGAGTCATGAGTGAGAAAGGCTGCAAGCAGAAGTGGGGTGCTCCCTCTGTAGACACAGACTGCTGTAGTGTGTGTGAACTGGAAACTCCAGAAGTAGAGCAGGAAGCACACGACGCAGAAAGCATGGAACGTGCTGGAGTAAATGTACAGCTCTGTGAATTCTCGTTCATAAACAGATGTACTCAGAATGTGGCCAGCACCTCCTCTCCTCACCTCCCGCCTCCCCACCCAGCTGACCGTGCAGCCAATGTTGACAGCATAAAAAATGTCACTGGGGCTTTACACAGTGCCTTCTGCAGAAAGATCCCCTCCAAAAACAAACTAACCTGTGCTATTTCCAGTATCTGTGTGTGCCCACAGAACACTTCTCAGCTGAGAATCCTTTGTATCTTTACTTACTGATCTGACTACTACCTCCAGGCCTGCAACACCAAGGCTGTTCTGAGGGCAGGTCCCCATCTTCCTGTGACACTAGCCGCAGCACAGTGCTTGGTGCCTGCTCACCCATCAGCAAACATGCACTAGAGTGAGCATGCATAGCATTCAGCAACAGAAACCGCTGGCCGGGCGTGGTGTCACTCGCCTTTAATCCCAGCACTCGGGAGGCAGAGGTAGGAGGAGTGGCAAGAGTTTGAGGCCACCCTGAGACTCAGAGTGAATTCCAGGTCAGCCTGAGCTAGAGAGAGACTCTGCCTTGAAACACAAAACAGAAACAGAGAGTCATGGAAAAACAATCCTAAACCTCTTCCTCTTTCCCCAGGGGACTGTCAAACAACTCCTGCTGTTCTCGGAGACCGAAGGGAGCCCCTGTTTCTTGGACATCTGTGGGACTTTCCTGGTTGTAGGGACAGATTTGGCTCACTTTAAAAGCTTTGATCTTTCCCGAAGGTACAGTTCTCATCCAAATAGAAGTATTGCATTTTTTTAATTAGGAGACAACATGGTGGGAAGAAAGTAGGAACAAAACCAGAAATCTTAGATTCTCATCTCAATATTCATATGCCTCCTGGTTTGCTTGTTTTTGTTTTTTGTTTTCAATTTAGGAGTGGTCTTCTCTTTTGTTTGTTTTATTTTTTCCTGTGTCAGGGTTCATGTGCACAGGGTAAAAAGCGCAGTCTGAGCAGAGCTCACTGCCAACTGAGCTTTCAGCAGTCAGAGAAACTGGCCCCTTCTGTGACCTGCCAAGGGCCGATGGGCAGCAGATGGGCACTGGGGAGGTCCTCTGCCCGGCACTGAGGCCTCCCTCTCCTTTTCTTACAGGGAGGCGAAGGTGCACTGCAACTGCAAGAACTTAGCCGAATTGGTCCCTGGGGTGGGCGGCATTGCTTCTCTCAGGTGCAACGCCAACGGGAACAAGATCAGCATCCTCCTCAGCAAGGTGAGGCCAACACCCCGTGGCTTGTTTCTCTAGGGCCACGGTGGCCCCTGACCTCTGCTCTGGCTGCACTCTGCCCAGGGGGTCTTCTGGGTCTTTGAGACCAAGACTCTGACCAGCTCCTCCTTGTTTCATCTCCTACCTTCTCCCCAGTCATCTCTGGGTACCTCTGTCTTGCACACTCTCTGTTCTTTCTCCCCACCTGCTTACACCATCCATCTTTTCCTGGTTTTCTTTTCTTTTAGACACAGTGTGTCTTTCTCAGGTAGCTCTTACCCCATCTTTCCTGTCTGTTTCCTCTATCACCCAGCTGAACTCTTCTTGGGCACAAGAAGAAGTGATGAGGACTGTGGCCAGGTATGCCTTTAAGCTTGCTAAACAATTAACTGTGATGTGAAGGACAGTCCTTGGCAGCCAGTGGAGGGTGGCATCGTGGCCCACTGTGGACTTACTTGGTTCCCTCCACCCACCAGTGTTGGTGGGATGCTTCATGAGGTGCTTGCTGGTTGTTCTTGGAGTGTCAGCTGCCCAGGGAGGTCCTGCAGATAGAGGCTATCAGTCAAACTACCAGACAGGACCTGCCTTGGGGTTGGCAGGTATCAGTCTCCAATGCAGGCAGCCAGTGATTTCCCATAACCTGGGGAAAGCTATAATGGAAGAGTGTGCCATGTAGGGAGAGGACAGAGCAACAGTGAGTGTACTGAGGGGGAGATTGGGATGGTTCCTGAGGAGGCTGTCATGGAGCCCCTCACATCTGCCTCAGTGGTGGAAAGGAAGGACGAAGCTCCAAGGTTTGCAGGCCGACCTTGGTGTGGCCTCGTCACAGAGAGGGTGATGTCGATATTCACTTTAAAAAAAAAAAATTTTATTAGCATTTTCCATGAGTATAAAAAAAATCCCACAGAAATTCCCTCCCCCCCCCCACACTGTCCCCTTTGAAATTCCATTCTCCATCATATTACCTCCCCATCTCAGTCACTGTACTTACATATATACAATATCAACCTATTAAGTACCCTCCTCCCTTCCTTTCTCTTCCCTTTATGTCTCCTTTTTATCTTACTGGCCTCTGCTACTAAGTATTTTCATTCCCTATATTCTGTCTTAAAAAAAAAAATCAGACAGGCAGGGAATGAAGAGATGGCTCAAGGTTAAAGGTACCTGCTACACAAGCTGTGGACTGGCCATCCTATCCCTAGTACCTGCGTGAAGCCAGGTGCAAGCAGCACATGCATCTGTGATCCCAACACACAAAGATAAAAGGACCTATTAAGAATTCTACTTTGCAGCCAGGTGTGGTGGCACACGCCTTTAATCCCAGCACTTGGGAGGCAGAGGTAGGGTGATCCCCATGAGTTCAAGGCCATCCTGACACTACATAATGAATTCCAGGAGAGCCTGGGCTACAGTGAAGCCCTACCAAAATAAACAAAACAACAACAACAACAAAAAGTTCCACCTTGGAGTCAGGCATGGTGGCGCACGTCTTTAATCCCAGCACTCAGGAGGCAGAAGTGGGAGGATCACTGTGAGTTCAAGGCCAGCCTGAGACTACAGAGTGAATTCCAGGTCAGCCAGAGGTAGAGTGACACTTTACAACAAAAAAAAAAAATCAAAAGAGAGAGAGAGATATTTCTGCTTTGTCATTTCTTTCCACAACTGCTAAAGCTACAATTGCTTCCAAACATTTGGAAAATATTTGTTTTCTTGCTGTTCCTCTTTAAAGGGCTTATATCCAATTTACCATTTTAATACCTGTTAGAATCAAGTTTTCCATGGCTTCCTAGAGTTCTGGACATGTGTAGTACTTTCACTGTTTTATGGCCATGAGAAACTCAAAGCTGGCTTCCTTCCATATTGAGCCCACTGGGTTGTCTAAAACTGATGTGGATGAACTCCAGGACCCAGTCAGACACTGGTGGGCATTGAAGGAGAGTGGATCCTAGCTGGTTCCCTCCCCTAGGTATCTCTTGTGTGTGTATGCACACAATAGTGCAAGGACTGAAGTGAAGGCTGTGCAGAGTGGTGAGTGTGACTGCACACAATAGTGCAAGGACTGAAGTGAAGGCCGTGCAGAGTGGTGAGTGTGACTGCACACAGTAGTGCAAGGGCTGAAGTGAAGGACCTGCAGAGTGGTGAGTGTGACTGCACACAGTAGTGCAAGGGCTGAAGTGAAGGACCTGCAGAGTGGTGAGTGTGACTGCACACAGTAGTGCAAAAGCTGAAGTGAAGGACCTACAGAGTGGTGAGTGTGACTGCACACAGTAGTGCAAGGACTAAAGTGAAGGACCTGCAGAGTGGTGAGTGTGACTGCACACAATAGTGCAAGGACTGAAGTGAAGGCCGTGCAGAGTGGTGAGTGTGACTGCACACAGTAGTGCAAGGGCTGAAGTGAAGGACCTGCAGAGTGGTGAGTGTGACTGCACACAGTAGTGCAAGGGCTGAAGTGAAGGACCTGCAGAGTGGTGAGTGTGACTGCACACAGTAGTGCAAAAGCTGAAGTGAAGGACCTGCAGAGTGGTGAGTGTGACTGCACACAGTAGTGCAAGGACTAAAGTGAAGGACCTGCAGAGTGGTGAGTGTGACTGCACACAGTAGTGCAAGGACTAAAGTGAAGGACCTGCAGAGTGGTGAGTGTGACTGCACACAGTAGTGCAAGGGCTGAAGTGAAGGACCTGCAGAGTGGTGAGTGTGACTGCACACAGTAGTGCAAGGACTGAAGTGAAGGACATGCAGAGTGGTGAGTGTGACTGCACACAGTAGTGCAAGGGCTGAAGTGAAGGGCCTGCAGAGTGGTGAGTGTGACTGCACACAGTAGTGCAAGGGCTGAAGTGAAGGACCTGCAGAGTGGTGAGTGTGGCTGCACACAGTAGTGCAAGGACTGAAATGAAGGACCTGCAGAGTGGTGAGTGTGACTGTACACAGTAGTGCAAGGACTGAAGTGAAGGACCTGCAGAGTGGTGAGTGTGACTGCACACAGTAGTGCAAGGACTGAAGTGAAGGCCGTGCAGAGTGGTGAGTGTGACTGCACACAGTAGTGCAAGGGCTGAAGTGAAGGACCTGCAGAGTGGTGAGTGTGACTGCACACGGTAGTGCAAGAGCTGAAGTGAAGGACCTGCAGAGTGGTGAGTGTGACTGCACACGGTAGTGCAAGGGCTGAAGTGAAGGGCCTGCAGAGTGGTGAGTGTGACTGCACACAGTAGTGCAAGGACTGAAATGAAGGACCTGCAGAGTGGTGAGTGTGACTGCACACAGTAGTGCAAGGACTGAAGTGAAGGACCTGCAGAGTGGTGAGTGTGACTGCACACAGTAGTGCAAGGACTGAAGTGAAGGACCTGCAGAGTGGTGAGTGTGACTGCACACAGTAGTGCAAGGACTAAAGTGAAGGACCTGCAGAGTGGTGAGTGTGACTGCACACAGTAGTGCAAGGACTAAAGTGAAGGACCTGCAGAGTGGTGAGTGTGACTGCACACAGTAGTGCAAGGGCTGAAGTGAAGGACCTGCAGAGTGGTGAGTGTGACTGCACACAGTAGTGCAAGGACTGAAGTGAAAGACCTGCAGAGTGGTGAGTGTGACTGCACACAGTAGTGCAAGGACTGAAGTGAAGGGACATGCAGAGTGGTGAGTGTGACTGCACACAGTAGTGCAAAAGCTGAAGTGAAGGACCTGCAGAGTGGTGAGTGTGACTGCACACAGTAGTGCAAGGGCGGAAGTGAAGGACCTGCAGAGTGGTGAGTGTGACTGCACACAGTAGTGCAAGGGCTGAAGTGAAGGACCTGCAGAGTGGTGAGTGTGACTGCACGCAGTAGTGCAAGGACTAAAGTGAAGGACCTGCAGAGTGGTGAGTGTGACTGCACACAGTAGTGCAAGGACTGAAGTGAAGGACCTGCAGAGTGGTGAGTGTGACTGCACACAGTAGTGCAAAAGCTGAAGTGAAGGACCTACAGAGTGGTGAGTGTGACTGCACACAGTAGAGCAAGGACTAAAGTGAAGGACCTGCAGAGTGGTGAGTGTGACTGCACACAGTAGTGCAAGGACTGAAGTGAAGGACATGCAGAGTGGTGAGTGTGACTGCACACAGTAGTGCAAGGGCTGAAGTGAAGGACCTGCAGAGTGGTGAGTGTGACTGCACACAGTAGTGCAAGGGCTGAAGTGAAGGGCATGCAGAGTGGTGAGTGTGCCTGCAGGCAGAACACTGCAGTTTTTTGGTGGGTTCCATTTCCACAGTCATCATGGTGGACTCAGCACCAGCCAGTGCGTGCTGCAGCCCAGACTTGTTCCCTCACGCTGACCCCAGCGGCACCTTTACTAGAGCTACGGGAGAAAGTAAAGAGCCCCGTGGTGGTGCTGAGCATATACAAAAGAAAAAAGGACGCGCTGCGGTTATAAGTGTGTAGGCAGCAGCGTGAGGCCTGGAAAGATGGCCCTGCTGAGTCGTCCTGGAGAGCATTGGAACCCTGAGAAGAGGGGAGCCCAAGTCCTCTGGAGCCCTCAGTGTCGTCATAAGGGGGAGCAGCTCAGCCAGAATCACTGTGACAGCTTGTCTGCTGTTGAGTCCAGACCACCCAGAGCAGCTAAGCCAGAACCCAGGGTGACAACTGGGACCCACATTTTTTCTGTTGCTTACTGAGCACTTCCCATGTGAAGGGTGATGTCCAGGTGCTGTTTTCGAGATTGGTATGTGAAGGACCCTTGGGCGAGCTGGCTAGGGTGTGGGTCGGGGTGTTCTGCCTCCTTCCTTACCATGAAGTAATATTTCAGTGACTGTTTATAGTCCCAAGACTCCTTTTAGGAGAACTGAAATTTTTTTATTTTATTTCTTTATTTTTTGTTTTTCAAGGTAGGGTCTTGCTCTAGCCCAGGCTGACCTGGAATTCACCATGTGATCTCAGGGTGGCCTTGAACTCACGGCCATCCTCCTACCTCCACCTCCCCAGTGCTGGGACTAAAGGCATGTGCCACCACACCCAGCTGAAATTTCTTTTTCTTAAAATAGGGTATCTAGAGGCTTTAGAAACAGCTCAGCAGTTAAAGGTGGTTGCCAGCAAAGCATAATGGCTCAGGTTCAGTTCTCTAGTGCCCACGTAAAGCCAAATGAACAAAGTGGCACGTGCATCTGGAATTTGTTTATAGCAGCAGGAGTGGCTATTGCACTCACACACACCCCCCCCCCCCCCCCCCCCCCCCCGCCTCTTGCACTTGCCTGTGAAGCTCAGCAACCCAAGTTCAGTTCCCCAGTGCCCACGTAAAGCCCAATGCAGAAATTGGCACATGCCTCTGAAGTTCATATGTAGTGACTGGTATCCTTGGTATGCTCATTTTCTCTGTCTCTTCTCTCTGTCTCTCTCTCTGCTTATACATAAATAAAATATTTTTTAAAAAAATAGGCACTCTGGGCCGGTCCTGGTGACACACGCCTTCAATCCCAGCACTTGAGAGGCAGAGGTAGGAGGATCATAGTGAGTTCAAGGTCACCCTGAGACTACATAGTGATTCCAGGTCAGCCTGAGCCAGAGTGAGACCCTACCTTGATAAACCAAAAAAAAAGAAAAAAAGACCCTGACATCAGAAATGGAGAGATGGGGTGCTGGATAGATGGCTCAGCAGTTAAGGAGCTTGCTTGCAAAGCTTAAGGACCCAAGTTTGATCCCCCAGCACCCACATAAAGCCAAACACACAAAGTGGTGCATGCATCTACAGTTCATTTGCAGTGGCTAGAGGCCATGGTGCACCCATTTTTTCTCTCTCTCCCTCCTCTTTCTCTAATAAATAAATAAAAATAAAAACTTTAAAAAAGAAATGGGGAGATCACTCACTGATTAAGGCACTTGCTTGCAAAGCCTTCCAGCCCAGGTTCAGTTCCCCAGTACCCATGGAATGCTAGATGCAAAGTGGTGCATGTGTCTGGTGTTTGTTTGCAGTGGGCAGTAACACAAATGAATGAATAAGTAAATGAATACATATTTTAAATAACTGAGAGCAGCTCAGAATTTTTAGAATTTGTTTAAAATTTTCTAGTAATCATAAAGTAGTAACTCAAAAATTATTACATTGGGCTACAGTTAATGTTCAAATTATGAATTCTGACAGTATGATATTCTGGAAGCTGAGGTGGCTGGTGGCAGGTGTGTTTACCTCAAGCACATGCTGAGTAGGCCCAGCAGGCACAGGCTACACGGTGCTGGCCCAGGTCACGCCTTGAGCTGTCCTCCCTTCTCTTTCCTAGGCTGACAATAGCCCTGATTCCAGAATCTGCTTCTTTGATGTTGAAATGGATACAGCGACCATCTTAGACTTCAAGACTGGGCAGATTGATCAGATGGAAACACTGCACTCTAATAACCAAGAGACTAAGTAAGATTGTTGCTGGGGGATTTTGTTGAAAACAATATTTTCTGACTGTCCAACTTCTATGAACATTGTTGTTAAGTTGTGTTTCAAACTTCAGAAGACCTCACAGCAGTTACTAGTCGTGAAAGCAGAAGTTCAACAGACACTGGGGCAGTTGGGGTAGATTTGAATCTTTGGTCTCTGAAGGTTAAGGTATTTTGCTAAGTTTTTTTTGTTTGTTTGTTTGCTGGTTTGTGATGCTAGAGATCAAACCCAGAGCCTGGTACATGTGAAGCAGGTGCTGTACACTGAAGTGCAGCCTGAACCCAGCCCCACTTTTGTGAGCTCCAGCGGGTCCCCGCCCCCAGCTGATTCACCTCCTCTTGTCCAATTTGCCCCAAGTCCTCCCTGCCTCTCCCTGAATGCTGAATACTGCCTGTCTCATCAGACCCTCCGCTGACACCTTCCTCTACGTGTGCTCTTGGCTTTGTACCGCTGTTGATGCCCCAACTCTCCACTCCGTCTTTGCTTCCCAGCTAACTGCCCCATTTCTCTTGCTTCAGGACACAAGCCCCTGAACCTCTCTCCCTAAGGTGGACACAGCCACAACTCCCAGAGTCCTTGGATGTGGTTTGTTTGTTTGTTTGTTTTTTTGCAAGTGTATGTGTGTTCACATGTGTGGATGCACATGTATATGTTAATACCTGTGTGGGTGCACGTGTGTGTCCAGGTATGTATTCATGTGGAAGGTCGTGCTGGAATTAAAGACGTGTGTTTTTCTCTGCACACTTCTGATACGCATGGCTTCTCTTTCAGGATAAGCAGCAGTCCTTGTGTGCATTCCCTTACCTCATCAGCCAGTCCCACTTCAGAGGAGTCACCCTGTTGCCAGTCCTCTGTGGACACCTGATACACACTGCATAAAAAAATCCTGTGTTTATTTTGTCTGGCTTGCAGAGCTGAGCAGGCCATGGTCTGTGGGCACACACCAGTGCTGGTGCATCCATGAGGAACATGTGTTTTCTTTTTTCTTTTTTAAACATTTTATTTTATTTATTTATTTATTTATTTATTTATTTATTTATTTGAGAGAGAGAGGTATACAGAAACAGGCAGGTAGAGAGAGAGAATGGGCGTGCCAAGGCCTCTAGCCATTGCAAACGAACTCCAAATATGTGCGCCCCTCGTGCATCTGGCTTCCATGGGTCCTGGGGAGTCAAACCTGGGTCCTTTGGCTTTGCAGGCAAGCACCTTAACCACTAAGTCATCTCTCTCTCCAGCCCCGGATGTGTGTTTTCTATAGAACCAGGTCCTGCTCTCCTACGCAGCCACCAGTGGCCAATGAGTCCATCCCAACCTCTGCCACACTCCTTTGAGGTTAGCATGTAAGGCTCACTGTGTCCCTCATCACTGCTGGCTGTTTCCTTTGCATTTTTGTTTTATTTTCAATGTAGGCTTTCAAGGTATTGCTCAGCCTGGTCATGAACTGATGCACCACCACACCCAAATTCTTTTGAGATCTTACCCATTCTTTGCCAGCAGTTCATTTGTCCTCCCTGTAGTACTTCATGATGTACCAGACCATAAAGCATGAACTTCAGAGATGAGAGAGAAAAAGGTAAAGTTGGGAATGTCAACAGAGTTCCGGGTCACCTCTTACAAGAGCTCTGGACCCTCTCCAAGACCTCCAACCAAACATAGCATCGTGTTCCACATCTCTCAAAGCAGACTTCGCCGAGACCCTTCAGTCCGGTTTCAGGGTGTGTGGTGGTGTGTAGCACAGAGCACTCCAGAAGTCAGGGCTTGCAGAGGAGCCCTGTGACCGGGACAGTGACCGAGACGATCCTGAGTGTGTGTGGGCAGTGGTGACAGAAATTCTCCTCTCTTCTCGAAGTTGGGGACAGGTCTTTCTTTCTATTTTAGGAACCACATATTTGTGGATGAGAGACTGACAAATTATATTCCTGTGGGCCATTTCTGGGATCAGAGCGAGCCCAGGCTCTTCGTGTGTGAGGCCTTGCTGGTGGTGCCGGGAGCCCAGCCACAAGCTGTAGACAAGCAGCCCTACGTGGAGGACAGCGCCTGCCACACGGTACCTACCACTTAGCTGTGTTCTGTCTGTTCACACACATGTACGTGGTTCATGGGGTCATTACTAGTCAAGGTCATGTGGAGGAGAAGGGCCACATCAGGCTTCCAAATGAGTGAAGTATCCCAGTATCCCACTGCTCCCCAACAAGGCAGGTTCCACCCTGGACAGCTTTCTGGCCTTCTCATTCGCTACCTGGGTCCTCACATCTGCCCCCGCCCCCATGTCTGTGGAGCCCACCTCTATGTAAATGAGCTTTAAGCCTCAGAACAGCGTCGTAAGGCCTGGGACTCAAGGCTTCTGTCAACCTCACTCTCAGAGGAATCAGTATGCAAGGTTCTCACCAAGTGAGTTAGCATCAGGTGGCCCGCCCTCCAGCTTCAAGGCCTATCTCCGTGCCAGAGGCATTCCCCTGTCAAGAATGTTGACAGTCTGCCCCAAAGACCAGCTGCAGTCAGTGTCAGTGCCCCAAGAATCTCAGGAGCAAATCCTGTCAGTGACCCTAAAACACCCAAGGTAAAAGGGATCTGGATAGTTCCTTTGTCACTGGATTGAAGAAGACAAAGAATTGCTGGAGGGCTTTTCTTCTACATAGAGGGCAAGGTGGCAACTGCAGAGAGCAACGAGAGCAGCAAGGGATCTGGTGACAGGTGGAGGCATGTCTATGGGAAGGTTGTCTCCTGACCGTTCATCCTTTGTGGTGGTGACGTGCGTGTCCGAGTTCGTAGCACAGGAGTGAGGAAGGGCCGTGCACTCCCGTCGCCTGCACACTCCTATGAAGCAGCAGCGCAGGGCTGAGGTGCTGGTGAAGCACTTGTAGTGCAGGCATGAGGGCCTGAGTTTGGAGCCCCAGCACCCACAAAAGAATGCTGGCATAGTGGCATGTGCCTACAATCCCAGCACTGTGAAGGTGGAAATAATGAATCCCTTTAGCTCCCTGGCTCGCTAGACAAGCCCAGTCAGTGAGCTTCAGGTTAAGCAAGATCTGCCTCAAAGAATGAGGTGGAGAATGATTGAGGAAGATATCCAACATTGACCTCTGGCCTCCACATGCACACGTGCCCCACACACACAAAGAAATAGCAACTGGGAAGACCATCATGGTATTGTTGTGGCTTGTTCTGCTCACATGCAACGGAATCCAACAGACCACATACAGCGGAGTCCCAAAGAGCATCTGTGCTCTGTCTTGTGTACTCACTGTTCATTGAAAGCAGAGTAGAGAGCCTTTTGCCATCATCGTCATTGCTGATGTACATCAGAGTAAAGAAGGCCAAAGGGAGCTTTAAAAACACAAGAACTCTCAAATTTCTGTCACCGACTCCTTTGGTCACGGTGAGTCACCTCCTGGGCCTGTTGGTCACAGACTAGGTGGGACACAGTCTCCTGAAGATGCCTTGGTTCTTCCAAAGGTGGTAGATAAAAGTGGCAAAGAAACACTGGCAGAGATGAATGGTGTGGTGGCCATACACCCTGAAGGTTAATCCAAGTCTGTCAGATGTGTGCGCCACTCTGTTCTTTGGGTTAAGTGGCTGTCCCGCAATGAAAATGGAAATTAGAGCCGGGCGTGGTAGCACCGAGAGTTCGAGGCCACCCTGAGACTACATAGTGGATTCCAGGTCAGCCTGAGCTAGAGTGAGACCCTGCCTTGGAAAATAAAAGACAAAAAAACCAAACAAACACAAAAAAGAACAGCTTTTGTTCTTTGTGTTCCAGGAAGATATTTTGATCCTGTCGTTCTTCGCTTCAGAAGAGCATGGCTTCCTGCTTTACGACTGCTTCCCCCAGCCGCCTGCCTGCCAGACTCTGCTGGGGATGGAAGTGCCTCATTACTACTTCACAAAAAAGGTGAGAGCCCATGAGACCTGCTTGGGTGTTTTCCTTCCCACCCCTTGCCTCGCTGGATTCTTACATGTTTCTCCAGCACACTGAGGCATTGGTTGTTCCACAGTCCAGCCATCAGCTGTAACTTGTCAAGTGACGCTCAGAGAGCACCACATCCTCCTGAATAGGAGGTGGATTTGCTCTCCAGTGGTTCTTGGATGTGACCTGGCCCGACCCCCTGCCTCTCCTCGGTGTTTTCACTGAAGACACAGCTTTCATTTGTCGTCTCTTCTCTCTTTTCCAGCTGCTTGTTTAATTCAGATCACTGGGGCTGAGGAGGTAGCACAGGGCTTGCTTGCAAGCATGAGAACCTCAGCTCCATCCTCAGAACCCACATAACACCAGGCATGGTAGTACATGTCTGTAGTCCTAGTGCTCAGGTGGAGACAGAAGGACCTTGGGGCTCACAGGAGCCATTCTAGCGTGCTTGGTGAGCTCCAGGCTAATGAGAGACCCTGCCTCAAAGGAGGTGCACAGCGTTCCTCAGGGTAACGCTTGAGGTTGTCCTCTGGCCTCCGCCCACACACACATTGTATATATTCATATATTCACTATGAAGAATTTTGGAAGTACAAACAAGTAATGGTCACTGTGGGACAACTGGTACTGCCACTCAGGTTCCTGTACCTGGGAGTAAATTAATCACATCACATAGTTGTTTATAACCTTTAAGAATGGGGACATTTTAAGCACACAAAGATACACACCATAGGGGCTAGAGAGATGGCTCAGCAGTTAAGCTTTGTTTGAAAAGCCTGAGGGCCTGGATCCGATTCCCCAGTAGCCACATAAAGTCAGATGCACAAAGTGACTCATGCATCTGGAGTTCATGTGCAGTGTCAAGAGGCCCTGGATATTACCCATTCTCACTTCTTTCTTTTCTCTCTCTCTCCCCTTGCAAGCAAATATTTAAAAAAAAAAAAATACACACCATTGCCAGGTGTGGTGCCACACAACATTAATCCCAGCACTGGCAAGGCAGAGGTAAGAAGATTGCCATGAGTTCGAGGCCACCCTGAGACTACATAGTGAATTCCAGGTCAGCCTAGGCCAGAACGAGACCATACCTCAGGGGGAAAAAAAAAGGGTTTTGTGCTATTCTTTTTGGTTTTTTATTTTATTTTATTTTTTTGTTTATTTACTTGAGAACAACAGACAGAGAGAGAAAGAGGCAGATCCAGGCGCGTGCACCCCCATGTGCATCTGGCTAACGTGGGTCCTGGGGAATGGAGCCTCTAACCAGGGTCCTTAGGCTTCACAGGCAAGCACTTAACCACTAATCCATCTCTCCAGCCCTTGTGCTATTTTTATTTTCTACAATTAGCTAGTTAGCCAATCTTTTTTTTTCTTTTTCTTTCTTTCTTTCTTTCTTTCTTTCTTTCTTTCTTTCTTTCTTTCTTTCTTTTTTTTTTAAGGCAAAGTCTGTATAGCCCATGCTGGCCTTGAACTTGTACCTATGAACGTATACCAATCCTCCTACCTCCATATCCCAAGTGCTAGAATTACAGGTGTGACCCACCCTATCCTGTGTTAGCTTTGCAGCCAAAAGTGGATGAGGAGACAGGCTGCAAGGAGATGCTTAGAGTGCAGGAAGGGGCTGAGTCTTCTGTGCAGCCCTCTGCGTAGCTCTGTAAGGTACCACAACAGCGGAGGGCGGAGTGGATGGAAACGCTGTCCCTTGACTTGTGACAGGTTAGTGGCCAGGCTCAGAGCCTGGTTCTGGATTCCACAGGCACAAATGTGTAGTAATGCGTACATTCCAAACAAGAATGAAACTGAAACCATTGGTTCCAGTGTTCTAGTCGCCATGTGGAACAGTATGGTACAGCCTCTAGAGGTTGGCGTGGGAGCAGCCTATACATTACACTTTCCCATGGCTTAAAGTGGAGTTGATCTTTGTGAAGACTAGAAACACAGTCACCTGGTTTGCCAAATTCAAGAAGTCCCTTGCTCTGTCAGTGCAGATGTCTTTAATTACCTTTATTTTAAATAGATATCACCACCCCTTCACCACATAATTGTGTGTGTTTTTTGTCACTCTTCCTTCTTATTTTATGTTCTTTATATGCTTTTAATCCCAACACTTGGGAGGCAGAGGTAGGAGTATCGCTGTGAGTTCAAGGCCAGCCTAAGACTACATAGTGAATTCCAGGTTAGCCTGGGCTAGAGGGAGACCCTACCTCAAAACAAACAAAGAGCTGGAAAGATGGTGAGCAGTTAAGGCACTTGCCTGCAAAGCCTAAGGACCCATGTTGTACTCTTCAGATCCCATGTAAGCCAGATGCACAAAGGTGAGGCAAGCTCAAAGTCTCACATGACCACTAGGTGGCACAAGTGTCTTGAATTTGAATACAGTGACTGAGGCCCTGGTGTGCCAATTCTCTCTCTTTCCTCCCTCCCTCTCTGTCTCTCTCTTTCTCTTTCTCTCTCTATTTTTCTAAAATAAAAAATTAATCTTTCTATTGAGTTTTCTTCACTAATTGCATATTATTGGTTTCTCTGTTTGGGTTTTTTCTTATTGTTTGTTTTTGTTTCTTCTACATTTACACGTCTTCCCTTTTCTCTCTCATTTTTGTCCTCCTTTCTGTACTTGCACTCATAGTTGTTGTTCCACAGAAGAGGCATATATGCTGCAGTCGTAAGTATAAAGCCTCAAGTTAGTGGTTTGCCACCTGGATTTTGTCATTTCCCCAAGCCCCTTGCATCTGTACTTACGGCTCAGCTGTATGTGCACCAACACTGCCTGTCTTCCCTGCTCACCTATGTACAGTGCTTGGCTAGACAGCTGGGCTCCTCTGTAAAGTGCTCCCAAGAGCCATTTTCCTCTTTCAAAGGCTGCCTTCCTTCTATTTGCCTATGTGCAGTTCTTCCATCTCCTTTCCCTCAGAGCTTCAGCAACTATGCATTCCAGAATGGTGAGGCAAACCCAGCACTGTTGGTCCCTAGCACATGTGACTGTCAGGTTGCTCCAGTCTACTCTTGACCCAGGATGAACAGTCTCTGTCTCCCATCTAAATACTAGCCAGGTCCAGACCCTGCATGACTCCCAAGATGAAACAAGATCAGATATGTTCTAGGTGGTCTGACTGTAGACAGTAGTTCCTGCCTCACAGAGTAGTTACGAAGACCTAAATTGAGTGTTGTAACAAGTAAACGGGACAGGAACGACTCCCCAGGTGTTCACACAGCAAACCGGGTTCTCATTAGACCCACGACAAGGCTGATGGTGTTAATTGGTAGGAAGTCTGGCTTTTCTTTTCAGTTTATTAAACCAGAGCATCCAGGAATTCCATGTTTTCATGTACATTACCTGATGTTGGCCCAATACTCTTTAGTTGCCTGTCTGGTATGACCCCATTATATACATTAAAGAATCTAAATTCAGACTCCCCTGCACCATGATACCTCAAGGCTCTTGCTTCTGCCCTGTCATTTAGTGTGCCTGGAAGGACCTCTCAGCCACAAGAGGGCTTGGCATACCCCACTAGTGTGTCCAGCCTCAAGAGGAGCAGTGAAACCAATAAGTTCATGAGAGCTGAGCTGGAAGGAGGTGGCTGAAGTTACTGTGTAGGAAATCACAAATTTGCAAGGAAAGCTTGGTTCAAAGAGGGTGTCCCCTTTCTTTATAGGGAGTGTGTGCTCATGGCAGAGGGACAACCTAGAGAGAAGTGCCTCCCCCTGGAGAAGGGGTTGTTCGCAGGGGCAGAGGCTGAGGGCAGCAGAGTCATGGCAGAGGCAGGAATATAAAGTCAGCTGCCACTCTTCCATTTTAAGAGACCCCACAGAGAAGCACATGTATTTGATTTGACTTAGAACCAGAAAAGATGTCCGTGGTGGCTGAAGCACACCCAGGAGATGGCAGCAGTGACATTAGTGAGCTAGAGGCTGACAAGTCCATATGTGTCCAGCTTCTGTTTGCCTGTTATCTGAACAAGGTAAATCAAAACAAAACAAAGCTCTGGTCATTTCCAGTTAACTTGAAGTTTTCTAAGACCCTAGGGGGCTTTGAGGTCTGTGGCTGGATGCCTGCACCTTCATGCAGGTAGATCTCCCCATGACTGCCTTCACTCTGGAGGAGGTGGCTGGGCGTAGATACTGCCGTTCCCTGTGACCCGACAAGCAAACGGGGCCTTTATCCCTTAGCCTGGAGAAACAAACAAGGAAGACAGGGGAGATTCTGGGCATCAGCACATCCCTCAGATGGTGGCCAAGAAACCCCTGCGAGACTTTGTGGGGCTGGAGGACTGCGACAAGCCCACTCGGGATGCCATGCTTGACTTCAGCTATTTCGTCACTGCCGGAGACATGGATGAGGCTTTCAAGTCCATCAAACTCATCAAGAGGTAAGAAGTCTACTCGCAGAGGTGCCAAAAGACGACACACACCTCTTGGAACCTTTATTCTTTTAATATGCCTTCCTAATCAATCCTATCCTAAGTGAGCAGCTCTTCTGTGACTGCATTCTGGTGTAGTAAATGGTCTTTCCATTCAGGGAGGCGCCACCAAGCTCAAAGACGTGGGACATGCCCAGCGCATGCGTGTGTTGATGCAGCAGGAGAGCCTGGCTCTCTTTATCTGTGGTGCCAGGACCCCTGTTTTCATATTTCCCTGTGTATCTGTAAAGCATAGGTGGTTTGGTGTGTGACGTGAGGTATGTGTGGCCTGTGCACATGTGTGAAGATGCATGGACCGCATGCACATGGATGCAAAGGCCAGCAGGGAGCTCGGATGTTATGCTGTGTCACTCATCACTACACCTTTGAGACTGAGCCACCTTCATTCCAGACCCGCTGTTGGAAGCCCCAGCGATTCTCTGCTCTCCACCACCTGGGAGACTGGGGTTTATAGCTGTTCATGGCTATACCCAGCTTCTCACACGGGTGCCTCGTGCTTTGAGCATCAAGCACTCTTGCCCACTAAGCCCTCTCCCCAGCCCAGTTTTAATTGATTTTAAAGTACTAAGAAAACTTCCTAGTCCAAGGTTCTTCAGGGGATCTGGGCATTGTGGTGCATGCCTTTAATCCCAGCACTGGGGAGGCAGAGGCAGGAGGATCGCTGTGAACAGAGTGAGTTACAGATCAGCCTGTGCTAGAGTGAGAGAGTCGCTATCTCGAAAAAAAGTTCTTAATGTGCTAAATATTGCTAAGAAGTGTTAGTGAGTAAATACCTGAACAGTGAAATGCAGTTAAAATTGCTATCTGCCAAGGTCCGTCAGCACACATCTTCCTCTCCATTCCTGAAGAATGGAGAATTTCCTGAAGAAATTCTTAGCTAGCATTTTTAACAGATTTTAGTTTCAAATAGGTAGGAAAATTACAGAAGAGCAATACTTTGAGAAAAGCAAAGTTAGAAGTGCGTGGCAAGCATTATCTGCAGTTATGACTTTGTAACAGAGACGGGGCTTTTCAAGATAGTATGGGATTCTTATCTACTACCTATGAAAACTAAGCAGGCCAGGCCCTACTGCCGTTGGAAGTTGTCCCACACCAGCCTTGTAGACAAGAGGACCTTTGACTGGGCGGTGACATAGAGGCTGAATGGCATGGCCCAGCCTCCCTTGGATTACTTTAACTTAGCAGCAACATGTCACAGATAAAGGCTGATAGCATGGATAACTTTAAACTTAAGTGTACTTCTATATAGTCATATACATGATACTAACAATTACTGTTAACCCAGAAATAAGTCCCTTGTGGGAAGAGTTGATATTAAATGTCTGTGCCAGTGCGCAGTGGACACACATCTGCACGTTCCTACACAGCATGACAAGTGTGTCACTTGTAGTCAGTCCATAAATGCTTTTCTGTCATTAAGAGTCACTTTATGTTTTTAAGGCACAGACCCATTTCACTATTTTAACTAAAGACAAAGTCCCAGCACAATGTGGGCTTCAGAACCTACATTGATCGTCTTAGGGCCACTAGAAGACTGAAAGCAAACTAGGTTTGATGCTTATTAGGAGGGGCAGCAGATGGCCCATCTTAATCTTGGCTTGGCACTTTCTGGTAGTACCCACTTCCTCTCGTGTTGGCAGTGGGGAGCAAGGGGGTGCCACCAGTGACTTCTCCCTCCCGATGGCCAGTCAAGCAGTATAGTTCCCATTAGCATCCTCCTGGGACCACCAGGACCATGGTTGCAGACACAGTCAGGCAGCCCTAGGTTCTGTGGGTCTGTTTTGACCCCCGAAGTCCATATCTCAGAAGTTGTCTGCCTACCCTGGGAAATAGACTGAGGGAGCCTGACCTATCTGGAAGCAGACTCCTCTTGAGGCTTCTGACAGCCCACCCCGTACTAGGCTCAAGAGAGGCTAGCTATTTTCCTGGGGGGTGAGGGGGAACCATGCAGACTTCATCCCTCCTGCTCTCCTTGTTAACCTGCCATCGCCGACTACAGGTTTCCGAGTCTTCAGGGAATGTGGATTTTGGAGATGTGGCTTCAGATTGTACAGAACCGTGGGTGAGGGTGTGTCAGGTTTTCAGTGAGGTCCTGTCAGCCCTTCGCTTAGTGTCATCCCACAGAAGTCATGGGAAAATTATGGCAGCATGGGTGGATAGAACACAAATTTTAGAAAGAGTTGAGAGACTTGAGTTTATTTTAACTTAAACACATAATCAGGAGCAAAACGTACACTACTAACCTGACTGGCATGAAGCTGTTACCATCTGGTTATAAGTTTTGATTCATTCAGGGAATATCATGGACCTCTCAAGAAAAAAGCTTACTGGGCATTCTGCTTCATGAAAGTAAAATGTAACCAAGACACCATCTCAGCAGGTGCAGAATAAATTAACCCCAAATGGAGGTGGAGTGCAGGGTGCCCACACTGCCTCCTCCTCTGCCTCAGCTTGTAGACTCTTCCTTTGAAATGTGCATGATGTACTGGCTGAGGAAGAGTGTGTCTGAAGTAGGGTGGTGCACATGAACACATAATATATTCATATATAACATAATAAATGTACATGATAATCGTACGTATGTATATATAGGTAACCCAGATTTGTCCCATATAGTCACTCAGTCTCTAGACTATGGTGTTACAGTGGCTATTTAGAGGTGTGGCCCCAAGACAGGTGCTCTCAGCATGGAGACTCCACATAGTCATTGTCCAAGCCACGACGGAACCGTGCCGTCAGTGAACGACTGATGACAATTACCCGGGGTGCCATACAATCCTCCCTCCGGTGAAGAATGTTCCAGATGAGCATGGCAGCCGCCAGGGTGGCCAGAAGGCAGGCACCAATGTTCAGGTAGCAAGACCAGGATAGGTTGGTGTAAGGGCCAATTCTGTAGAAGGTCACCAGCCCAATGACCAGCACGAAGCCTGTAAAGAGAAGAGAAGTGGTCAGGAAGCCTGTACCAGAGCAGGAGCTCTATCCAGAGCCCCCAGAAGGCAAGCTGTGACTTTTTCCTCAGCCCTGTCCTAGGGTGGGGCCAAGCCACTTTGTACTGACTCATACAGCCTTTGGACCTGAGAGTAGAGGCCAGGAAATAAACCTGCTAGGGCTGGAGGGATGGCTTAGCAGTTAAGGCATTTGTCTGCAAAGCCAAAGGACCCAGGTTTGATTCCCCAGGACCCACGTTAGCCAGATGCACAAGGTGGCACATGCGTCCTTGAGTTCATTTGCAATGGCTGGTGGCCCTGGAGTGCCCATTCTCTCTCTCTCTCTCTCTCTCTCTCCCCCTCTTTCTCTGTCAAATAAATAAATAAAAATAAAATATTTTTAAAAATACATCTTTTTAAAAAACTTGCTAGCCGAGCGTGGTGGCACACGCCTTTAATCCCAGCACTCAGGAGGCAGAGGTAGGAGGATCGCCATGAGTTCGAGGCCACCCTGAGACTATATAGTTAATTCCAGGTCAGCCTGGACTAGAGTGAGACCCTTCCTTGAAAAGCAAAAGCAAAAAGCCTTGCTAGCTAACGGGGTGGGGGAGGGCAGTGCAGGGTACTATCCTGTGACCCTGCAGTACAGCGCTCAGCAGTCTTCCCAGCCCCAGGCAGACCCAGTTGTCACTTTATTAAACTGTTCAGTCTACTCTGGCTTTTATAAGTGCTTAATTACTTCAAAGCCAAACAAAACACAGATACTTCCTAAGTCTTATCTAGAAACAGACTGGCATCTCACTTGGTTCAAATTCCTGTTGGTGAGTTTCCATACCCATGGCTTTGCTTTCAGAGGAAGTGGAGATTTCCTCTCTGATCAAGGTGGCCTGGCGCCTACGCCCAGGGCAGGCCGAGCCAGCTGAGGCCTGATCCAGACCTGGTTTTGGAGTGTCTGGTTTCTTTTCACTTCTGGGGCGATGTGTCCAGGTTCAGAATCCCTTCTTGCCCCATGCCCCACCACCTCCCCTCTGCTGATGTCTTTCCTTCTGTGCCTTCCCTCCCCTCCCCCCAACATCACAGCAAGAGAGGTGGGTCAGGAGCTGCCAACTGGCTAAGACGGGCACATGGCCAGCCCAGAATTGACAGCACTGTGTTGCTTTCTGCTTGTGTGTCCGCTTGCGTGCTCATGTTTTGAGACAGGGGCTCACTGTGTAGCCCAGTCTGGCCTCCAACTCCACTTTCCATGCCTCAGCCTTTCAGTTGCTACGCCTTCATGCCTGACTCTCACTGACTTCTGCAGCTCTCTTGCAGAGTGCCAGGGCCCTGAACTTGTTAGCTCCGATGGTAGGAAAATGAGAATTCTCTGTCCAGTGTCTGCCAGGGCGCCGTGTCACTGCCGCTTGACAGAGAAGGTAGCACTGGGAGACTTGCAGGTCTTGATTCTCAGGCTGCTGCCTAAGGGCTGGTGCAAGGGTGCCCCTTTCCTGAAGCTGCTGGGACTCACCCAGAGATGGCCTAGAAGGCTGTGGGGCCCATCTCAACACCCTGGAGCAGCAAGAATAGAATGAGGAGGGGAGGGCAGAAGCAGAGGCACAAGGAAGGGGCAGGAGGCCCCATGCCGCCACCTGCTCTAGAGCATCCCCATTTCTTCAGCAGCACCTTTCCAACTAGCCAGGTGCTTGGGAGCAGCTTATGCCACAAATACCAAAGTCTTCATCACTGGACTCTTCTAACCTCAAGCTCATTCATACCCCTTTCCTGGGCTCTAGTCAAGGAGGACCCCTGCTGCTGTCCCCTCCCCATTGCCCAGCACCTCAGCTTCTATATGCCTGCTCATATAGTCCTTCCAATTCCTAATGTCTCCCAGCTTTCTTTAGAAACTAGACTATGCATGGCGCTGTGAGGCACCTGAGCAAGGAGCAACATCAAGAGAGACAAACACACACACAGGGACAAAGAGACAGTGAGAGAGCAGGAGAGAAGGACTAACAGACCCGAGCTTTCTAGAACAAGCCTGACTCGTCTTCTCCTAAACAATGGCGGCAGAGCATACCCACACTGTTCTGCCCACAGAGCTTACCAGAGGCAACAGTGTACCTCTACCAGTCATGAAAGAGTGAGGGCTCTGCCTGCGGCTTGTGTGTGGACAGTAGCGTTGGTGAGGTGAAGCATTCGGAGCCGGTGCTCATGTCATGAAAGTAAAAATACCTTCAGTAAATGTTCCCTCATTTTGTTGTTGTTTTCAAGGTAGTCTCACTATAGTCACTGCTGACCTGCCACTTACTCTGTAGTCCCAGGATGGCATCAAACTCACAGGGATCCTCCTGCCTCTGCCTTCTGAGTGCTGCAATTAAAGGTGTGTGCCACCACAACCCAGCCTGTTCTCTCATTTTTATATATGTTTGGGAGATGTTTTGCCAGCCAAGAGAGTTTATTATGCTTGTTTCAAGACCCAGAAGAGGTGGAATTGAGGCAAGCTGGGTACACAGGGGACCAGCTTGTATTTTCTGAGATGACAGGTAATAAACAAGGCAGGTGTGAGGGCCACAGAGCCAAGATGGAGCAGAGAGAAATGCCAGCTGAGTTGGAAGGGCTTTTCCCAATGAGGATCAGACAGGCCCTACCAAGTGTCCTTTTCCCACGTTTCACTTTGGTCTGGGCATGCTCCAGAAACATTTTTAAAATGTGTTATGTGGCCACAGAATCCCTTATTTAAAATGGAACAGGGCTGGAGAAATAGCTTAATGATTTAAAGGTACGTTATTGCAAAGCCTGATGGCCCAGGTTCAATTCCCTCGTAACCATGTAAAGCCAGATGCACAAAGTGGCATATGCATCTGAAGTTAATTTTCAGTGGCAAGAGGCCCTGGCATGCCCATTCTCATTCTCTCTCTCTCTTGTTTTGTGTGTGCACGCATATACCAGTTTCTGTCTGTGTCCCTTTCTCCCTCTCTTTGCTTACAAATAAATAAAAATACTTTTTTTCAAATGGAGGCTGGAGCTTCATGAGTTCGAAGCTAGCTTCAGCTACTTTCTGAGTTTGAAGTCTGCCTGAACTACCTGTACTCCTCTCCAAAATCAAAACAAAAAAGCCAGGGATGGTAGCTCAAGCCCTTAATCCCAGCACTTGGGAGGATCATTGTTCACAGCCAGCCTGGGATACTGAGTGAGAGACTCCACCTCAAGAGCAGCAAAATAAGTCAGATGGGAGATAGGAGCTCAAGAGTTCAAGGCCACCCTGAGACTACATAGTGAATTCCAGGTCAGCCTGGGCTACAGTGAAACCCTACCTCAACGCCGCCCCCCCCCACAAAAAAAGGAACAATGTGGTTCCAGGTAATTAAAAGACCTGACTCACCAGAACCTTCTGGAAAAGACTCAGGTGCATTTATAGGACTGAGAAAGTTAGAAAGGGACCAAGCATTGCATGTGCAAAGCAGAAAGGACCTGCCCTCCCCAGTAAGGCCTCACAGGAATGGTATGGTGCAGGCTGGAGAGATGACTCAGTGGTTAAGGTGCTTGCCTGCAAAGCCTGACAACCCAGGTTTGATTCCCTAGTACCTACATGGTGGCATATGCGTCCAGAGTTCATCTGCAGTGGCTAGAGGCCCTGGTGTGTTCCCATACACACACATTCTCTCTCTGTCATCCCCTCCCCCCCATGTCTTTCTGCTTGCAAATCAATAAATAAAGATCTTTTTAAAAAAGAAAGAAAGAAAGAAGTGGGGCTGGAGTGATGGCTTAGTGGTTAAGGCACTTGCCTTCAAAGCCTAAGGACCCAGGTTCGATTCCCCAGTACCCACACAAGCCACATGCACAAGGTGATGCATACATCTAGATTTCATTTGCAGTGGCTGGAGGCCATAGTGGGTCCATTCTCTCTCTCTCTTTCTCTATCTATCTTCTACTTTCTCTCTCTCTAAAATAAATAAATCAATAAAATAATGTTTTAAAAAAGACAGAAATGAGGAGAAAGTGGGGGGAGGGAATTAACATGGGATTTTTTTTATAATCATGGAAAATGCTAATAAATTTTTTTTAAAAAAAAAAGACAGAAATGGGGCTGGAGAGATGGCTTAGCAGTTAAGGTGCTTGCCTGCAAAGCCTAAGAACCCATGTTTGACTCCCCAGATCCCACGTGAGACACACAAGGTGGCACATGCATCTGGAGTTTGATTGCACTGGCTGGAGGTGCCAATTCTCTCTTATTAAAAAAAAAGAAAGAAGCCGGGCGTGGTGGCGCACGCCTTTAATCCCAGCACTCGGGAGGCAGAGGTAGGAGGATTGCCATGAGTTCAAGGCCACAGGCCACCCTGAAATGACAGAGTTAATTCCAGGTCAGCCTGGACCAGAGTGAGACCCTACCTCGGAAAAAAAAAGAAAGAAAGGAAGAAATGGTATAGTGGGTCTGGAAAGATAGCTCAGCAGTTAAGGTGCTTGCCTGCAGTCTAAGGACCTGTATTCAATTCCTCAGGAGCCACATAAACCCAGAGGCACAAAGTGACACATGCATCTGGAATTCTGTTGCGGTAGCTAGGGGCTCTGGCATGCCTATTCTCCTCTCTTTCCCACCTTCTTTCTCTCTCAAAATAAATAAATTAATTAAGCAAGTAAAATATTTAAAACAAGAAATGGCATTGTGTGGTCCTGGGACCCTCCATTCTACTCTTGTGTAGTCATGACCCCAAGTCAGCCTCCTCTAAAATTGCTCCATGGTGGACAGGACAGCATTGCAGTGGCCTGCAGCTCAGCAAGAAGAAGTGACACATGTAGACGGGGAGCAGTGCAGCACGGTCTCAAACATGGTGGGCATCGTGAGGGCACACGGGACAGAGCCCCTGCACAGATCAAACAGACTCAGCTCAAGAAACCACAATTCAGAACTTGCTGATAAAATTCCCCAGGAAAGAGGCAGACACAGTGCAGAGTAGTCGTCCAGCCTCCTAGCCCTGTGGCAGCTCTCTGCAGGGCTGTTTCCCTTGGCAGCATAAGATCCAAGAATGTCAAAACCGCAACAGAGCTGGGCATGGTGTCGCACGCCTTTAATCCCAGCACTTGGGAGGCAGAGGTAGGAGGACTGCCATGAGTTCAAGGCCACCCTGAGACCACATAGTAAGTTCCAGGTCAGCCTAGGCTATAGCGAGACCCTTCCTCACAAAACTAACAAACAATCAAAAAACCTTGACAAGACAATGTCCCTCAGACCCACTGGTAGAGGACAGGAGAGTAGCCACCTATCACAGTATCGCAGATTCATTGTTTTCTTCATTGTGACTCCTTTGAGTTCTGGGGATCTAACCAGACCTTGTGTGTGTCAGGCAATGTTCTTCACTGAGCACCGTCCTTAGCACTTCCTTTTCTTTTCTTTTCTTTTTTTTTTTTTCCCCTTTATTTATTTGCAAGCAAAGACAGACACACAGAGAGATTGAGCATATCAGGGCCTCCAGCATCTATAAACAAACTCCAGATGCATGCTCCACTTTGTGCATCTGGCTTTATGTGTGTACTGGGGAATAGATCCCCAGTCATCAGGCTTTGTAGGCAAGCACCTTAACTGCTGAACCAACTGTCCAACCCCCTTCCTTTTTCTTTCATCATCAGCATAGTATGTTTTTGAAAGTATGTAGGTTATTTAAACCATTGTAAACTATTGTTGCCTGTCCTGTGACTAGGTATGTTACTTTGTCTTATATGCAAACTAAGATTTCAGATCATGTATCTGCTTCTAAGAATGTCATATAAGATGCAAGAGCATGCAAATATTTGACAAATTGATTAAAGAAATGTAAACTCATACATATAAATCATCTAGTATTGCTGCATATGTCCTAGAATAGAAATGCAAGTTGGACTGTGATAAAAATGATAAACTCAGCCAGGTATGGTGGTGCACACCTTTAATCCTAGCACTTGGGAGGCAGAAGAAGGAGGATCACTGTGAGTGTGAGGCCAGCCTGAGACTACATAGTGAATTATAGGTCAGCCTGGGCTAGAGTGAGACCCTACCTCGAAAAACAAAAACAAATAAACAACAACAACAACAAAAAACCCCGATAGACTATGTAATGCAGACCCTGACAGATGGGCACTGTTCACAAAGGAAAAGTGAACAGACCCAGACTCTACCTCTTTTATCACTAACCTTGAAAACTGTCTGTTGGAAATCTAGCAGTAAGATGTCTGAGGTGGAAATGAGCAAATTCCAGGTTGCTTGCTTCTTTCACTGGAGGACAATTAAGAGGCTGAACCTTATTTGCTTTTCCTCAAAGAAGTAGAAGCTGGAGAGATGGCTTATTGGTTAAGACACTTGCCCATGAAGCCTAAGGGACCCATGTTTGATCTCTCTCTAGATCCTGCATAAGCCAGACACACAAAGATGAGGCAAGTACAAGGTCACACATGCCCAACTAGGTGGTGCAAGCGTCTGGAGTTTGATTTCAGTGGCTGAAGCCCTGGTGCGCCAATTCTACCCCCCCCAAAAAGAAAAATAATTTATAAAATAAGTAGAATGGCAAGTCTAGGTCATGCCCTGGGGAAGGGTCACTAAAGGTGCACTGGAGCCTGGTTGGGTGGCATGCACCTGCAGTCCCAGCACTTGTGTAGCAGGAGGAGGAGGACCTCAGGTTCAAGGCCAACCTGGGCTACTCTCCCAAGAAAGAAAAGGAGAAGGGAGGGAGGGTAGTTTCATAGGTCCCTCATTCTGTGTGAAGACCATGGTAAGCCTCTTTTCTGATGTGCCTCAACTGAGACCACACAGAGATGGTGAAAGGGCCTACAATAGTCTGTCCGTTCCCAGCCCAGCACGGGGAAATCCTGTGGGAAACCTGAGCACAGGAGCTGGGTGCGATGTGGCCAGCCCAGGGCCACATGCCCTCCAGAGAGGAGACCATGCCCTGAGTAACAGGCACAGCCGTTGGAAAGCATTGTGCTTTTGTCTTCCAAACCCTGCCCTGAGCTGGCAGAGGAGGTAGTACGGACTGTTAGACATGTGATCAATAAAAAGCAAAGAAAACACAGAAAACAGAGACGTACTCAGTGCACTGCTACCTGATTTTCCTCAGGTAAAAGGCACCTAGAGTAGTTGGCTCAGCACTGCACTCGGCACCAGCTTCTATTCACAGGACCCTCTGCTTGGGAAAGGTAGGAAGGGCTAGAAAGAGATGGACTAGTGAGCCGAGGCTGGCCTTCCATTCAGAAGTCTACGTCTGTCACCACTCCTAAAGTAAAGCTCTCTTTCTCCTCAGTGTCCTTTCCCCTGAAGACTTCTCCCCCAAAACCTCAGTGATGTAATCAGTCTGTCCAGAAACCAAGCAAAGGGAAGCTCTTCGGCAAGCCCTGTGTTCTGCACATGGGATCAGTTCCATCTCCATAACGTTGTGTTGCCAAAGCAAACAACGTCTTCCTGTGCGCCGGCCGCCGGCCGCAGGCGCGTGAACTCCAGCGCAGCACAGCCGAGCGTCCTTTTCCTCTCTTTCTTCCGTCCTGCCTGCTTCCTGGGGCCCAGGCTTCTGTCACAAGGCCTTCCTTTTGGAATGACTATCAAACATCCACACAGGTGGCATCAGAGGAAAGACGCTGGAGCTGACCCCTGGTGCCCCTCATGTGGCTGCAAATGAGCAAGCCTTAGCTGGAATGTGATTGACTTCTGAAGAGAATAATAACAAAAAAAAAAAAAAAGGCTTAAAACAAATGCAGCTGGGGTTGATGTATCTTAAATGTGTGTGCAGCAAGGAAAAATGAGCAAGTCAGGCCGTTCATCACTAGTCTTAAACGCCTGTGCCGGAGACCCAGCAGCACTCGGCACAGGGCTGGTTTGATCCACGTGGTTCTTTGTTGAGGAAGGCTCTGGGGCAACGCAGTACCATGTAGCTTAGCTGAATAAGGGAGGGGTGTGAAGGTGAGAGTGGAGACAGACAGAAGAGGTCAAGCATTCAGACCAGCAAAGTCTAAGCAAAAATTACCTCCCATGACAAGGTCCCTAAGTCTAAGAAGAGAGCAAGTTCCACACCAGCTCTCAAGATGCTGGTTTAGTCAGCGTTTACCCCCCTGACCAGCGTGAGGACTGGTAACATCAGCCCCTTCACAGGACCAAGCCAAGAAGCTCTGGGTGTATGCGCAGGTTTTGCCATCATACAAAGAGACCTTACAGCAAGGCGTGGTAGCACATGCTTTAATCCCAACACTTTGGAGGCTGAGGTAGGAGGATTGCCATGAGTTCGAGGCTAGCCTGAGACTACAGACTGAGTGTCAGGTCATCCTGGGCTAGAGTGAAACTCTACCTCAAAAAAAAAAAAAAAAAAGAGAGAGAGAGAGAGAAAGAGACAGTCAGGCGTGGTGGTTCACACCTTTAAATCCCAGCACTTGAGAGGTTGAAGGATTGCCGTGAGTTCGAGGCCACCCTGAGAATACACAGTGAATTCCAGGTCAGCTTGGGCTAGAGCAAGACCCTACCTCGAAAAACCAAAGAGAACCAGGCATGGTGGTGCACACCTTTAATCCCAGCACTTAGTAGACAGAGGTAGAAGGATTGCTGTGAGTTCAAGGCCACCCTGAGACTACATAGTGAATTCCAGGTCAGCCTGGGCTAGAAAAACCCCACCTCGAAAAACCAAAAAAAAAAAAAAAAAAAAAGCCAAAACCAGAGAGAGAGAGAGAGATAGAGAGAGAGACTGACCTTACAATTTCCAGAGGAGAAGAAAGAAAACCAGCATGTCTGATGCTGGGAAAGGCTCTAGCAGCTTTTGACTAGATATTGTACTGGCTGAGCTAAGAGAGACAGAGACAGACAGAAAAACCCAGAATACAGTGTTGGAAGTGGCTGTGGTGAATGTCAACATCCATCAGTAAAACACTTGAATTTATAAAGTGTTCTGCGAGGGTCAAGCTGCAGAAGTCAAGTTACATGCAGTCATAAACGGACAACTGTCAAGTTCACTGACTCGGGAGAAGCAAACCTGTGTACCGCACGAGGCCTAGACCTGTTGCTTAATGTTCATAAAAAAAAGATTAAGCCAGGCGTGGTGGTGCAAGCCTGTAATCCCAGCACTTGGAAGGATCACTATGGTTTCACACCAGCCTGAGACATAGTGAATTACAGGTCAGCCTGGGCTAGAGCAAGGCCCTACCTCAAAGAAAAGAGGAGATTTTTTAAAGCCATGTATTATGGAATATGCCTCTAGTTCATCACTTAAGAGGTAAACACAGGGGCTGGAGAGATAGCTTAATGGTTAAGGCTCTTGCCTGCAAAGCCTAAAAATGCATGTTCAAATTGCCAGGTCCCATGTGAGCCACACAGTGACACAAGCACGCAATGTTGCACGTGCACCACAGGGGGGCGCACACATCTGGAGTTCATTCACAGCGGCTGAAAGGCCCTGGAACACCCATTCTCTCCCCCTCTCTTCCATCCCTCCCTCTCTCTCTCAAAAAAATAAGATAATAAAAAAAGAAGTAAAAGGTAGACACAAGAGTTTTGTGAGTTTGAGGTCAACCTGAGCTTCATAGTAAGTGAAAAACCAACTTGAATTACCTAGATCTTGTCTCAGCAAACCAACAGCTAAAGTTGGGCCCAGTGGTGCATGCCTGTAATCCCAACACTTGGGAAGTAGAGGCTGGAAAAAATTGAGTTCAAGGGCAGCCTGGACTACAGAGTGAATTCCTGGCCAGCCTGATAGGTCTTAGACCAGCCTTGGTCTCATAAGATTGTGTCTCAAAACAGTTAAAATAAAATAAAATTTTTTAATGGCTGGAGATACATAGCTTAGTGGTAAAGTACTTGCCTACCATGCACAAAGCTCCTGGTTCAATCCCCAGATCCACAAGAAAACAGATGATTGTGA